>NC_139965.1:18471461-19071461 GCF_963993115.1 Abramis brama
TTAAAATCTGTCAAATAAAGTTCAGTCTCTGTAAACTGGGTCGCGCTAGCAGAACTAGCTAAATATAGCTCATAAAAAAACACCTGAATTCACTAAAATAACACAAAAACACCAAAACGCAAACATAAGAGAGTTAATGCAACACCATTGGGATAAGAAAAACCCGCTTCATTTTCGCATCATTCGGCCTCTCGTTTCAGTTATTCGCTAATGCTAATGCTAACAGCATCAGTCATCCATATAAACAAACTTATAAAGTCGTTGGAAAAATCAGAATAAAACTGTTTGCTATGTACCTGTATGACCTCGTTGACCTCCCTGATGCACTCAACCATGTGCTGGAGGATCTGCTCGGTGGTCAAAACCTCGAAGCGGTAGTCCTCGTCCTCCTGCCCGGGCCCCAGGCCGCCACCGCCGCCGCCGCCGGTGTCAACGCAGTCGTCGGGCTCTCCTCCGGCCACCGCGGGGTCCAGCAGCTCCACCTCGCCCAGGTCCAGCGTGTCATCCTCGGCCTCCTCCTCGCCGCTGTCCTCGCTGCACTCCTCTTCCTCTTCTTCCTCCTCCTCTTCATCATCAAACTCATAATTGTAGCCCTCGTCCGAGTCCATGTCTCAGTGTTGTGTAGGGTGACTATCTATAATAAAGTGTCAGTGTGTGTGAGTGTGTATTGCTGTTTGACCTGCGCTTTACTGACTGAGCGGATCCTTATTAGAGACCCGTCGCGTCACTGCTGCGTCACTCACTACATCCTGACCAATACATAATACATTCGCCGATTCTCAACTGTAATCTCTGTTATTGTAAGATTTGTTATTTTTCGCATTGTAATTATGATTTAGAATATATAGGACATGTAATTATTTTATTGCCATTTTTTTTTTTATTCATAAATGTAGGCTACATTTTCCTTAACAATTACCCACATTTAATAATTTCCTACATGACTTGAATTGCTTATGACACTAAAAATAATTAACAATAAAAGCGTCAAAATTGTATGACAAACTTTTGAATGTAGCGTAATTTGATTCATTGCCTCTTTATATTTAATTTCATATAATTGTATTTACATATATATTTATCTTATTTTAGATTTTTTTTGTCTTCCATCCTTTATTTTAAATAAGCTGTCATCCAATGTTATAGTAGGCCTACTTAATTGTTCAGGATTTTTTTTGGATTGTACTTGTATTTGGTTTGTTTCAAAACAATCCAAAAATAATATTCAATAATAATAATAATAATATTACATACTCTTGATTATTTTCCTGAGCCAAATAGAAAGTAAAATATGTGTTTCTGCAAAGGGGTAGAAATTATAAAGTAAGACCCCTTTTATTGAAATTTTCAGTAATAGTCTTTTACTGTAATAATGTATTTGAAAATATAAATTGGAGGGAAAAAAATGTGGTCCTTCATGCAACAAAAATATTTTCTCACTAATATAGTAAAATAAGTCTCCTTGAAATGAATTTTACCCTATCAAACATTTTGAATCAATATCAGTTTTATATTTATTCATGAAATGTTCATTTTGCCAAATTCACACAGACACTGTCATTCTTTTATTTTGGGCCTGACACTATAGTGAACACATTTGGTAATAATGTATAAATATAAAAGTATCAATGGCTTCGAAGAATCAAGTGCTACTGAGGATGACACTCAGACTCTTAACCGAGATTTCCCAACTTTATTGTCAGCTGAACCTCTTTGCCCTAATATATTTAATATATAAGTCCTTAGTAAGGTCAATAATAAAAAATAAATAATAATAAAAAGTTAACAGTTCTCTGGTGTCGGTTAATGGTCACATGACAGGTAAACATATTTTTTATTAAATAAATGTTTTAGTTTGGTTGTTTTTATTTAAAAAAAAAATATCTGTTGATTGTATTTATTATTTAATTATGATTTAATTACTTAATAGCATTTTATTAAACTCATGAACCCCTGTCAGGGAAACCCTGATGTAATAATGTAATATTTCATGCATTTCATGTTGTTGATAACACATAATGGAATATATTTTTTCTCTTTGCATTTTTATATCAATAGGTACAAGATTATCCTATTCAAATCATTGTGATAAACGAGTCAGATCAAACGTAATCAAAAAGTAGTCAGAATACATGACCTAAAATTAGTAATTTAGATTACTAACTACAATTTTTGTAGCTAGTAATCTACCCAGCACTGCCTACAAGGAGGACTTCAGTTTTACTCCAATTGAGTTTTAGAAAATTATCAGAAAGCCAATCTCTAATTTCAGCTAAACTAGACAGAGAAAGTGGAAGAAAGGAACCAGAGGGCTTGGAAGACAGACAGAGCTGGGTGCCATCAGCGTAGCAATTAAAATGGTTACCCATATTTCCTAAAAATACAACCAAGAGGAATTATGTAAATGATAAATAGAAGAGGACCCAAGACAGAACCCTGAGGAACGCCAGCGGTAACTTTAGATGATTTTGATTGGAAAATCTGAACGAAGAGATATGATCTAAACCAAGACAGTAACAAATGGTCAGTGAAAGGAAGTGCTTAACCAACAGGATTAACTGTTGTTTAGTAGACATTTATATTCTTCTATTTCTCATAAATTCAAGATTTTTCAAGAAACAAATTCAAGAAACAAAGTCAGTCTTAGATCCATATGTTTTATTCTATTACAGGCAGGGCAGTGTAAGTGTGTGCATGTAAATACATTCTCATTCTTAAAAGTTAAAAGACTGGCAGGGTATAGTGACAGACATGAAAAGAGTTATTTCTTTTCTTTTTTTAAAGAATGATGGTTCAATCCTTATATTTTTTTAAAGTAAACATATGGCCACAGTCTCAGAGTTTTGTTCCTGAATAGTAATTATTTTTCTCTATTTATAATTTATACTGTAGATATATCAATATAGCTATACATCTGAGATAAAGTCATCACTATGGTACATGATAGAGCTTTTTTATTGATAAGTCCCATTGACTTTATATCTATTTTTTTGAACACAACAACTGAAACAAGACAGTATTTACACTCACGTGAAAAGGCAGTGCTCAACACAACTTTTTGTGAAAAAGTACAGCAGTCACAGTTTATGAAGTAATTAGTTATTTAGTAAAGCAGCAACTATAGAACAGGAAAATAAGTACTTAATATGCCAGACTTTTGATAATTTATTGTACATTTACATCAGGAAAAAAAGCCAAATTGGCAAAAAGCTAAATGTGAACCTATAACTATAATTATTGCATGCGATCAAAGCATGAAAGCATGGGAATTGTGCTAAATAACATTTTTTGAAACAACCAATAGCATACAAAATAAAATACTTGTCACTTGACACATTTGTGACTTGCGAAACTGTTGTGACAAACCGCTGTACTTTTTCACACAACCACCCAAAAACTCAAACACTTTATCCTAAAACGATATATAAAAAGCAAGTCTAAGTTATTAAAATATTTTGCCGTTGAGATAAACCAATTTTTATTATAATATAGCAACAACAGTAGAAATGATTTTTAAAAAAAAGCAGATGAGAAGAAATCTCTCTATGCTTATTTTGCTACTGATTGCACTCCATACCCATACCGAATGAGCCTTTTCTTGAAGGACATGTACTGCATCGCAGTTTCAGGCAAACCATTTAAAGGGCGCATTTTGTGACTGGTGCATGTCCTGTACCATTCAGCTCTTCCTGATGTCATTTGCATTTATGGGCAGTGGTTTGTAAAAATAAATAATAATAGTAATTATCATTATATATTAATATCACACAGTTCAAACTTTTGACTCGTATGAAGTTGGCTTTTTGGCAATCGGGTGAAAAAAAATGATATAAAACTTGCATGCGTAAATTCAAGTGGATTTATGTAAATAAGAGATGACAAAAGTTAGCAAAATTAAACGTTTTACACGAGCATACAGTATTTTCTCATGCACATTAAGAACTCATAGATGTCCATCAATCGTCAGTGCCACCAATTACACATACTCAGCAGGATATTCCACACAATCTTCAATTAAAAAATGAAAAAGTACAATCCAAAAAAATGTATTATCCTTTGCCTGAGACATCTTTGTCCCATTCTTCATTCTTGAAAGTCCTGAGGAAATATACCCCACAGCTTGTTGTGTGCTCCCCTCCCCGAAACTCAGTCTTGCCTTTTCGCCTATCCCAGCTTTTCCCTTATATGGAACTGCTAACCTTTGTGATAGCTTGGTGTTCTGTGGCGTCAATGTAAACATTACCGTAACATTAGTTTCAATGTGAACGTATGGTCATTGTGCAAGCTTCTTTATATGCTAGCAACAGCTTTCGTGTTCAAAGGAGCCTCTCAGCACCTAATGTGTTGCAGGCAGAAATTAGGACACTTCATAATGGTGATGAACAAGACACAATGCATTCAGCAAATACATGTCTTACAATAGTACAAAATGAGGTCTTCTGTTCTTGATGAATCCTTAACGGTCCATAAGTCTGGAAGTCTCGGACTGGCCGCGTTGCTACGCATGCACGTTTCTACAATCGGTTCAGAAAGAGCAAAGAAAGTGGACCCACTGAGTGTTGGGAAAGAAAACCGTAGGGTAACTGTAGGGTAAAATAAATAAACAGAATATGTTGAGGTTTGACAGTGGACCACTACACCATTGACGACAATGCAGTTTCCTTGGGGTTGGGGCAAGCAACAGAAGTTCGTAGCATCGACATATGGTTGGTGGGTAGCGCTCCATCAGCAGGAGAGAAATCATTGAGTTCTCCGGAGGACGAGAGTGGAAAGGACGGAGAAAGGGAGATGCCGGAGGAAGGGTCGGCCGAGCCAGCAAAGGTGCGAGGGGGCTTGGGAACCAAGTTGGGCTCTAGAGTTGCTCTGGCCAGTAGCTGCCTGTCACTGTCTGCGTTTTTCACACACTGATCCGATTGGTGTCCTTCCGCCTGACTGTAAGATCCCCTTCCAGACTCGGACTCTGCATCGGACAGCTCGAGAGGTGGAGAGCTGCTGCCATCGAGCCTAAACAGAGAGTCCAGGTATTGGGCGAACTCCAGGACAGCCTGACTGGGAGTGCCATTGGACAGTGGCGAAACTGATGGAAGAGTCTGGGACCGGCCACTCTCAAGCTCAACGTTGACTTCTCCCCCTTCAAACTCTCTATCCTTGGGCGTTTCGCTGAGCTTTTCTGGCACAGAACCAGACTGGGGTGCTACAGGGCAGGATTCTTGACTGTTACGAACACCTGATGGCTGGCAAGCCACAGGTGTTTCTGAAGACCGCCGGAAGTTCTTGCCCTGACTGGTCGCTTGATCTACAGTAGTTTGTCCAAGCGAGTGTGAAGAGAAGTGCCTGCCGTTGCGGGTGTTGACAGGGAGATGATGGGCGTCATTGGAGGTTACTTCTAGTTCCGGAGGAGTAGGGCAGTACGGGCCGGTTTCCCCCAGCTCAAGGTCCACTGTGCCCTGGCTCAAGCCGTCTGCGGCCAGCAGCTCTGTGCGGGAGCACAGCGAAGGATTCTCTTCTGGGATGGGAGCATCCAAAGGGAAAGGTAGACTCCCCAGACAGGGTGAGCCCCTCAGGGCGGCAGATGATCGCCGGGAGTCCAAGCTGTAGACAGATTCAGCGTCAGAAAGACTTTCCATGATGGCCAGGGGAGCTTTTCGCTCCCGCAGCTCCACGGCCAATCGCTCACGGGCTCCGGTGAGCACCACAGGAACAGGAGGAGGCGGACACTCCGAGAAGCCATCCAGTGAGATCTCAGAGCGGGCACAGGAACTACAGCAGGACAGGAAGTGGGCACAGGAGTAGAGTAGCATGTGGAGAAAATAAACGGCCAGCATGGAAGAGTTGTTGATGACAAATAAAATAAGGGAATCAAAAAAAAAGTTTGATGAAGAAAAAAAACCATAAGTGAAAAAAAGAGCATATTTAAAAGATGCCATAAATGGGGGGGAAATAACAAGTGTGATGTAAGACAAAAAATATAAATGTAAAAAAATTCAACATATAAAATAATAAAAAAGTATATATCATTTTATATGTAAACATTACATAATGTTTTACATTAATTAATATTAAATTAATCAATACATCAATAAACAATATATATATATATATATATATATATATAAAAAGATGACAAATAATATAAAATGTGTTAAAAATAGTAAATAATAAGAATAGTAGAAATAAAATAAAAAAATTGAGGAGAGAACAGGTAAAAAAGGGGGAAAAATCAGAAAGAGGGGAAGAGGATTATGGTTAGGCAACACTAAGGTGACTAACGCCTAGGCTGTGCTGTTCTACTGAACCAGAGAGGACGAGGGGGGAACTGTATACTACCATACACAGTACCTCTGCAGTCAGCATGAGTGAGGAGGACAGGCGATAGTGTTAAAATCAAATGATAAGAAATGCTTAAAAACACCTCAAGAAAATCAACATCATTTATCACTCATTGGCATGGACTGATTGGTCAGTCAGCTTGTTTCAAACAGTGATTGGCCCTTGCAGAACTTACCGGACACTACTGTTTCTGCGGTGATGTGTGGCAGGCGTGGGATGTGGTGAATTAGAGGCATCGAGGAAGATCGTTTCTGGATTCAGGTCCACTTCTGTAGGACTAACCATTATCTTAGCAGCAGACAGTAAAGCTGTCTTCCCTTTATTATAGTTTTCCAACACCTACATGACACAGAGGGACAGAGAAAGAGAATGCAAGAGTGATAAAAAACACAAATAAGTATAAAATGTACATGAATTTATGAAAAGACAAAAACAAGCAGGTCTCACAGCCTACCTGACATTGTGAAAAGCGTTATTTATATACAAGTGTGCAAAAAATACATCATTAGTGGTGCAAAATGAATGCACCTGAATACATTTTAATAATACAAGGAAAAGTGAAATTTCACATATTTAGTAGTTGCGATGTCAACATGCAGATTAAGCATAATTGTCTTTAAATAAATCACTAGGAACATTATTTGTGCACAAACTAGGATCTTCCATGCTGTAGATCTTCTTGTAAGCGCTTCTAGTACGTTTTTTCACTTTTTATTGATTTTTGTTGTGAAAGTGAAATTGAGCCATCAAGAATAGCCCAAAATATCATATTTTACCCAAAATTTAGTCACTTTACATAAAATATTTCATAGTTTCAAGTCAGCAAGGACAAAGTTTAGTGGAAAAATCAAGGTAAAAACTCCAATTACACAACCACAAGGTGATGATGCTGTTTTCTTTATTAATATGTGCATAAACATATGAGTATGGATAAAGTTAGAGACAATAATCACAAATATATCAGTAAATGGATGCAATGAAATGCAATGGACGAAATGGTGTGAAACAAACAATGATGTACAAGTAACATGCATATAGTATACCACAAACGACAATAAAGTAATTATACAGGACACAAAACCATTTACTTGAAATAAGAGCAATTATATAAACTTCAGTCAATTCGAGCCTTATAAAACCAAGTACAGGCAGTTAGAGATAAATGTAAGTGTTAATTTTCCTCTAAGAGTATACTATATATAAAGCATCTTGAATGAACAATGAACTGCATGTTAGGTCATTTTGGCACTGATTGGTGAGTAAACATGGTTTCTAGTCCAATGGTTAGCACATTTTCTGCAGTAATTCACAGATTTCTCCCCAATATTAGTGCAAAAAAAAGCCATTCCACGTTCTTCTACGGAACACAAAAGGAGATTTTAATCCAGGTCACACATTTTAAATATACCCTCTGAGGCAGAACTACCACCACCGCTGATGCCCACCACAAGAACCAGGCTAAATCCAACTCCAAGAGTAAAGCACAAAGCATAAAAGACACAGAACGGTTCTTTTTCAAACCACCCAGGTGACAAACTCAAGGCACATGCAGAGGGACAGAAGCTGCAATGGAAATCCTGCTGCAAACTGCTAAAGCTTAAACCAGACATCAAAACAGGAAGTTAAGAAAAAGTGACAGAGACCAGGAACCTGCAGAAAGAAAGAGAATGACACCACAGATGCCCAAAGCTGGAGCTGAGGGATATTTCTGGTAGCGAGGAACGTAGATTATTAGCTGCAAAGGAAGAAGGCACATGCATTTGGCTGTACATTTTATACTACTATAAAAAAAAAAATTGGGGTGTATAAGATTTTTTTAAATATTTTTGAAAGAAGTCTCTTATGCTCACCATGGAAGCATTTATTTAATCAAAAACACAGTAAAACATGAAATATTATTTTATTTAAAATAACAGTTTTTTATTTGAATATATATTATTTTCAGCATCATTACTCCAGTCTTAAGCATCACATGATCATTCAGAAATCATTCTAATATGCTGATTCAAGAAACATTTCTTATTATCAATGTTGAAAACAGTTGTGCTGCTTGATATTTTTGTGAAAACTGTGATACATTTTTTTCAGTATTCTTTGATGAATAGAAAGCTCAAAAGGGCGGCATTCATTTGAAATGTATTTTTTTAATAAATCAATTTAAAAGATCAATGTAATGCATCCGTGCTGAATAAAAGTATTCTTTTCTTTCAAAATAAATCTTAATGACCCCAAACTTTTAAACGGTAGTGTATATCATAGGCTTGAGACATAACATGTGGCACTAGAAGTGATCGAGGAACTCAGTCTATCCTGGGGAGAAGTTAAAGGTGTGTTATCATAGATTGAGGGTTTTGTGCCTTCACCCATTAGACCGGTTGAGGGGATCTCTGATAAGACTGGATTTACACTGGTTTTTAACAGGAACTCTGGTGAAGAAGGACAATCTGATGTGTTTGGGAACAGAGTGCTACTTGTGGAAGTTATCTTATGGAATTGAGAGCGGGACTCATCAACAGACACATCAGAGGAGGTATTTGACATTTTGGAAGATAAAGAGCCATTAAAGGGGATGGTTGAGTCATGGACAGATGAGGTTATTTCTAACGTTGGCAAGTCTAACTTCATAGAGGTCAATGTAATGTTCAACGGGGGAATATTTTTGGGATCACATGCAACCGTTGGAGATTCCGACTGAGATGTTAATGATTGTGGAAGGTCAAAGGAAATGTCTCCTGGCTTTGTATCTGACCTAATGGAAGATGTATCTACAGTAACAGACATTGTAGGTGATGGGATTGGAGTGAGAGTTCCTGTATTTTGAGTGTTTGATGTCTCTGGATGATTGCTGGAAGTTGCCGTTAAAAGACTGACGGTATTATCGAGTGATAAACCCTTCCTGTGAGTGTCTGAACCTTGTGGTTGGACAGAAACTGTTTCACTGGGAGCTTGAGAAAGAGAGCATGTTTCTGTAACAATAAAACATTCATCTGAACGAAGAGGCATAAGAGAGGGATCTGGGAGTGAGTTAGTGACAGACACATGTGACTGGATTTTAGTCCTCTGGCTTCCAACCTGTGCAGTAATCAGTTCTGAAATTAAATATGGGGTTTCCAGCACCTGTGAAAACAAACCAACACATTACCATACAACAGACATTCAGTATGAACAAATTAGCATACATTCAGAAGAAACAAGACAAAACAAGACAGTATGAAAGCCCAGTTAAAGAGCTACTACACTTTTAAAGGTTCAAAAAGATTTGGTTGTTTTTGCAGCGATGCCATTAAAGAACCATTTTGGTTTTTAACTAAAAACGCAAAACCTTTTATGCGTTTTGGCCGTTCATTTACACGACAGCGGCATTTCGGGTGCCTGAAAACGCAAACTTTTGAAAACGGGTTTCAAAGTACAAGTTTTTGAAAATGGTCTCCGTGTAAACAACAAAAATGCAAATCTCTGAAAATGATGATGTCATGCACATGCGTATTACATGTTCAATCTATAGTGCGTCATCACCATGCCTGTCAGCAGAATACAGCGTTTTTAGGATCCGAATGGGGACCGTTTTAAACATATCGTTGTCGCGTAGACGTAGCCTTAGCGTGTAGAACTTAATAATCTGAAGAACCATTTTCCAATACAAAGAACCTTTTGGAAAGATTCCATGGATAATTAAGGCTCTTTTTCATGGAACCATTGATGGCAATAAAGAATTTTGTTTTTAAGAGTGTAGACTTGATGTAGTGATTTGAGGTTTCATTCCATTGTAGCAGTTACGCACCCAAAGTTTAATACTAAGGGTTAGGGATCTAACTGCCTTAGCAAGCACCAACAAGAAGAAGAATCAACCATGCCAGAAATGCTTTTATGCACATGTAATTCCGATGACGGCAGTTTCAGGGGACAAATACAAATACAGACCTTTAAGTACAGAAAAAACAGACATGGCAAAGATGTTGCAACAGACCTGCAACACATATACCTGGAGTCCACTGAAGCATTACAAAAGCATTATAAGCAATTGATTCTTAAGCCAGCGGTCACAAACCCAAAAGCCATAATAAAAACCATGGCAGATCTGGGCACACCAGAATCCTTTGGTACTTACTGTATGCTATGCATTATGTTAGGGCTGGGCAATATAGACTACAGTTTGACTACAGTTCAAAAGTTTGGGGTCAGAAAAATTTCTTTTTTTGGAAAGAAAGTAATACATTTATTCAGCAAGGATGCATTAAATTGATCAAAAGTCAATTCAGCATCATTACTCCAATCACATAATTGAATGACATTTGAAAATGTTTTTAAATAACGATTTTAATAATATTTTATAAATAATAAACCTTTCAGAGAGTTTTGAGTGATGTAATTCAAATTTTATAAGTTTTGAATCAAATGACAAATGGACAGTCTAATTCAACAATCAAACTCCATTTTTGTTGTAAGCATTATTAAAATATCCTGGTCTTAATGCTCTTATGATCAAAAGTGTAAGACAATGAAGGATTGTGGAGCTAGTCTAATAAGTTTTATGGAAAATTAATGGCCAATTAAAAAGTACACAATACATAATATTTATGATTGCGTATTTTTATATCACCAGCAAAATCATTGCATACATATTACAAAAATGTAAAATATTGTCCAGCCCTAGTGGGACATTTAAGGTTGTTCTTAATATTATTCTTGCATTAATATATGTAAAGATGCTGGATCTGGTGATAAGGCCCATTCACACCAAGGACGATAACTATAACGAGATCAATAACTATATTAGTGTCCACACTAGTGGACTATTCATTCTGTTTATTCGAAGCGTGCGCTGCAGTTACATCGTCTGCAATTATCGTTACAGTTGTGGGGTGTAGATTCTGCTATTCTTTAGTATTTAGAATGATTTTTAGAACTATATCTTTATCGTTATTGTCAAAGTTATCATCCTTGTTGTGAACCGGCCTTTACTCAGATTTGCCCAGAATGGCATTTCATCCGCAACCCAATCACTGACTTTGCATTTTAGACAAAAAAAGCGTGCACACAAATGCTCACATACACAAACACACACCTTGTTGAGGCCATCCATCACCACATGGGGCAAGTGTTCATTCAGCATGGCTGGAGAAATGATGACCTCATCAAAGGCCTTGTTATCCCCCCACAGAGCGGAGTAAGTGGGCTCTTCCTGACCACAACTACAGACAAGGAGAGAGAAAGATGGTAAGACAAATCTCATACTAAAAAATAACTGTACAGACTCTTGCACAGTTTTGACTCAGACAGAAGCAGAGTTCATTACTGAAAATGACATAGTTTTCATTACTTAAAATAAAAAGGTCCCAAACTTCATTAGATTTAATTTTTATAAAACGTCTTTGTAAAAAACAACTTTGTAAACACTGCAAGGTGGCTGAAAGATTTGCCAGAGAGAAATAGGTTTTACAAATTGATGAAATATTGATCATTTGATTGTGTCTACTATTCAAAAGATTTAAATTTGTTTTTTAAATAAATAATTTTATTCAGCAAGGACAGATTAAATTGATCAATGGTGAAATTATAGACAGTAATAATGTTATAAAATACTTATATTTCAAATAAAAATACTGTTCCTTCGAACTTTCTATTCATTAAAGAACCATGAAAAAATGAATCCGTTTCCACAAAATTAAGCAGCACTTTTTTCAACATTGATAATAATCAGAAATGTTTCTTGAGCAGCAAATCAGCATATTAGAATGATTTCTGAAGGATCATGTGACAATTCAGCTTTGCATCACATGAATAAATTACATTTGTTAATGTATTAATGTCTAAAGAGCACATGCTGTCAGATTGCTTTAATCCATTAATCTATTTAATTTACTTCCCCTCCACTCACCACATCTCGGGCGGGTGGTTGTGCACCACATGAATGACCCGTCCTGGTGGGTACAGTGGCGTGGAGGCTGACAGGGCGATGCTCAGATCACTGGGGTGCAGCCACAGGCGAGAGTTAGAGGGGGTCACGCCCTGAGAAACAGGGGCTTCGTCATCCAGCGGCAGCTCTGATTTAGGGATGCACTTTGTTCCCCCAGCAATGATCCGCCACTGATGGAAACAGAAAGAGAGAAACATACAGGCTCCGTTCCAAAACCTAGTGAGCTGCCTACGCAGACATCATTTCAAATCAGCAGTTCCTGCTGAGAGCAGCTATCCACCAAAGTAGGCAGCGTGATTATGCTTATTAACAAGCCAACTGTGCTGGAGCTGCAGAAATCTGAGGTACTTCACATTAATGCCAAAACTAATCAGAGGCTGTCAAAAAATAAGAGAGACATGAGACACGATTCATGATGCAAGCAGCATTAATCTGACAATGAAGGTTTGCATACTTTTAATTCTTGCATTCATCATCTCAGCTGCACGTCAATGCAGGGTTACACTTTATTTTGATAGTCCACTTTAGACATTCTACTTACTATTAAGTACTCTAATAATAAGTACTCTAATTTGCACATACATGTCAACTAACTCTCATTAATGTGCAACTACATGTCAACCAACTCTCATGAGAGTATTAGTAGACTGTTAGGGTTAGGGTTTGGGTTAATAGAAAAAGTTGACACGTATTTGCAAAGTTACTTACATTCAGTAGAATATCTGTTAGGGGAGCATCAAAATAAAATATTAGCAGATATTAAGCAGACAGACTACTAATACTCCAATGACTGGCTTTGACATGTAGTTGCAAAGTTACCTACAGTAAGTAGAATGTCTAAAATGAATTTTCAAAATAAAGTTACCCCATTTTATTTCGATAGTCCACTTTAGACATTCTACTAACTTTGGGCCCTATCATACACCCAGTGCAATGCAGCGCCAGGCACGACGCAAGTGTTTTTTGCTATTTTCAGCCCCACGCGGTTATCATTTTCACATCCTGCGCCACGTTGTTTAAATAGCAAATGCATTTGCGCCCATTTGTGCGCCCATGGGCGTGCTGGTCTGAAAACGAGGTGTGTTCAGGCGCATTGTTGGTGTGTTGCTATTTTGAGGCAACTGAAATAGACTGCGTCATTGACCAACTGAAACCTGGTCTAAAGTCAATGGCACAATATTTTTTTTGTTATTTAAGAGCGTGTTAGTAATGTGCGCCTATAGGCGGGTCCACAACACGTGTACATTCTGCTTATTACACACACAGCAGCATTAAATAAAAGGATTACAATGTAAAATAAAAGGATTATTATTGTGTACATAAAGATATGGTGGAATGTAGATGGTCTGCTTGCGCTCTTTAACCTAGCGCACGAGCAGATCCGTCATGGTGCAAACGCAACTGGCTTTTAAAGGGAATGGGAGATGAGACTCTAGTTGGTTTATAGCACGTTATGCCCAAAACACACCAATTACTCATTAAGAGAATAGGGACAACCCCTTTTAGACCATGCGCCGGGAGAACCGACCATTTATCCCGTTGTTAAACTAGCAAAAGTGGATTCGGACACGACCTAAGTGCACTTGCGCCCTGCGCTTTAGACCATGCGCTTAGACTAAATAAAATAGGGCCCTATAAGTAACTTTGCAACTAAAATTAAAATTGGAAAAATTATTAGAATGATTTCAGAAGGATCATTTGACACAGAAGACTGGAGTAAAATTATGCTAAAAATTCAGCTTTGATCACAGGAATAAATCACATTTTAGAATATATTAAAACAGAAAACTGTTTTTTTTTAAATTGTAATAATATTTCACAAAATCAGTTTTTACAGTATTTTTGATCAAATAAATGCAGGCTTGGTGAGCATAAGAGACTTCTTTCAAAAACATTTAATCAATCCTAAACCTTTGAATAGTAGTGTAGATTTTTAAACTGCAGAAAGTAAACACCAAATGTGAGGCTCAAATCCACAACCTTGAGAATAAGAGTTTAATGCCCCACTAACTGAACTAGAATAGGATAAAAAAAAAAAAAAAAATCAGTTTGCATTGCATAAAACCCCCCACAGCTACAGTTATAATTAGTAACATTACAATTTAGCTTTTCCTTTATTTGCCCAAAGGGAAAAAGACATGGGGAAAGCACAACGTGACAGATTTAATGAGGGCACTTAATTACTGACACAATTCAATAATAACAAATGCTACAGCACCAGCACCCACATGCATAGATTATCGAGAATGCTTGATTCTGATTGGTCAGTCTACATTCTGCAGCCAAATATTATTTTAGAGTGACGCTAAACTGCATAATTGACCGCTGTCACAGGCAAATGATTTCCTGCACAGCTGTGCTAGTATCAAGTCACTTCACACTACCTTTCATCTCACATAATAAAATAATAAAAATAAAAATAAATAAATAATAATATATAAAAAATAAAAAAATTATATATATAAAATTCAAATCTGGGGAAAAAAAATGATTGAAAGGAAAACATTTGTCAAGGTGAAGTCAGAAGGGAGTATTTTCCTTTATAGTATTATTCAGTTTTGTTTCATTGGAATTTTATCACATTGACTGGAGTGGAATCAATGAAATGGAGTCAGTAAACAGTAAACGGTTCATTTCAGCGATGCTGATGGCGGCACATCGAGACTATGTTCTAACTCAGGAAATCAGCAAGTTAAAGCAGCTCACCTTTGGTTTATCACTCTTCTGTAAGACTTCAAGTAGGTGGCGACGGAAGCCCTCAAGCTGAGAGAGGCCAATCCTGAATGAACATAAAAGCATAAGATAAACGTTCGTCTGCTTAGACTTACAAATATATACAACACTCATTTACCTGGGGACCAGATCTTTTCCCAACACGACTGAGGTGACGAACTCTTTCGAGTACTCCATTGCATCCTCACTGTGAATTAAACAGAAACAGAAGTTTGTGGTTAAACACATCAACATGAAAACTGTTCAAACCTTGTTTTACTTGCCATAATGTGACGAATATCACATTTCAATCTGATATCTAACAATCGATTTAATGCTGACTTTATATTTAAATTTACAAGGAATATGTTGTTCATCTTAGAGTTCCAATCTCTTTATGCAAAAAAAAACCATTGCTAACGGTGTAAAGTATATTTCAAGAATGGCAGGCAAGAATTTTTCTAATCTGTAACTGACATGATGTCAGTTACAGATTAGAGAAATTCTTGCCTGATGAACTATCATCAACAATCATCATTCATGAATGATTCATCTGTTCATGATGAACAGCATAAACATGAAAGAGTAGTTGTGAGACATTACCTACCGAATTAAACCAATAACTCTGCGTTTCAGAAAAAGGCTTTGGGGCGAATCTCAATTCAAATAATATCCTTCCAAAAGATTAGTGCATCATTTATGTGAGAAATGTAGTTTGTGACCGATCTCTTGAGAGTTTTTTTGAATGTATTAAGCTGAAAGTTACACTACCGTTGAAATGTTTGGTAAGGTCGGTAAGATTGTACTTGACCACCATGGAAGCGAATCTGAGCGCTGATGATACATTGGATTCAATAGTAGAGGTGTGAATAAATTCTAGCCATTTCATTTTTAACCAACGTACAGTTGAAAAACGGAATAAAACGAGAACATTTGAGCAACCAAAAACACATGTCCAACCAGAGCCCGTCTACGGAGAGCCTGCCCACTCCCTATTAAGTCCTATTGTACCGAATTTTGGTTGTAGTTCCACCAGAGTTCCACTGGGGGCGATCGCCCATGAGTGCAAAATGAATGGGAGTCTATGGGTCTAGACGGCGATAGCCGTTGAGAAATCTCAGATTTGAGTGTAGGTTTTGCAAGTTCAACATCGGAAAAATTATATCCTGAGAAAAGTGGATTTTGATGGCTGTAGCGACATAGACCTCCATTCATTCTGCACTCGTCCTGTGAGCGCCCTCATATGGAGTCAGAGTGGAACTGCAACCAGTTCTGAAGCCGGAAGTGTACTGAGAGTGAAACTTCTCGCCTCTGTCTCCAATCCATATACGCTGATTTCAAGCAGCTGCCATTTTGAAATCAAAAGTGAGGCTCCGGTGGGAAGAACCCCGGAAGTAAAGATAAACAACAATGCCTTGGACTACCAACCTGAAGCTGCTGCCGCGATTTACACTATTGGATGTTAATATCCAATAGGATATGTATATAGTTCATTCCTGCTTCTTTTTTTACTTTCTGAATTATATATAAAAAAATTATTTTATTTATAAATGAATTTCACTGTATATAGTCTAAAGTATGAAAGAAATGTATGTACAGTTTTAGAATTGACACATCATCATTAAACACAACAATACGCCATCGCATTCACAACTGTCCTGTGATTAAAGGCGACACTTCCGGGGTTCTTCCCACCGGAGCCTCGCTTTCGATTTCAAAATAACGGCTGCGTGAAATCAGCGTATTGCTCTGTGATGCGTCAACGGTCGCTTTGGCCAGGGGGCGGGACGCTTTACATTCTAGAGAGCATTTGATTGGACAGAAGATGTGATAAGAAGCTGAAGTCTAAGGCGATGTCATAAAAATCTGTGATCCATTTTAGCGGAAGCGAGAGACTTGAATACATCCGACTTGAAGACTTGAAGTTTTGAATGCTTATATCTCCTAAATGCGAATTTTGTCATTGTTTTGGAACACATCAGCTTATTCATAACCTTAAGGCTAACATATTCATACTAAAAGCTAAAAAACTTAAATTTTGATTTCAAGGGGGCTTTAATGTCACTTCTTTGGATCCATTTAATGCATTCATGCAGAATAAAAGTATTAGTTTCTGTAAAAAAAAAAAATCTTACTGACCCCAAACTTCTGAATGGTAGTGTACATAAAAAATATTTTTAAGATAATTAATTTATAATGCAATTCACTGACATTTCTGCCCTTTCCCGGAGCTTTAAATATCAGTCACACACTATTAGAAAATTTCCAGGTGTGACATCACTGATTTTTTTCACATGTCATGTGACCGATCACAACACTGCAAGTATTGATTTAAGAGAACATAAGAATATGAAAAACACTGAAAAATGCTTTGTTCAACTATGGCATCCAAAGAATACTTTTATAGTGTTTTTTTAAAATCACTTATAATTCATAAAAGTGGAACGAGGATGAGAAATAATGACAAAATGTACATTTTTGTGTGAACTAATCTTTTAACACACCAGTTTAATCTCTGCGCATGAGTCTTATCTAATGTCATCATACCTGCTGAACACACGCTTTCTCTTAGAGGAGAACAGTTTTCAGCATAATCTATAAATGCAGTGCAAAACAGTAACAATGGGAAAACGGCAAGGTCACACTGACCTGAGGAGGCCGCCAGGAGGGGAGTAAGAATAGCACTGCAATGAAGGATACTCCGGCCGGAGGAGAAAGGACAAGATGGCGGCCGTTCCCGCACCCAGAGAGTGACCAACAATCACCAGCCCATAGTGCATCGTCCCTTTACCCTGAGACACATGGACATACACAAACACAGCAATCTACATCTTTTTGTGTCACATGATATCATGCACATGAAAATGTTTGCATGCGACATGCAAATGTTGTCTGAGGATACTGGAGAGAATTTACTTGACAGTCGTCACGTTACCATGCTCAGGCCATCTGTTTTTAAAATCCATTCTAAGACCCCCACAATTAACAAACCCACTCAAATCCCAAAATAAATAACGCATCTCAAATTCTTGTACTTAATTAAACAGGCACACATTCAACTGCAAAACAGGATAATTGCAAGTTCAAAATATTCAAGACATTTTTTATTCAATATATACATGTATTGAAGATGGTTTATGTACTGATATAGCAATGCATACAAATTAGAGGTTGAGTGCTATTATATTTTGCTCATATGATAATAATGTAGGGCTGTAGTCAAGACCACCTTTGTCGAGTCCAAGACAAGTCCAAGACCAGGACTAGTCGAGTCCAAGTCAAGACCGAGTCCAAAAAGGTTCGAGTCCGAGTCAAGACCGAGTCCAGGACAGGGAAAAAAAGTCTGCTAAAAAATATAGGCTAGCCTATAGAAATTAAATCATTATGTAATAATGAATAATTTTAATTTTATTTAAAATAATTGACTAATTCAAAGAACAAAAAAAAAATTAGAATTATACAGGCCTAAAGGAGCACTACACATTCGTTTCGACTGTCTGATCAGCCTTACATTCTGTTCCTGTCAATCATACACGCGATGTCAACCAATTAAACTGCATGAGGGAGGACCGAGACAACTCACAGACACACACACACACACACACAAGAGATGCGGATAAACCGCGGATCGGGCGGATGACGTGACGAAAAATAATATTTTAATTAAATTCGGGCGGGTGGCGGCTGAAGCAATCAAATGAAAAAAGTTAGCCAATAAGCAAACCTGCAAGTTATGAGCTGGGTTATTTTGTTTCGATATTAGCTATATTTTAAAACAGCCAGTCATTGCGCCTACCACTCGTGGAGGCAAAGAAAGAAAGGTAAGAAAAAAAGTCGGAAAACTTTGCCCATTAATTAGATGTGCAAGGCAAGCAGGCTAGTTTTCGGGGTGTTATGGACAATTAAAAATGTGAATATTCACGTTGCACTAGCGGTGGACTTTCAGCGAGTTTATTTAAACATTTATTTTTTATAGAGCCGTTTATGAGTCAAAAGAGCCGGCTCTTTTCACTGAGCTGAGTGAAATGAACCGGCTCACGAAAAAGAGCCGAAATGCCCATAGTTATTAGGTGGCCAGTGTTTCACTTTCCCTCCAATAATATTTTGTTTTAATATCGCGGCGACGTATGTGTGATTACTGGGAACATAATAAAGACACCTGGACTCGGTCGAGACCAAAAGCCATATTTGGCAAGACCAGTAGCCGAGACCGAGACAAGTCCGAGTCCGAATACCAGCGAGTCCGAGACCATAGAAAAGCGGTCTCGAGTCCGGACTCGAGTCCAAGACCGGACTCGAGTACTACAGCCCTATAATAATGTGTTTAAAGAAAGGCAATACACAGATCATTGTGCGAGACTGTTAAAATCTATATACTGAGTGTGATAAATAACTGTGTGTTAGCCGCAATATATTGCACTGAATTAAGCACCAGGTACAGTTTACTGTGTAATCAAAATACCTAAAGTAAAGATTGTATGCATAATGCAGACTTTTATTTTAAGCCTGTGAAATGTATATGCTACTACTAAACCCAGAGAATACTTTTTGTGCGCAAAAAAAAAAACTTTATTCAACAGTTTCTTCTATTTTAAATTAAATGAATTAATAAGATTAAGCTTCGGAATATATAAAATAGCAATGGCATAAAGTGTAGAATCAACCATTTGTGTGTTTAAAATGTGACAAACGTTTATACTTACCAAATCCCTTCCAAAGGCTTGGGAGAGAATCATTTCTTGCTCTAGTTTCTTTTTTATGTATTCAGCTGAATAAACCATTCCCTAAATAAAGGATTCACGAAAAGAAAGAATGAGTTTGTATTAATATCCATCAATATTATGTATCCTGCTTGTGAGTGTTTGTGTAGAACCTTGTGTCCGAGCCACGTGCCGTGTTGCTCTTCTAGAGGCAAACGCTCAGAATCGCCTGTGAGATCTGTTAAAGCGTCCTGAGAAAGATACACTTATTAAATGGTGAACCAGAGACTAACGTACAGCAAGCCAGCCACTATCGCAAAAAAACTATTTGGTTTATTTTGCAATCTTGACTGTTAATGTTGACTCTATACATTAGCCCACTTATTATAAGGCTAATAATAAATAAATAAATGGACATTAAATATTGAGTTATTCTATTATGTGAAAAGAAAGAGACCACAGAGTGATACAAGAAACATGAAACTAGCAAAGCTTTGTATGAAATCGATAGCTTGGTGCTATAGTCGGATGTACAGTTTAGTGTAATTTTATAAGGGCTTCCAGACCATTAAATTATAATTTTTGCCCTTAAAATGCTCTTGTGTGGGTAAAGTACTTTCTTATATCATAGCTTAAACATACGGCTTAGAAACAGCCTATATTTGAATGTATATTCAGTTTGTTACATTATAGTTTTATTAAAGTGCCCCATTAAGGTATTTTAAAGGTCCCTAATTTAGTTTTGGAGGTGTCCTACAATAAGTTTACATATCAGATATATGTATATATCAGATGGGCCAGTCTTTTGCGATTGGTTTACCGCTTACAGTGCATGTCAGAAATGAAACGTCCACTACAATATCTGAATCTGAATTTTTTTTTTTATCTTAACCAATGGCGTCGATTTTACCATATCAATTCTAGTGCGAGTCCTCATCCTTTGGAAATGCATTCAAAGTGATTTGCTTTAGCAGTGCAAAAAAAGTCGACGACATGAACCAAACTCTTCCAGTCTCAGCAACAACATCAGTGTTTGAGGACAGGTCAAAGTATATGTTAAGACGCAGGCAGTCAATGAAGATCACAGGCTGGCACCATGCAAATTTGTTTCAAACCTGCGTCGTTTCAAGCGGGAAGTGAGACTTGAATTACTGACGACTAGTTTTAGGCAGTTCAGAATAGATTTTTTCTTTTGGAAGACAATAACTCCTTTATCGTGCACTTTGAAACTTTGCATACCTTCTACATTCACAAACAGCTATATTACACGTTATATGAACATTAATATCCAGAAAGCAAAATAGGGGCTTTTAGCTTTAATTTAATATTTTTAGTTATAATTTTTAGTAATTTCGTTCTGTGCTTTTGTCATTTTATTAGTTTATTTTTTTTATATTGTCATTTAGGTTTAATTGATTTTTTATTTAGTTTTAGTTTTTATTTATTTCAACTTAATAATTTTAGTGCTTCAACTTAAACTTCCTTCAGTTTTTTTGCCAAGGCAATATTAGTTTTTCAACAAATATTTATATTTTATTTATTTTATTGCAGCTTTATTTCAATTAACATAAATGTTTCTAATAGTTTTATACCCTAATAACCCTGTTTTTAATTCTCTGAACACATAAGCACATTTACTGTAAAAAGAGAAAGAGCTGTTACAGTCCACGCGTGGTTGACTAACCTTAGGGGACAATGTCCCTCTGATGCTGATCACGACTTTTTTCTTTGCATGATCCACTGCTACAAAGAAGGGCGTCTCATAAACCTACAAATCACATCAGAAATATGGACAATAAATTGTCACACACGGCTTCTCAAATATGTTAGTCAGGCAATGACTCACTGATGTGAACAGACATTCATTACACAAGACTACAGGATTTCAGGGGTCAGGGGAGTTAAAGAATTAGTGTAAGATGCCATACTGCGTCATGGCAGGATGTGTAGACAATTTGGACTTCTTTAAGGTCTCGGTCCAGGAATTGCCGTCGGATGGCAAGAACGTTACAGCCACAGCAGTTATCCTCCTCAACGGTGACAGACTGAGAGAGACGAGAACTTGAAACTGAAGTATTACAGCTGACGAGAGAGAAGAAAGGAAGAGACACAAAAAGAGAAAAAATTAAAGGCATTCAATTTCATCCATGTGTCCTAAACGGACATTTGTTAACCATGAGAAAATGCAAAAAAGGTAGAAAATTATATATATATAAACTTTACACACATACATTTTTATATGTTCTTATTGATAATAAACTATACATTTATGCACAAAACAAATCAGTTATCAATAAAAATGCAAGAAATATAAATTTTTTTTTATAATTATTTAATCAAAAAACAATAAAAAAGATAATAAATTATATTATATTTATATATATATATATAATATGTAATTTATTCCTGTGATGCAAAGCTGAATTTTCAGCAGCCATTACTCCAGTCTTCAGTGTGGCATGATTGTTCATGAAATCATTTATTTGAAATATTAATCTCCTGTAACATTATAAATGTCTTTACTGTCACTTCTGATCAGCTGAATAAAATTATTTTTACTTTTTAAAACTTTTTTACTTTTAAATATTTTGCTTTGCCATCAATGGAATACATGACATTTTAAATAGAATATATATTTAAATAGAAAACAGTTCTTTTAAATTTTAATAATATTTCACAATATTACTATTTTACTGTATTTTTGATCAAATAAATGCAGCCTTGGTGAACATAAGAGACTTCTCTCAAAAAAATCGTAATTATTCCAAACTTTTGACCGGTAGTATAACTAAATATTTTCTCCTCGGATTATGCCGTTGTTGATTTGGTATTAAGATAGTATTTTTGACAAGGGAAATATTCTCAGTTAAATTCTGGAAGCCGTTCACCCTTGGTAGTTAGGAACTTCAGATTGATTGATTCAGCATTACATATAGTGAAGAGGCAAGTCTACCAAAACAAGATGGTAGGAAGGAAACTATATCACTATAGGAGCATCTCTCATTCGCTCATCTCACTTCCTGCCACCTGTGTGGAACGTGCACATCCATTGTTACTTACGAGCAGGTGCTGAGGAGTCTGCAGAGTCCACACGCTGGCTTTCTTAAAAGATACACGGGCCAGCCATACGCCGCCATGGCAAACAGCATGTAGTAACACACTTCCTTATACATGGCCATCTCAGACTGTAAACAGATGGAGAGCATTATTAATAAAAAAACATATATCGTCACAAACACACACCTTTACTGTATTCTTGAAATACCGAGTTCTTGAGGTCCAAGTATTTAGTTTTGCGAGTTACAGGCATCCCGGACAGAAAGGCCAAAACGTCATTGTTTGCCTACAAACGAACAGAAAAACTACTTTTTGAGGAATATTCGTTCAATCGAAAGTACTGAAACTGATAAGGCAATGCCACGATTCTGCAAACCTGATCCAAGATGGCTGATCTCTTAGCTCGTTGTCTCTGTCGAAGGAGCACCAAGCCAGCGATGATGTCACTTGGAACGATGTCCAAATCCCGGAAAAACTCGGCAAACAAGCTGGCCACCTCAGAGTAAGCATCCTGAGAGAGAAAATCCTCTATTGAGAATGGTGTGTGTGTGTATGAGATGCTCTCACAGTAACTAGCATGTGTGTATTTGAGATAGTGTTTGAGTCTTACAGATTGTGTATCTTTCGCTCTAGTGCAGCACATGAAGAATTTGAGCCTCCTGCTCCAGCTGCTGGCTTGACCCTCTTCTAGCCTGTGTCTGAAAGAGACACATGCAACCCAACTGAGCAAACATCATGAGAAGATTTGGGAATTATAGGTCAACAGATGCTGGAATGGCAATGACGCAAACACATATCCAGAAATCTGTGCAAATTTTGAGTTGCATACCCTGATAGGAACCAAACTAGTTGACAGCCAACATAATGGCAATATGTATACACAATATAAGTTAATGTTTACAAATGGGATGTGCACAATATTGTTGAAATTAAACAAACACTTCATTTACACAATATTTACTCAATTTATAAAAAAAAAATGTAAAGCATAAAATATACATACAATTCAGTTCATTTAGTATTATTTATGTACTATTATATAATTACACACATTTATATGCTATTATACATCTACATATTTTTACAATAGCATATTCTACAATACCTTTTATTTTCATATTTTCAGTTTTCACTTTAATATTAGTTTAAGTTTTAGTCATTTTGTTATGTGCTTTTGTCATTTTTATAAGCTTTTTCTATTTCCATTTAGCTTTATTTTTATTTCAGTTTTTGTTTTATTTCAGCACTTCAACTTCAGCCTATTTAATTTCAGTTAGTTGAAAAACAAAAATAGGTTTTTTTAAGTTTTAGTTAGCAATAACAACTCTGAGACTCTACAAACACTTAAGCTGAGAGTAGTTAAGTAGTTATCTTTTAGTCATTGATTAGCTTATTCTGTCTCGATAATCTATAAATCGTGTTCCGGGGGCGGGGTTTATGTAAATTTTAGGGTTAGTGATGTCACTAACCCGGGAGGAATGTTGTGTAGTCCTTCCCAGCCGTTTGTTGTAGTCCTTAAAAAAACAAGTTCTTTAAAAGCAAATATCTCCCTTTGCTTTGAACTTTGAGCGTTGTAACTTTGCAGATGTTGTTTACGATCAAACAGCAACATTACAAACTAACTAAAGTTAGAAAAGTGAAATCATAATCAACCACCCCTTTAAATTTTTAATTTTAATTGTCCAGTTCTATTCAATATATTTTTCAATTATGTATTTGTTTTTATCTATTATGTTGTTCTGATTATTATTTTTTATTGTTAGGTATTTTATTTTATTGTTTTATTGTTTTGTTAGTCAGGGTAATAATTTTGTGGAATTTGAACTTGTGACGCATGGGTTTGGTATCTGCACTGTCACGATTAGATCCAAGGAAGACGGAGATGATTGAAAGGTAACAAGTTTGTTGAATAAATAACTCAGAAACACAGCCAACAGGCGAGACAGCGTGCAACGCACAAACAATACCAGACACTAGAGTGTCCATGTGTCCATGGTGACTGATCGGTGGCGGGAAACACAAATAAGGAAACACGTGAGGAATGAAAACAAAGTCCATGAACTGAATATCACTGAACATAATGGTGACATGTACACTTATTCCATGTAGATAAATACAATTAAAAAACCCTATAAAAAAAAAAATATATATATATATATTTAAATTTTGGCCAAAAACCTATGGAAATGATTTAAATGGGTAAAATGACTATAAAGACTAATATTGCCCAGAACCCATTGCGCGTTGGACGAGGATTCGATTAGAACTACGAACACAAATAAATAAATAAGATCTTTTTTGCAGCGTATAAAAATGTAATGCATATAAATGTGTCTTTGCAGTGTGTGGACATAACCACCATACAATGAAAAAGATCCATTCACTCCTTTTTATTTTCCTCAAAAAGCCTAAACACTCTCAATAATGCCGTTTGGATTTTCTAAGCAATATGATGTCCTATTGCTCATGCTCTGCCCACGACCACTGATGGACTGTTCCATATTAGCATATTTCCCGTATTAGCATATTTCCACCCTCAGCCATTTGTATACTGTCCGCCAAGACTGCACTTTACATATCTTGTGTCGACACCCCCAATGGAAGAGAGGGGTGGGGTGAGCAGTTGCTCATTATCATTTAAAGAGACATGCACCGAAATGGGTTGCTGTGAACAGAGCTGTTTTTGAGGAGGTAAAAAGGGTGTTGTTTTACACAACCACTGAGGAATTTTAACCAAAGTATGTCACAAACTTTACATGAAGACCCTAAAGAATCATACCAACTTGTGGAAAATGGTTTTCATAGTTTGAAAAACATTTTTACAATCGGAATCCTTTTTTTTCACTATAAAGAATCTTTTGTGCAATGGAAAGATTCCATGGATGTTAAAGGTTCTTCATGGAACCATTGATGCCAATAAAGAACCTTTATTTTTAAGAGTGTAGCGAGGAAACAATAAAGCATTGTACCTGAGGGTGTATGTCGTGAGGTTACGCTGACGGCGGCGAGTTGCTTTCAGCTTCACAAAGGTCCGTCCGGTGGGGTCAAAGGTACACATCATGGTGAAACACACGCTGAAGATGACCAACCAGTTACACACAACGATTCCTGTTAAAAATAAATACAGTTTTATTTAATATTTTACATGTGCTGTAGACATCTTCATTTGATGTTTTTAGATTGAGTACAGAAGGAAGCTCTCCACTGTAAAACAAACTAATTGTCTCTTTGTCCTTCCGTGTCTTGTATAGACAGATGATTGGCATGGAAGTGAAGTGTGCTATTATGGGATGGGGGTGGACAATGAGCGACACTGATTCACGGTCAGCACAGACATGTGGAAAGCTACACTAGGCGTACTGTTAGACAGCGTGCGTTAAGATTCCAGGACATAAACGGCTATAAATGGCTATCAAATTTACAAGAATCTGCTGAGATTAACAAGGGGAGGTTTCATGAGATTTTAACATGCCTGGGCTGCCTCATGTCGCAAGGACACACCAGTCTCTCTGTGTTTTTGATCTGGCTGCTGACAGCGGTGCCGCACGTTGTTGTGGCTGTATATACAGTACCGTGGAACAGTGCAAATGTAGAGATTTTTGAATACATTGGCAGATATGCTTTTGTGGCTATTAGTGCATAGGTCTGCTGTACTATATTTACACATAAGACTGACTGTAAGGGTAATATGATAATGTAGAGCAGATCATGTCCGAGTCAAGATGTTTACTGTTTTAATGTTGGATGATACGATTTGCAACATTAATACAGAATTTAAAACGGCTTCAAACATGGCTCTGATCCCAGACTCATGAATAATCTTATCTTTTGTAACCATTCAAGTAAAAAAAGAGAACAACTTTTATTTTTCAAGTATTTAAAGGTAGACTATGTAACACTTTTTGTTCAAAATTAGCCAAATTAAAATAATACATCAATCCTTCCTCCAAAACATGTTTTTGTCTTACCCTGATTCACTATGGTAAGCCTATTATAAGTGTCTATATTTCAGGATGGGAATGATGGTATATATGCAATTCGCCCGTGCGTGTCTCGTCATATCGGTAAATAGAGAAAAGTTGCTCCAGCTACTTTGACGTGTGTATGGTGTGTGAGTGGCAGAGGTTAGTTGTCACAACGAGTGAGAAAGGTTGACATGGATCACGCTAAATCTCGAACCTTCGGGGAATCACCCGTTTTAAACAAACGCCGAACAGAGGGGAGAGTCTGCTGGCAAAAAAGAACATTACAGCTCGTAATAAAACAAGAATCAACATTGGCTTAGCTTTTCGGCGAATGCGAGAACTGAGAGATTTGAAATGTTTTAAAAGCGACAGAGATATTTTATTGAACAGATAAATTGCCTAATTTATTTAAATTGACTAATTAAAAATTGCTATAATTTATGCCTAACTAACGCGTCACGTACCGTTCCACAAAGCTGGCGAACGATCTCAGCTTCAGCGTGGATAGTAAGGAGCTCCCTGGTCTCTGCTTCATTCTAGTTCTAGAACGACATTTTTTCGTTCTTCTTTGTTGATGATGAACACAAACTTTCTTTTAAGAGCAACAAAATAACCCTTACAGCATTGGTCCTGGCTTTTGTTCACACAGAGCGCGTTCCGGGACTGATCCCGGCAATGTTACTAGGTCCCCATCCCAGCCTCGATCCCAGCATCAATCCCGGGACATGTTTGCGTTCACACAGAAGGCACTCTATCAATTTTACGGCAATTTCCCAGGATCAACGCGCTGTGTGAAAGGGGCTTAACAGAGTTCATTGTAAAGCATTAATTATTAATTGCGAAGGGGTCATTATACCGCTGTGCTGGAATTTATTTTCAAGGAAGTGCCATGTCTATTAACGGTTGTAGCTACAGTAACATCTTCAGCTTGTGATCCTTTCCATCTAAAAGTAGTTGGTAGTGAATGATTTATGAACAGTAGGATAATCTCTCTTTTAAGTTATGAGAATGAACCATATGCATCCGCTCAGCCACGCAGAGCAGAAGCACAACCAAAACAATGTTCTTCTGCAAAATGCATGAAGTTTTGCTTTTAACTGCTAGAGGGCCAAAAGTTACAGGGTGTACCTTTAAATTTACTGGATTATCCAAAAATAGGCATTACCACGTATTAAAATATAAACAAATGTTTAATTTAATTCACAGAAAATCTTAACTATATTGTGATGTATAATATTACAATAATATAAAATTACTCATAATGTCAAAATATATTTCACACCCTTACATTGTTTTTATTCATGTCTTACCCAGGGCGAGGTTCTTGGCGGTGATGTCGGAGCAGGGCTGGTAGTACTGCACCAACCAGGCGATGCCCACCACCGCGTACACCAACTCCACCAGCAGGATGGCTGCAGAGAGGAGCAAGTGTTGATTTAAGGCCTAATCACATTGAGTATGAGTTTTAATTTTCAGTACAATATGATTTTACCATAAAATAATACAACCCTCCAAAAAATCTTACGACAAGCATCAAAGGTGCAAATGTACACAATACGCTCTATGCACGAACGCTGCTGACGTTTTTCCGGTAGAATCTCAGCCAGCGTCTTTACTTCCGCATAGCGCGTTCTATAGCGAATTGTACTAGCGGCAAAACTTTCATAAAATTAATTTTCTCCGAAACGGAGACAACGATTTTAGAAACCGATTCGTTAGTCGGTAAAACAGGATTTTATCCCTGAGCTCATTGAAATGCATTCTGGGATTGCTTTCTCCACAAACGATATATGCAATGCTACCTTAAAATTTGGAACAGCATTTGATTCAGAAGCAATGAATGTAGAATTCAGAATGTTGCCTATGCAAATTAAGTTACAAATTGACAATTCTTGCATTATTTATCATAAATGATTTATCTGTGCACATCATTATTTATTTATTTTTTCATTTCATGTGCCTTTAATTAATCAAAATAACTTCCCCTCTCTCTTGCAGCAACATCTCTTCTCGGATGATGCGTTTACTGGCGTGAGGGCGGGACAACCTGTCACTCACATGAGATCGACCAATAGCAAACCACGACCATCCAATCAATTCCCCATGAACAAATTAAAGTCCTGCCCTACATTTTTTTCTTGTTTGAGGAGCTGTTTCACTTGGATGTACGTCACAATAGGAAAGAAAAGATTATCGCAACTTTCCATTTAATGGCGACTTCAACAGAACTGACATATGAGATCCAATGTACTGAGAGAACTAATGGAAGTTTTTTTTGTGGTATTCTTTATGCAGTCTTAGTGTGCAAGAGTCTTACCCAGCCGTATATAGAGCACGTACTGCACTGCCTCTCTGGGTTGTGTGTACAGAATGCTACCTCTCATGCTCAGCCACATGATGGCGCCCTCACAGATCAGACAGCTGACCAGGATGCCAAGGTAACCACGACCGTGATCCACTAGTGTGACCGAGCATGACTGCTCTGAACTGTACGGCAGCCCAAAGAGAACAAAGGACAGAACCACCAGCCTGCCGAAAGAGCACAGTCACAACATCACATAAACATACAAATGATCCCACACACCTCAGAAATATGATATTTATGACATCATGAGTGTTAAAGGGATAGTTCACCCAAAAATGCTCACCCTCAAGAATGTCGGTAATCAAACAGTTGATAGGCCCCATAGACCTCCATAGTATGGAAAGAAAAATATTATGGAAGTCAATGGGGTCCATCAACTGTTTATTACCGAATTTTAATTTTTGGGTGAACTATCCCTTTAAAATGATTTTCGGAATACAGCTGAACAATTTCAGATTTTTTGTTCATTTATATAAAAAAAATATTTACGGTAGTTAATTCTTGAGATTTAAGAATCGGTATCAGTTCATAAAAATGAGAATCAACTAAAATAAAAAAAATCTATATTTTTTACCCAGCCCTAAAATGTAGTTTGTTTGCACAAGTCTATTGCCTCATAACAGGCAAAATGAGTGTAATTTTCTGGCAAGCTTTATCATTATTATTTATTAACAGTGCACAAAATGTGTATGAAATAAACAGTACTGTCAAAAACAATTACAACTTATTTTGGTCAGTACCAACAATTAAAACTAATCAACTCAGGAAAGTCAAGGTTTAAATAAAAATATTAAGTTTTATAATCATATTTATGCAGACAAACTTGAAGAATCAAGTCCAGCTGTTTGTGTGTTGTTGATGCAATTCCATGAAGAATGAGCAGAACTGATTTGTGTGTAACCAATTTGTGCATTTAACTAAATGTTACAATTTACGTAAGCATTGATTTACGAACAAGTTATACATAAATTCCATCGTAACAAGCACTCATTTGATTTCATATTTTATAGGGTTTCTCAAACAGGGGTTCACCTCTAGTGAGGGAAATGCAGGGCATAATTAAATCTAACATTAAAACTAAATTAAATACAATTTTACCAAAATTCATACATTTAATTTTTAATTAGAATACATTTTCTATTTACTTTAAATTGTATTTAGTAAAAAGTACTACATTTTGAAAGGTTAACATTACTTCAAACAAATAAGTTACATTATAATAAAACTCCTAAAAATGTTCGGGGACTGCTGTTATATTGCATGACAGAATATCTAAATTCCACCTCTTAATACTTCTATTGACATCAGGTCTGGTTATAAGAGCTTATTTTCATACTGGGTTGATTGTTTCATTTATGCACAAATGTAGAAGAGCAAGCTGTGCAGACAAACACTCACCATATGCAGTGTAGTACGAACAGGAAGAAAGCCGGCAGCACCAGGTCATCACTGCCGACTGACCAGCGTCGCCGAAACAGTACCATGCCCGGCATCACTGCCCTGAAACACACAGACACACTCCAGTTACAGACCGACCGCCTGACACACGCACAGAAAGACTTCTCATTACCTACTTCTTCATTTCTGCGTTAAAGACTAGAGAGAGTAACACAAGGCCAAAGTAAAAGAAAACAGAACACATGCACACACTACTATTGTTGCTGTCTTCAGCTTTGCATTACATTCAAAACAGAACAACAGCTTTTCCTCACAGAAAGGACAATGTTCCTGTAGTTTATGGCGGGAAATAGTTTATGGGGGGGGGGATTCTGCTATTTACTCACACTCAACATCAATATATGAAACCCTTCAAGTATTATAAAGTAGTTCATATTTGAGTGAACAATTTCTATAATTGTGCATCAGAGACTGAAACTGCTTGTGGTCTGATAGGAATAAGACACTAGAAAAAGAAAGAGTGTGGACATTATTAAAGAGGAAAAGAAATTCAAAGAGGAAGTGACCCAAGTGAATGTTAACAGAAAAATAATCCAATATTTGGTAAGTGTAATAAGAGTTAATGCATGAATGAGAATGAGAGTTTAAGCATGGCATCTTAAGCATTTATTATTTTTTTTTTTTTTACAGTTTTTACTGTTGAGTGGTATTTTGAGTGGATTATTGAATGATATTTTTCCAAGTTGCAAATAAAACAAAGATTGATGTTTAGGTGGTTGCCAGGGCATTGTTATGCTGTTGCTAGGATGTACTTTGTGGTCAGTGCATTGCTATACTGTTGCTTGCAACGGTGTGTGTGGTTGCTTAGTGCTTAAGCATAGGGTTGCAAATAACAAATACTGCGTTAATTGATTAATCTGTTTATCATTTACTCGATTATTTGGTTAATCAGATAAAGCCAATCCAAATGATATATATCAGAGTTGCACGATTAATTGCGAAAAGAACACAATCTTGATTCAAACACCCACGCGATCTCAATCCTAAATTACAACGATTCGCCTGTCTATTAAACCTTTGATAAAATCACACCGCAACATTTAGGCTAGATCTGCGTTGGTTGCTGACCCAGAGAGAGAGCAGTTGTCATGTGTAGGAATGAAACAGCTTCACAAACAGTCTTTTCAACCACACAGTATCGTTATTTCTTTGTTACAAATATTCTTATTATCACAGAAGTACTGGGATAATTTTTTATAGCTTGGATATAAACACTGGTGTCTACAGTAGCGAACAAAATAGAGCTAATCACCTTTTGATCACCTTGGCACTTCAAATAGTGATTATATCGATTATATCTTTACGCCACCAGGTGGCGACAAGAGACTGTTAAAATAATTATTTGTCACTGAATCATTCATTCAAGAGATTTGTTCAAAAACGCTGATTCATCCAGTAATAAAACAAGTGATGTATGAGTGAGTCATTGAATCATTGTTTTAAACAGAGTTTAAGTAATTCAGATTAAACATTTTAAACCATTTTGTCAACCTCTAGTATATTATGTTATTTTGTTTAGTTGTTTGTTCAGAATCGCATTAATTTCGGCGTTGATAGTGTTGACAGAAATGCATAAATCCGAGTCAGAGGACGTGAACCGCTCCGAGTAGAACGTCACAGGTTGCTGTCTCTAAATTACGGTTATGACATGGCGTGAACGCAGCATAAGCTCGTTGTTTTGGTTCAGGAGGATCTGTAAAAGACGACTGCTTTTTGTATACGGCGGCCGGTGACTGTCCGTCTACAACGCGCTGATGCCGTGTGATGTGTGAGGTGCGCAGAAGTGTGGAAATACAGGTAGGACGTCAAAACATTGAATTCAGACTGAATGATTGGACAAACATTTTTTGGTCCTGAGACTTCCACAGAAGATATATATGTACATGTTTTTTATTATTTAGACCTCTTCTATTTTTAATTGCCATCAGGATGTGAAGAGAGTTTCAACCAGTTTAACAAAAGGTGTTCATAAAACAAATTGCCTACCCTGCCTTAATGGCTTTCTAAAAATCTCAAACCTTTTCTGAGCAAGTGTAGTAATGCTTGCCTCAGCAATCACCATTAACTACAAGACGATAACAAACAGAGTGAGGGCTATTGATGGTTGCCATGGATACCAATTCCAGTCCAAACACTGCAACGCTCTGACCCAGCAAACTTACATTGTGTGGCAAAATTGCTCTACTTACACAAATCTCACTCAAAGCATTTAATCGATCAACAGGTACTTTCAGAGTACACAGATGATGTCCTCGTTTGACTGTGTTGTTGAGACAAAACTAGATGGCTGATGATAAAACAGGATGTGACGGCCATGTGTTTTGTTGTTCTTTTTATGGATCGGGGTAAAGGAATACGCCCTGGATACTTCCCCAAAACATTTGTGCTATTTTGTGTGTGGTGTGTGTGGAGTAGAGGTTAAAGTCAACATGAAATCAACATTTACTTCCATTTTAATGGACCATTCAAGTTTGTTAAAATCCCAAACCTAACCCTATTCTACAAGAGTAATTTGACCACTGATAATGATCATTTTTAAACAGGTTTAACAATGAGTTTTGTAATCATTTGTTTAAACAAATAGTTCCGGCTCAAACTCGAGCTATTGGTCGAGCCAGGAGTTGACATGGCAAACCCCTTAAACAAACATAGCAATAATTCGAAAGCTCTCTTTTGGAAAATCAACATGAATGGCAGACTTTTTAACATCAAAAATTACACTTTACCTTTAAAATAGTAATCTTAAGATGCTAATTAATCATTCTCCTTCCCGACAGACCTGCTTGATAAAGCGACAGATTGCAAATGGTTTTCACAGCAGCTGTACAAGAACACACAGTCCATCATATCACACTGTTAGCTGTTTATCAGTTCTCAATCTTCCCATTTCTCTTCACACCTGCTTCTCTCCGTTTCTCTCTTTCCTACCATCCATCTATCCATGGAGACACATCCCTAAAACCAAACACAAATATGATGAAGCCAGTCTGGAGGACACCACAAACGGCTAAAACACTTGTTAACCTAAAGTAAAAACAAAATGACATTCAATCTTATCATATAAACATCCTGCTCACATCCTCAGGAAGGTAAGAATGAACCCATGGGGCAACAGAGATCTTGTATCCTGCTACGAAAGTGCGCACACGCTGCATTTCTGTCATCTGCTGCTTTAAATGCTCGAGCTCTTAAAAAATAGGTTGGATTCTTATTGGCTGTCAATGTCAAACGTTCATCAGCTGGAAAAAATCATTATGAAAGTGATTCCAAGGATATTGTTTCTCTGTGTTGTGATCATTATAGTTGTGGTGTGGACTTTTGAGTGATCATGTGTCACTGAAAAGACTGGAATAATGAAATGTCATTATTATGTTATATTTCAATATATCAGAATATTACTGTTTTTTTTTTATATTCTTGATTAAATAAATGGAGCTTGGTGAGCTGTGTATATGCGTTTCAAATTTACAGTTTTTCTATTGCAGGAAAATTTGACGAAATACAGCATTGATGTATTAATACTGTATCTCCTTATTCTTTTGGTCCAATCACATGCTCTCTAGAACATTAAATGTCCCTCCCCCTAATACCACCTGCCAGAGACTAACAAATCCAAGTCGCTAAACTTAGTTTGGCCCCACTAAAACATTTTTGCCACGATTTCTTGCTTCAATTGAAAATACAATACAATCTGTTCATCATTCCATTTTAATGGGTCTTCTAAAGAGAAATGGCTCTTATCGGTAATTTGTGTAAAGTGAGACATTACATAATAGAAAGGCAATAAAAAGAAAAATCTTAAACCACAAGGACTATGCGGTTGCTATAGTGCCCATGACCACTCAAGGCTGGAAAGTCTTTTAGAATTTGCAGAAACTTTATTTTCCAAAGCCAGACTTTGACAGTCAGCATAAAACATTTTACAATTTTAAATCCATTTGGAAGATTTCACCCCAAAATCAGCACAGAAAACATGAAAAAAGAAAAAGACAGCGTGTTCACACTTACTCAGGCATACACACTCATTCGAAGCAGACACGAACCCACAAACACAAGGACACACACACTGCAGGTGGAGCTGGAAGATGTTGAAAGGACCGAGTGGGCGGCAGTGAAAGTGAAACATGATGAGGATGCAGGGAAAAGGAGGACTAGCGTGAAATTTAGGAGGAAAAAGGACAGAAGGTAAGAGAGAGCAAGGGTGAGTGAAGGAGGAAGAGAGAGAAGGAGGGAAGGAAGAATCTGGAGCAAGAGATGAGAGGAGAGGCAGGGGAGAGTGGGTGTGTGTAGCACATGGTCCTCAATCTAAAAAAAGGATGAGAGCGGTAGAAGCTAAACTCGGAGTATGGATGAGCGAGATGAAAAGGAGAAAAGACAGAGAAAGAGGACTGCAGCTATGGTGAAAACACAACAAGGACGTTTCACTGGAGAAATGAAAATGAAGGAAAATTAGTCAAGTACGGATGAACCCCGATGATATTTAAATCTGGTCGATACTATAAATCAAATGGTAACCTTATCGCATTCACATTAAAACGCACAGTCCGCACCAATACTGAACTGAGCTCTTTCATATCGTCATGCACTTGGAAATGCATTGATCAGCATTACCAAACGTGGACGTTTTCCACTAGAAACAAGCATTGATGTATTATTTTAATTTAATACTGTGAAGCTGCTTTGATACAATCTGTATTGTGAAAAGCGCTATATAAATAAACTTGACTTGACTTGACTTGACTTGAAAAAGCCCGTATTGGCGAGTATCCTCATACACATATCAGTTATGTCTTAAGTGAACATAAACAGTTGAGAAAGAAAACACATATGTTAACAGTATATTGGATCCGTGCAGGTCTTAAAGGGATAGTTCGCCCAAAAATGAAAATACTGTCATCATTTACCCTCAAGTTGTTTCAAACCTGTATGAATTTCTTTTTTCTGCTGAACACAAAAGATGATATTTTGAAAAAAGTCGGTAACCAAACAGTTGCTGGTCCCCATTGACTTCTATAGTAGGAAAAAAAAATACTATGGAAGTCAATGGGGTCCATCAACTGTTCGGTGAAAGAATGAATGATGAAAGAATCTTCATTTTTGGGCGAACTATCCCTTTAAAGTGACAGCAGCCTAATAACCCTGCTGCCGTCTGTGACCTTAATGTTAATCAAACAACAAAAGACAAAGAAAAATCACTCACTGCTCTTGCCTGAACAACTTTTATAACCTTAATCAGAATCTCTCATTTATACAATGAAGACTATGCAGTGCTATTTTACATTTGATTACTTATGAAGAACAAAACCACTGTGTTAGTGATGTAAATGAAAGTCCATGTGATTTATAATGAGAAAGACCGCATGCAAAACACTATTAGAACTAAGAGGCATGCAGTGAAAAAATTTACATGTGGTCGAATCTGGTCAATTATTCAAACGCTGGGCAAAAAATAAAAGACACAATTGATGATTTGAAGGTAACAGTAAGGGAAAATGGTTTTAAAGTGGAAACACGTTTAGTGTTTGGCCTTGAAATGCATCAAATTAAGTGTTGACTTCATAATGGAAAAGAGGGATTATGTATTGGCATGCCGGGGAATGAGTAGGGGTGGAAAGCAGCGTGTTGAAAAATAAATAGGGCATGACAGGGGAAAAAAAGTGTTGAGCGCGTAGCAGGGAGAATAGAAAGACAGCACAGAGCAGGATACAGTCAGCTGTGTTCATGCCGGATCCTTGTATCAACACTGTACTTGACTGAACGTTTGCCTCTGTGCGCTCTGGAGACATTCACACGGGACGCGTTCTGTCTGCGCTACCCTGCAAACGTCTTTGGCTGGGTTTTTTTCTTCCAATGTCTCCTGACATAAGCACGTCACATCAATTTAAAAATACTTAAACTTGGGACAACCAGCACATCATCTCAATTTGGGGGTGCAGCAAATGGGGCGTGATAAACATCTCCAAACATCTGCATTATGCATAGAGAAACTGATTTTTAACAAAAATGTATAAATCTTTCAAGACAGACCTAATATGATCTTTGTTGAGGTTGGTAAGCAATGATACACAGATGTATTAATACATAGATAACAAAAAAAATAAAAAAAATAAGGGGTATATATATATATATATATATATATATATATATATATATATATATATATATATATATATATACACACACACACACTCTTGTATAGGCTGTAACTACACCAAAAAAGATGTTAAAATGATACATGATTAAAAATGTAATCTTTAAACATTAATTTAACCATTTAAATCAAAAGCTATAAAATTAAATAAAAAGTATTTTCTATAATTAAACAATCTTAATATATAAGATTTATTAATAACACATTTAATAATAAAATAATATAGGCTATATACACATTTAAAAAAAATGTTTTTATTAACTATTATAAGTTACTAATAGATTTTTTAAACATGTAACAAGACAAAATATAGTTGTTATATATTGTATAGCCTATATATATTGTTTTTTTAATGCTTATCAATGTTTATAAGTAAAAGCATAGTATAGTATAGTACAGTATTAGTAGTAGGAATATCTAACACATTGTAGTGTCGTTTTAGTTTCAATCCTACGTCATTCATTGCTTCATGGGATTATTACCTCATTTAAGTGCACATACCTAAGGTGATGACACACAGGGCAACTTTTTTTGAGCAATGTTGCTTGGGCACTTTCCAGAATAGGCAACATCCTATCTGGATTCTTTAGATCGGTCGTGGGCCCTGTTGCTCACCTGGTTGCCCGTTGACGTCAACATTGCTCAAAAAAGTTGCCCCGTGTATCATCACCTTTACTCATGTGTTTGTTGTACCTTTGTCTTTCTTCTGGTTTTCAAACATGATCAAGCTTGAATACCTGTGCTTCAAATGAAAGGTTGTAACATTATGATTTATCTCTGAGCTAGCTTGGGTTAGAAATTGCTATGGAGAAAAAATAAACAGGAAACATAGATCTAGAAGCAAAGCAACAAAAAGTGGGCGGCCACTGCGAGTAACTTTGAAACAAAAGAACAAGTCTTGTGGCTTGTTAGTTACCTTCAGACTGCTACGCCTCAAAAAATATTTGCCTCAGCCATGAGCTAACGTGCCGTCATCAATCTACTGCTGTGCTGTGGTTTAACTTCACTTATGATTAGAAAATCTCATGACTGGTTTGTTCAGCCAGATGACACATTTCAAACAACCATCCTGTTGTAAGAAAGATGATGTTTCAGATGACTTCAATGTCATGCAGTCCTAATAAAATGCTAGTGAGGTATTGGTGGGATGTCAGGACGCCCACTTACAGAGGCCCTGAAAAGTACTTGAGGCACACTTGAAAACGTCCGAATGGCAAAATAATAGCTTGTAAAATGCTTGTAGAAGTACATGCCTCATTCAGTGGCCTTATTAATATTATGAGATTGTACATCCATAACACCTCATACCAATGAGTCATAAATTAAAGCAGCCTGAAGTGAAGAGAAAATATTTTCCTTCTTTTTTGTTGTTGTCTGGTGGCAGTTCACAAGGAGATGATTTGTATATAGCATATAACAGAATAAATTACATAACATTTTATGATAGCAAATGATGGACACAAAATTGAACTGTACCCAATATTTATTCTAAATGGACATACTAATTAATTAAAGTAGCAATTGCTTCTGGGCCCATTTTTTGGTAACATTATGCTGCATAAACTTGCAGAAATGCAGGTGGCACAAATTAATCTTCAATACAGTGTCATAAAAATGACACTCATTATGCAAGATAAGAAAAACAGCAAGATGCAACACAATGATCGGAGATGTCTATCTGACACGTGTATATAAACAAAAAATTACAAAAAATTAAAAAATATGTGCAGATAGAATGCAAAGATGCATGGTCTCTTGTTCTGCTCATTGCACAAGAATTTTTTTTGCTACTTTTATTAGAAGCTGTATCAATCATGAACGCACTTTCACACATGCATGATGACGATAGCACCAAAGAAAACGTCAATCAATGCACTGATTCATACACGAATCACTTAATAACTCAAGACATTGACCGAAAAGCCTGACCAGAGATAGAAGCGGCGCTGATGGGAATCCGAAATAATCTGAGCCCATTATAATCAATGTGAGGTGATGATTAACTCCCAGAGTGAATTAGTTTAACATAAAACACAGATTTGCCTGAACGGGAACCATGTGGTGAAACAGACTGATTATTAAACCTGTTATTATTCAAAGAATGACCCACATTAAAAGGACCCATATTGGTCAGTCAACCACTGAAAGGAATATATTAGGATGCAATCAATCATTTTAATAAACCTATTGCTTTTGTTCAGATAGATCTTTATCATCTGCAAATTTTAAAAGGCACATTTTTCGCAGTGCCATAAACTAAGAAAAGGAATATCTGTGATTAAAGTTATCTGAGCTTTATCATGAGCGCCCTGAAGATCTATGCATTGCTCAATAATGTATTACAGAAACTAATGCAATTTTAAACAATACAGCCGCTATATTTCTCCAGGCCACATACAATCTCTTGATGTTCTTTCTTTTTTTGTGACAGATTGCAGGATGTTGAGAGGACAATGTGCCCGTTGTTGTTGCAGAGAGCTGGATTTTGGAGAACATTCGCCTGCATCTCTGCAGCAGAGACTGGATCATGTAGGCCTACATCTTATTCTGTGCTATCAATGTTTTATCAGAAAACAAATCTTTTTGACTGCAAAGTGTAAAGGCAAAAATACATTAATGCAAATTTGGAAAAGGTTTTAAATAGTTAAACTTAAGATCAAACACTGACATTGGATCTCATTCATGAAACTTAAGCAAAACAAATGTATGAATTGTTCATAAACCATTCGCATGTAAATGGTTGCACTCAATCTATTTTTTTCAATGTTTTTACGCATAAATTCATTCTATTCGAGTTTAATGAATTTAAAGATAAATAGTTTTTAACAATTTAATATTTTTTATTATTTAATTATGTACATTTAGTTGCTCTCGCTCATTTAGCAATGCATTATAAATGTATACACTGATATATATTATATAGCCTATATCACGGTGACTTCCGTTGATTTTATATCAGGTTGATATTTTCTAATGCATAAATCAACCCCTACCCCTAAACCATCACAGAAACATGTGCAAACCACTAGATTTAAATAAAAACATAATTTGGACAATTTACAACCCTTCTCCACACTAGTTGACTGTCTAATAATTACACTATATAGCTCATTGTGAGCTCATTTGGCCCTCACAACAAGCACCTGAACACTCTCGATCTACAGATATCGGTAAACAAAAGAAAACAAATGCATTAAAGGAGACATATCATGCTTTTAAATTGTTCCTTTTTACATATAAATCATACATTTGTAGTCTATATAAAGCGGAACTGCAATGCTTGGGTCTGAATTCCTCATTATTATAGCTCCACAGGCCCCTTTTCTACCCCTTTTCTGATGTGCGTCTGAGAGCAACTCGTTTTGGTGCGGTCTCTTTAAATACAATTGAGACACTTCATGCCCCGCCCACACTCGGTTCAACTCCACCCCGTTCGGCCATTTTTGTAGTTTGATAGCAGAGATACGATTATCTAGCGGCACAGAAACTTTTTATTCACACGTTATTAACAAAATGTCAACAACGGAAGACTTGTCCAGCCAGCCTTACATGTTCGAGGCAGAGTCGGAGCAGGAGCGAGATGAAAATGAAGACGACGAACCTGTAGAACAACGTCTTCATATGGATGTATTGCAATGGTGTGTTACTGTATTTACACATGAAACTTTGGTCTTCCGACCTTTTACCACCGTGTCGATTTATTTTGATTAATATGTGCGAGGGAGAGAGAGCAAGACAGCGTCTAGTTTGGAGACGGTGATGTCTTGTTTACACTTTCACCTGGCTCTGAAGAGAGAGAGTGAGCGCGCGCGCGACCAGGTCTCTCTCTCTGCTCGTTCTTTCAGTTAAACATGCGTCCTGTAACAAGCGCGGCAGTTAATCTACATTAAACGGTGTAATGAAGCGTGTGGGTTACTACATCCAACAACCGAACATTTTAACTTACCCTCTCGTAACTTCTGCATCCTTTAGCTTGGACTACAAAATTGCAGCGAGAAATAAAAATGGCGGATTGCTCGAAGTGTTGGGCCGGAAGTCAATGTCCTTATTTGGCAGTTCCGCTGCAAATACTGTGACGTAATAGTTCAAAAAACGTCATAGATAACAGAAAAATCGGAACAGGTTGAAAAATATGACCAAAACAGAATATAAAGATATCAACGAAGCACCTGAAGAGAATAATTTCATATTTTCTGTACTTCTAAACACTCCAAATATACAACAAAATGCATTTAAGGTCTAAAAAAGTGCATTTGGCATGATATGTCCCCTTTAAGGCACTGTATTGCCTCGATCACTATTTCTGCAAATCACTGTACAGGACACACCAGATAGGAAGTGTTCTGCAGTCTTGCAATCATTTCTCAACTATCTATTGCATCACTGTGAGCAAAGTAAGAAATAACAATTACTCTACATGAACATTATCCCACAAAGGACATCCTTTGATTTGCATGATTGTCTATGCTGTGAGAGGCTGGACTAGACAGTCACAAGTCCAATGTTGAGTATTATATTAGACTCCATTAGACACTGCTTTAAAAGGCCAAGTGAAGCCTCCGGGCGATTCCAAGACCCCGAACATATCACACCTCAACATATCACACAAGACGTTCAGCATCTGACTGGAAAATAGTATTTGTTTTGCTTGTTAGTCAAGGAGGATGACGAAAAATAGGGTTTTTACAATAATGGTTAAACTGTTAGTCATGATTATTTGCTCAAAAATTCTAATTGTGATTATTAATAATCACAATTGTTCTTGTGGAGAAATCTGTTTATGCATTTCATAAGATTATTGCACTTTCACGTAAACACAATCAAGAGAATGTCAACTAATACTCAGAGTTTATTTTACCACATGGCCTGAGAGTGAGTAAATTAACAGCAAATTTTCATTTTTTCGGCTAACTATCCCTTTAATGGGCAGAAAATATATCCATTTAGGAGAAAAGCTCTGATTAGGGGATTTTAACTCTTAATATCTGGCAACCCCAAGCATAAATGCTTGTGAGGTTTGTTACCAAGGCAAGACCATGCAAATGTCAAGTGGAAAAAAAACAAAAACAAGGATAAATCAGCGAAATCGCAGATGATTACAATTAAGTGATTGCGTCAAACAGAGATCGCAATCCTAATTATAATACAATTAAGCGTGCAGCCCATGTGAAGATTAGCTGATTCAAAACAAACATATTTGAACAATCTCATGCAGTCTAGCAGACCTCCAGGTGAAATGAAGCCTTGGGTTTTTTTGTACATGAAACAATTTTAGTAACCCATTTTCTTGCATAATGTGATTTATGTCTGAGTGAAACAAAAACAAACAAACAAACAAAACAACAATATGGCCAGATTTGATTTTATCCATCGGGTATTAGCATAATTGTATAAAGTGGGTGTTTCATTTCAGAATGGAATGTTTGAATGAAATGAAACACCTGAATGAAAGTTTTCGAAGAAAACACATTTTTCAAATGCACAATTGAGAATCATGCACAATACGACCAAGAACGTGTGTTAAAAATGTAAAGTCAAATTTGATTACCTGTTTGCTTTAAATGCACATTAGCAGCATACATAAGTGATATAACCATATATCAGCCCGGCAGATTAATCATTCTGCATAGTTTCTCCAACAGTTGTTATCAATGGGGATAGTGTTCATTGTCAGTTTTTAAATATTTTAAGTTCTTATTTGCAACTTATTTCTCATTAATGGTCATCAGCCACTCTGCACACTATGACATCGGCCACTAAGGATCCCATATCCGTCGATAACTGTTCAATAAAATGATCTTTGTCCACATACAAAAAGCTGCACTTTGTAATTAACAGCAATTTCCTCTTGCATTTGCTGGCTTCTTCAAACCACTGATGGGCTCCATCCAGCCTTGAATATACAACCACAACCTCTACATTAAGAATTAAAAGCCTCTGGTTCTGAACTATCCTGTGCTTTCACACTATGTGTGTGTGTGTTGTAGATAAGATCTGCATTACTGCTGTCATATATATAAAAGAAGCTCAGATATCCTTAACAAGTTTCATAATGATAGGTATGACATACACCAGAAATGAAATGAAGTAACATAGCCTACTCTACACCACAGTATACTGTAGGCGCTTGGGCATGAACCAGAAATGATGGGTGTGCTCACATGCCTGCAGCAATGCAAAAACGCACCGTTATTCATACAGGTTGTAAAAGGTATGACCTTAAAATGACACAAATGTAATATGCCATAGGTCCTGTCAAAATACCATAGTTACAAACATCAATATATATTTATATTAAAATAATTCATCAATATTCATAGAAAACCTTGTAACAACCTATGTACCACGTTCAAATAACCTTGGGAATACTATGGTACATTTTGTGCAACAACTGCACTGGTGGTAAAACTATGTTAAAAGTTACATAGGCGGTTACCATATTCATTCACTATTTAATGCTTCAATGACAATGTACTTCCAAGAATACCATGTTAGTACCGTGGTACACGCATAAAAAAAATGGTAATACCATGTAGGCTACTCTTATATGACTCAAAACCAAGTGGCAGTGGCAGTACAATGCAATCAAATGGTAAAACATATCACTTTTTGTAAGAGAAATATCAAACAGAATGATTACCATATTCACATACTCAAAGTACTTCAAAGAATACCATGCTATATGTGCAAAACATGGTACTTTTTCGTTCGTGCAATAACAGTAAAACCAATGGTTTTCTGTGGGAACCTGTGGTTATCGTATACATATAAAACTCACAGACACATTGCAATACGATGGTATTGAATGTACTCAGAGGTACTTAAAAAAAAAATCGCAATAAATGAACAATTTCCACACAAAAAAAACCTTTGTGTTTTTTCGTTAGCGCACTAACTGTAGTAACTATGGTATTCAGGCGGAAACTGCGGTTACCATGGTAAATTTTCATAAGGGTCGCCAGTACAAAAACTCACCTGATGTATGAACGCGTCTTCCCGAGACCTTCTTCTGCATGGACTCTCTTAAATCTCCCATCCTCCGCAAATACACGCACACAGAACCGCAGAACCGAGCCAGCTCACGGTTCTGAACCAGCCACAGGTCTCAGAACAGCAACAGTCCGGTAAATGCGGCGTCCCGTCTGCATTCACATGCACATGAAGGAGTAGAGATGTGTTAAATTCGGGTTGCTTCGGCGGTCCATAAACGGATTTTATATGATATCGATCGCCTTGGTTTCATTGACACTCCGCCGTAACGTCACTGATATTTTCACGCCTTTCCAAGCGCGCGTCGCGTCAGAAGCCGCTCCATATTCCGCAAAAAATATTAACGTAACGTTACACGCGAATCTAACATTTATTCCCCAGGCGTGCTCGTGACATTCCCTCTCCGCGTAGTAAAATCGTGCGGTAATTCCAGACCCGCACTGTCCGCAGCAGGTCCCAGTCAGATTGATTGCTGTGTATATCTTCCCTACGATCTTTTTTCCATATAAGCACCGTCGTTGCAATTCTCAATTCCAGTTGCGCTTGTTGAAGCCGCATCCCGTTTTCCACTTGCGCTCCTGGCGTATCTCACGTCATCCATTGGTTGTCGTAAGAGGCGCTGCGCTACTGACGTACGACGCTGCAATTTTCCGCTGCTTAGGAACCACTGGCACACTGTGCTGGGACGGGCTTGGTGAATACAGAGGAGAGGAGACTCCGAAATAGTATGCCGGGCGTGGAACTGGAACGACGTCATTTCCTGAATTTCTGAAGCCTTTGTAATCAGCAGGGTGTGCCAAAAGAAAAGGACAAATCAATTAATCAATAAAACATTGCATTGCTAGGCGATAGATAGATAGATAGATAGATAGATAGATAGATAGATAGATAGATAGATAGATAGATAGATAGATAGATAGATAGATAGATAGATAGATAGATAGATAGAGATACTGTTTATAATATTAAATACATTAGAAATTAGAAATATATAATACACACACATATATAATGATATGATTTTGCTCTTCAATTATATAAACAGGTCCATACCAAACAGTCTTTGAGGTGTGTTGGAATTTGACGTAATGCTTCTTGACTGGCATTACAATGCAAGTGAGATGAAGGTTTGGAGAAACCTGTTCCAGCACTCCCCAAAAAGGCACCATCTGTTGTTATAAGGGAATGATTGCCCCAGGATTAATAACTGTCTGGTTTTGCGTCAGACTGGAGCACCTATATGGCGTTAATAAAATAAAATAAAATAAAACTTCAATGCAAGAACCATTATACCAATTCAAGCCGTACGAAAGCACACACACACTGGCTGCACTACGCCCCCCCCTGTTTTCACAGATGGAGTGGTACATCCCAGTGCCTCTCCTCCTCCTCCTCCTCCTCTTGCTGCTGTGTCCTCCATCACTCCATTTCCTTTGATTCTATTTCTCCTTGAGGACGGACTCAGGCCTTCTTGCAGAGCGTATCTCTTGGTCTCTCATCCTCCGTCTCTCTACCCTTCTTTGAAAAGAAGAAGAGGTGAGCAAGGATTACGAGGCAACATAAAGAAGGTAAGCTCCATCCATCATGATGTTTCTGAGTTGTACATCCATCAAAACTGGGAGAGAATGTCTCTCGCTGCCTTGGCCTGTGCAGCCATCATAACTGCATCACTACAGAAATCACATCCATCAGCTCGATAAACCCATTTTTCAGTCCTTCTTTTATGCATTATCTGCATGGTTCTGCATGGCTTAGTCAGTTTCAGACCTCTTTTTAGCGTTCATTTATTTTTAATGTACATTGCTCCCCCCCCCCCCCCCCCCCTTGTATGACTCATGCAGATTCACAGGGATAATTCTGCATGTTGCAGATGAACTAAATGTCATTCTGATGTTTAATGCCTCAGAAACATTGTTCATTATGTTTGGTGGGTGCAATGATGATGCTTGACTGATGTTAAGAGTTACTTGTCACTTTTGTCTCGGATACTATAAAAAGAGCTTTTATACACTAAAGACACACATGCTTTTTAAGGAAGCAACGACTAATGGATGCTGCCCTTTGGCTGTCTAATACAAGCATGTGACAGACTCAGTCAGTAGGCCACTGCATATAATGTCATTGCCATATCAAGGTCAAAGATTCAAATGTTTCATGTGATGTAATTCTGTTTGGGCGACAAAAATAAAATGAATGGTTAATCCAAAATATGACAATTCTCTCGTTATTATTTACTATTATTTATATTCCAAACCCATGCGGGGTCTTTAAAAAGAAAAAAAAGACTCTTCAGCAGTTTTTATTTATTTATTTAAGGACAGTTCAGTCCAATAAATAAATAAATGAAAACTAATTATAAAAGCAGTCAATATGATTATATTTATTATATTTGTGTTAGGAACAGTTATCATCTTCCTCACCACCAAAGCTCTTAAATTTCATTTACAGATGAGAAAAAATAATAAAAAAATGGTGTATCGACATGTGAGACGTTTGGTCTCGAGAAATCGTTGGTGTCAAATTACTTTTGGTTCTCACATGTGTCATTAATAAAGATGACAGGCCAGTTTAAATATAGTACACAAGACCTTTATGGTATTTTTATGGTGCTTTTTGGTGCATCACCATGAGCTATTGTGAAATTATTCTTTAGAATTTTTCCAGCATGTGGCTTTTTTTTTTTTGTGACTATTCCTTTAAAGCTGCAGTCCGTAATTTTTTGGGGTTAAAAATTATCCCAAATAAATTTTTGAGCAAGTACATAACCAACCAGTGTTCAAAACTATCTGCTTGCCTTAGCTCGATTCAGAACTGTAAGCTTGTAATAATGTTTTTAATTCCAGTGGTACTGGTGGTTTTCCGCGGGAGATTCGAGCATGTCTTTGCGTCATTACATCACATCTGTACACATAAAGAAGATGTCTCGACTAGTAGGCTATGTTGCGTGTGAGGATGTTGGAGGTGGAAATTTATAGCCTTTTCTCACAGCACTTGATATAATTAAACTTATCAATTTGATGGCGGATCCAGAAAGGTTCAAATGACAATCACCAGTGACAACTGGAGATTCACCCGTTGTAAAATACAATAGAGTTCGGACTTCGGAGTGGCTACAGAAAAAAAGAGACTGCAACCGGCCCATGCTTAAACAAGGATAAATATCAGAAGGGCGTTAAATGTAGTCACGCAATGCTGATGTTGTTAACATTAACAATTTGAGAACAAAGTATAATTTGCACGGTTTGACATGATATGATAAGATAGATAGATGTTACTTGTTCAGACGACATTTTCTGGTGAAAATTCTTATGTTGGTCATACTTCCAATAAGTAGAATCTGTGATTCCGAATGCCAGGATCCACACCGGCGCGGTGACTGACAGCCACACATTCTCCTCAAAACACTGGATTCATCCGCGCTGTGCCGTGCCGAGGCACAACCCACGTAAGGTTGATAATTCCGCGAATACTGCAATTGCAGATTTCAATCAGAGATGGCGACAAAGAGGAAAAACTACGGACTGCAGCTTTAACTTCTCTGCATTTTTACTTACAGTGCACTACCATTTAAAAGTTTGGGGTCAGTAAGATTATTTCTAAAGAAATTAATACTTTATTTAGCAAGAATGCGTTAAATTGATCAAAAGTGACAGTAAAGACAATTATAATGATACAAAAGATTACTATTTCACACACATGCTATTTTTTTTTAACTTTCTACTCATTAGAGATTAGAGAATCCTGAAAAAAAGTGTCACAATTTCCACAAAAATATTAAGCAGCACAACTGATTTCAACATTGATAATAAGAAATGTTTCTTGAGCAGTAAATCAGCATATTAGAATGATTTCTGAAGGATCATGTTAAACTGAAGCCTGGAGTACTGAAGCTGAAAATTCAGCGTTGCCATCACAGGAATAAATGACATTTTAGAAAATATTCACATAGAAAACAGTTATTTTAAATTGTAATAATATTTCACAATAAAACTGTTTTTACTGTATTTTTAATCAAATCCAGACTTGGTGAACATAAGAGACTTCTTTCAAAAATATTTGTAAAAAATCGTACCGAACCCAAACTTTTTATAGTGTAGGCCTACATGTATAAATTTCAAACCTAAATCTCACCCTCTTCTTTATAATTGTATTCCTAAAAGAAAGCCTAAGAACACCTGCCGGATTCCTTGACCCCTTGATCCCTTGATCCCACTCCCACATGGAAGCAAAAGCTAAAGGAGCGCCGAAGTCTGCCTCCAAAGCAGAGAAGAAGGAGGCAGCCCCACCGCCAAAGCCAGACCCCGTCTCTGCTGAACCCGCGGAACCCGAGAAGCCCGCGGAAGATGGAGACACCAACCAACAGGGGGCGACGGAGTCCACGGGAAGTTGCTGTGAAACCTTAGAAAGTTTGAAGCCTTTCCTGATTGGAGGAGCTGTCATCGCCCTTGGAGCTGTATTGGTGGGCGTAATCGTATTAGCCAAGAAAAACTGACCCGAGACCTGTGATTGGTTGTTAAATGGCGGGCGTTGATTAGTTCACACAGACTATTAAAGTTTATATAAGGGGGGTGTTGAGTCACTAGGTGTCTTAATTTTAAGCTGTGCTTTAATTTCAGAGTTTGTTCCCGCCAGCTAAAGCAAGCTAGAGATGCATTTAGGCCAAACACTTTTTAACATAGCATTCAACACAGTTGCATATCTACATCCTCAACTAGTCAATTCTGCCTGCTGGTTCAATGGTCAAATTACATCATCGTCCATGCCATAATGCGGACGTGAATAGGCTACAATTATCCAAACATTTTTTCCAAAACCCATAACTGCCAATTGTAAGATATAGACAATATTAAAGTGCATGCTTCAAGGTTAACAATACAGAAGTTTTCTGGAGTTTATGGAAATTAAAGGCTATTTATAAAAAGCAAATGGTTTCATATTCAAATAGCCTACTAATGCAAATCCATATGTACAAGTACATGGCTCTGACATCTATTGCAGTTAGGACTGTATTGTTGAGAGATGGTGTAGAAATGTAAAGAAAATTGCAGTTGTAATATTATTAGTTTAAAATGATCTGTGTTCAATTTGTATGTGTAACTTATACCTGTCATCATCCCCGAACCAAAAATAAGTCATTCAATAATTCAGTAGCCTTGCCTGTGGATTGCATAGTGCCATTTCAAAATCGTATTTTTTTCGTTTGTTTGAACGATGTTGACGATTTTCTGAAGCTGGCCAATGGAAATAGATGTGTGATGCAATATAGATGCAACGTAGATTATGACGGCTTTTGTCCAACAGCTTCAATTTCACAGTTACACTATGATGAGCGCTCTACACAACAGAAACAATCCCTAAATGCATGCAGACACGAACAATATACACTTACACGTCACATGACATACTGTTACAGAAAATTTTCTTTAAAGTGCGTATATAATGCAATAATTCCAATAGAACTCTGTATTTTAAAAGAAAGAAGACCATTTATTAGTTGTGATACTGATGGTAATGATGTTGATGATGATGTGGCAACATGGTGGTTGTCTTGATGGTGGTGGTGATGAATGATTATGATTTTATTTGTTGAAGTTTATCTATCCCTCTAATGTGTCCCTTCCCTCCTGCCATATGTATTTTACACACACCCTCGCCCGCTGCCTTTCTGCTGTTCCTCGTGTGAAATAAAATAAGATGGCTCCCTTGTGACTTGATGGCCTTATTAAAGGACAATGAACTATTTCCCAGACTCAGTGTGTTTTTTTCCGTTAGTTATTTTTGTTCGTTTTTGAAGGCTGAATTCAATGCTTGCTTAAAGCCTATTTTCTCATACTTGCGACTGATTTCTTTGCTATTTTTCCTTTTACTAAATGTAGCAGTGACTTTTAACAGGGAATTATTAAATATGCTAATGTAGGCATGTTTCTACCACTTGAAAAAAAGAAAAGAAAACATCAAAAACATATACAAAGGTCTGGTGTGATACAAAAAAAAGCTTACAGAGTTAAGAATCAATAATCAAAGGAAAAAGAATATCAAGTGACTTGATGGATAATTTTGCTAACTGTGGTTTTGCTGCAATCCTACAAAAAAAAATGTTTTTCAAGCTAAGATAATATTTACTGAATTGACAACCATAGTTTTTATCAGTAAAACACAACTACTACTTCTACTACAACAACTAATAATAACACCTTATTTATTTTAAAGTGTCCGTTGAAGGTTGCATCACATTTGAGGGTCTTTTATTATATAAGGGTTTTAATTTGTTTACATTTTTGGGAACTACACAATTCTCATACTTTCATTTGTGTTATTTCAGAGATGTGGTGTCTTTAATTTACACTGATTTTTGGAGTTTGACCAAAAAACACATTTAAGTAAATGTTAAGTTGTCAAAGTCAGAAGGAAAGAGCATAATTATGAAACCATTAGACAATGGCAACAGCAGTGGGACAGGGAGACTAAAGAGACATTTACAGTATTTAACATTCAAAATAAAGTTGGTGCTGTGAAGAATAGAGGAGGGAATGGAAAAGAAGAAAGAGTTATGACTAGATTAAGAATAGCTCACAGTAATTTGAATAGTTCACTATACATTACAGGGAAGCACTCAACTGTTTTTTTGTGTGATTATTGTCAGGTGCATGTGCTTAGATTTACAGGCTGTATGATGGACAGATGAAAAACACGATGGAAGAAACAGAAAAAGTTGGATTAACAGGGTCAGGAATAAAGGATATACTGGAAAGTGGTGTGAATGAACAAGGCAGGAGATGCCTTGTCCTTTTTTTTTTTTTTACAAGTACAGGTCTTATGAGGTGAAATTTTCTTTAATCTGTTTTGTTAAATATATGCAACAGTAAGGATATCAGTATTTCCTATAAACGTACTGTCTTTAACATATATTTCCTCAGAAGTATCACTTTCATAAGCTCTTACAAAATGTACTTGCTGAGATATAAGTTAACAAATTATCGTTTGAATTTAAAAGTTGTCTAACTAGCACAATATTGTTTTTAAACCAACTTCTATAGTAGTGCAACACTAAGAAGAGGAAGAAGAAGAAGAAGAAGAAGAAGTTTGACCGAATTTTCTCATGTTGCTCACTCGCTTCAGAAGGGCGCGGAACGCTTCTTCTCATAACCTTGTTTCCACCCGTGTGTATTTGACAAACGCAATGCGGAAATTACGCATTTGAAATGCGTTTGTTTTAAGCGGCACAAGAGAAACGCGTGTAGCCTGTGAGATTGTTTTGGTAATATTTCATTTTTTTTTTTTTTCATTCTTGAATAATAATAAAATAAACTAATCGTTCAAGTTTAGTCGTGGGTTTGTAAGTAAGGAAATTACATCGCGCTGAACCTCGATATCGTTAGCTTCATAGCATAATTGCCTAGTAAGTAATATTTCAATGTTTTTGGCAGAAAGGCAGGATGATGCAGCAGTGGTAGGACAGCAAAGTTAGGCAGATATCACAATTTGGCCAAAAAATGACTTAGGCAATTATGCTATGAGGCTAACGATATTATATATTTTTTCTTCGAGTTACTAGTAGCTAGGTCTGTAAGCTTACTGCGCTTATTAAATGCTTGTATTAGCAATACACCACGTTTATATCTCAGCATGCATTACTGTGATACATGTTTGGCAGTATTGTATATTTTTCTGCGTAATTCAATCGAGAGAAAGAGATGTGTGTGTGTGTGTATAGTATATGTTACAAAAATATAATTATGACATTAAATTATAATTGTTAAATATAATTATGAGGTTATTAAAATGACTATTTGTGAGGTTAAAATGTACAATTTTGAGATTTAAAAAGTCAAAATTATGTTTTTTTAAGTAAGATTTGTCAGCATGTCAGAATTTCAACTTATGTATTATAGTTATGATTCAAGTCATAAGTTCGACTTTTTGTCTCATGAAAATGACTTGTGTCATATTTTGACTTATGTCATAATTGGCACAATGACAAGCTCAAAGCTGTTTTTCTTATGTGGCAGAAACAGGATCCTTCACCATGATCATCCCTGTTCGCTGCTTCACTTGTGGGAAAATCGTTGGGAACAAATGGGAGGCGTATTTAGGTCTTCTTCAAGCGGAGTACACAGAGGGGTGAGTTCATGAAATGTCCATCAGTGTTTGATTTCTCTGCATATCTTCCGGTAAACTGAATCTCACTCTTTGCTCATTTTCACAGTGATGCTCTTGATGCTCTGGGTTTGAAGAGATACTGCTGTCGCCGGATGCTTCTGGCCCACGTGGATCTTATCGAGAAGTTGTTGAATTATGCACCGCTGGAGAAATGAGGAGCTTTCTGTGCAAATGAAGATGAAAATCCCACTCGGCCTCTTGTATTTTCAAAGACTTGATCCTAATGGAAGATATACAGGCGTGGGCTTCAACACAAACACGGCTGGTTCATTAGAATCTGAAGAAACTTATTATGTGGAATGTTTATCTGCATTTTGTTTATTAGCATTTTGTTTGTTAGCATTTTGTTAAATAAAGATTGAAATATATCTGTTGTACAGTTCATTACATTTCAAACTGAACCTGTGTTTAACTAGTGTTATTAAAGTAATGAGGGAATCTAAAAAGGGAAGCTTTTCCAATCGTAGGTTGAATCTTGATATTTGAGTTACTGTACATGTTTGTTTGTACAAAAAAAAAACTAATTTTTTTCTGTTACACAAGACGAGAAGGTTTTTTTTCAAAGCTTTGGTTCACAACTTTGCAATGACACATCGGTCAAGTGTTAGAAGAACCAGTGTTTGGGTTGAGGATTAAAAGTAATGAGAGTTATGTAATTAGATTACTTTTTCAAGTAACTAGTAAAGCGACGCATTTCTTTTAAATGTACAAAAACAATATAAAAATAAAAGCTAATTAATAATATTAAAAGCTAATAATTTTTAGATAATTCTAAAATAACACTGCTGTCAAAATTGATGCTGAAAACATTTGAAGATTAAAACAAATCCAATGATGTATTTAAGTGCTGTGTTAACTTTAATAACTTTATTTATTTTTGATTAGACATTCGGATTCAGATTTTGTGCTTATTTTAGGTTTAATAAAAGTAAAAGAAATGAACATACATACCGTTCATAATTAGTAACACTGTCCCTTTAAAAGAATTATATAAAGCTGAAAACTTCCATCCGCTTTCACAAGTGTTCACTGAAATACAGTCCCTAGGAAACAAACAATTGCTTTTATTTATTTATTAGGATTTACCTTTTAAATTTACACGTGTCCGCCCAGTGGTCAAGGACAAACTCAAGATTGAAATACACACTTGTCATGTCTACACGGCATAGAAAACAAAGAACTATTCAAAGCAACATTCAAATGATATTGTGATAGAAAACTGATATTGACCTTACCAACATGGCGCCCGCTCCACTACGTTTCCTGCTCTTATGTCGTGAAACAGTTGCATAAACTCTCCTTCAAAATATAACATTGTCAGCCAAGCAAGCACTTGATCAGTCATACATTACTGAAGATACTTCTCGATAACATGTTTTCAGCAGCTATTGCAAGAAAGGTAAGTTTATTTGCTTTGCATTCATATGTGGCGACTGGTTTTAAAGATCTAATTTGACCTCACGATTCTGAAGTGGCATAACAAGAACATCTTTCTGAGCCCATCACAAATTAATATCATCCAACTAATATATAAAATTAAAATTATAGCAGGGGTTTGGAAAGTTGGATATTTATCCTGTCGGTTTTGTTTTGTATGTCAGAGCAAGGACAGATGAGGATATTAACATCTTCATCGGTATTAAACTAACGTTAACCCCTGAATTCACACACAAGACTAATTTCAATCTTTTGTTATAATACAGTTTCCTAAACAATGCAACAGATTCTTCAGCTCTTGAGATACAGTAATTCATTTTGCTCACTGTATTGATTTAAAACAATAAAACCATACAAAAAAATCTAGAAAAAAATAAACGTTAGTGTATGTATGTATATATATATATATATATATATACACACACATACACACACACACACACACACACTACCGGTCAAAAGTTTTAGATCGGTAAGATTTTTAATGTGTTTAAAAGAAGTATCTTCTGCTCACCAAGGCTGCATTTATTTGATTAAAAATACAAACAAAAACAGTAATATTGTAAAATATTATTACAATTTAAAACAGTTGTTTTCTATGTGAATATATAGTTAAGTGTAATTTATTCCTGTGATCAAAGCTGAATTTTCAGCATCATTACTCCAGTCTTCAGTGTCACATGATCCTTCAGAAATCATTCTAATATGATGATTTGATGCTCAAGAAACATGATTATTATCAATGTTGAAAACAGTTCAAAAGAACAGCATTTATCTGAAATGGAAAGCTGAAATGGAAAGCTTTTGTAACATTAAACACTACCCTTCAAAAGTTTGGGGTCAGTAAGAATTTTAATTTTATTTTTTGGGGAAATAAATAAAATAAATCAATACTTTTATTCATCAAGAATGAGTTAAACTGATCAAAAGTTACAGTAAAGACATTTATAATGTTAGAAAATATTATATTTTAAAATATATTAAAATAGAAAACAGTCATTTTAAATTGTCAAAATATTTCACAATAATACTGTTTTTTTTTTTTATTATTGTTTTTTAATCAAATAAATGCAGCCTTGGTGAGCAGAAGAGACTTCTTTTAAAAACATAAAAAATCTATACCGATCTAAAACTTTTGACCGGTAGTGTATATATATATATATATATATATATATATATATATATATATATATATATATATATATATATATGTATATTGGCTGATATATGGTTTGTATTTTTATCATTTTAGTTTTCATATCCTTTAAAGGTTTAGTGTGACTGTGTATATATATAATCCTTTAACTAAAAATAGAATTAAATCAAAATGATAAAAATCGATGATATTAAAATAACACTAGATCATACATGTTACTGTATAAAGTCCTGGTGTATGGAAGATGTCCTCTTTTGGCAAATATAATGTCATAGATTTTATTTTTTAGAAATTTATTTTATTAATTTTTTTACAAAAATATATGATATAATAGAATATGATGTAATATGTCTTGAGACAAAACACTATAATGATGCCAAAACCTTTTTTCAGGATAATTATTTGACATTATTAAATGTCATTCATAATTGCATATTTAATATAATGCACACATGGAATGATGATTTATTTTGATTATGTGTGATAAAACCTACACAGACATATAAAATAGTCTATGTTGATTAGAGTGAAGGCCAGAGGAGATTTTTAACATTGTTTGATTTTGATCTATTCCCAGGTTGTTAGTTCGGTTTGCCGAGCTTCACTGCGTCCAGCTGTTGGCACAGTGATTTCTCGGAGTTACCGAGGTGACGCCCCAGAACCAACCCTCATCGAGATCCCACTGCCACCGTGGGAGGAGAGGACAGGAGAGTCCCTGGAGATCAAGAAGAAAAGACTCCTGTATGAGAGCCGCAAGCGAGGCATGCTGGAGAACTGTATCCTTCTGAGGTTAGTAGGTTAAAGTCCCCCTGTAGTCAATCATTTTATCCCTTAAAACTCATCTTTGATCACCAAAATTACATATTGAAAAGTTTTTTTTCCTGTGAAAAAATGTCTTTGTGCCTTAAAATAGCTTGAATGTAACTCTACACCCTACACCACTCAAAATACTCAGCAAAGGTGTTGACTTATGAATTTGCACATTTGTCTTAAAGCATATTAAAAACACCACATAGACATATAAACAACTATATATATAAACAATTTAAACATTTTGGGTGAACTATTTTGAAGTAAAATAAAATATATTAAAAAAAAATTTGCCATTGTTTATGTAATTACTACAAAAAATTATATATAAATTATAATTTGATGCACTAAAATACCTAAAACTGAAATAAAAAATGTATGAAAAACTATATAGACATAAAACAAATTAATATAAATGACAAAAACACAATAAAATGACTTAAACTTTACAAATTTAAGTAAAACAGAACATATGAAAAAAATGTATTCAAAATATTAATAAAAATATAATAATAGTATCTCTGTGATACTAAAATAACACTGTTTCATATTATTCAAAATCAAGGGAAAGCTACTCTAACTACTTTTTTTTTTTTTTTTACCAGCCTTTTTGCAAAGCGGTACCTGAATACAATGAGTGAATCACAGCTAAAGCAGTATGACAGACTCATCAATGAACCCAGCAATGACTGGGACATCTACTACTGGGCTACAGGTATGAACACAAATAAAACAGATGTTTAGTGGTGTAGAGCTCTGCTCAGGCATGAAATTGACTTTGATTTCATTCATTGAATATTTTTCTGTGGAGTAACAGTAGTGGTGTATTGTGCACAATAAGACCAGGAGCATGTATAAAGGACTGAAATAAGTTTGCACACGTGTCTTCCTCCCGTCAGAGGCTCAGCCGACACCTGATGTGTACCAGGGCGAGGTGATGGAGATGCTCAAAGAGTTCGCCAAGAACAAGGACATGGAGCAGCGTCTAGATGCCCCTAATCTTGAATATCTGGACAAGAGCAGTTAAAACTCAGCCTTCTGCCAGAGACTGTCATAGAAAACCAGAACTGAGCTCATGCATATATATATATATATATATATATATATATATATATATAATTTAGATACATATACAGTAAATTAACACACACACACACACACACACACACATACTGTATACACATTAATTATACATATAAACGCTGTACAGTGACTGTGATGAGAAAATACCAGTTGTATTAAAGTTTGTTCTTATCGATGACTGAAGTGTTTGTCTCAATAGGTTTAACAACCACAGGAAGAATATTTCTAAAGATTATTTCCAATTAAATATATTATTTCTGGTTATCTTTCTGATGTGACATGGTTCATGCATTAAGAGGTTATAGAGTACTTTGCTACAGGCATTGAAAATCTCAAAGAGTGTGAATCATGTTATTTACTTGAGTAGCTTGGTGAACAACACATTAGTGTGTATTCAAAGATTAAACACAGGGTCGTGCTAAAGAGATTTGATGAGATCTGAAATGTGCTAAAGACACTTCAGACAGGAATGTTGTTTAGCTTGTTTCAAGGGGTGGTATAATGTCCTTTTTACAAAAATAAGTCTTTGATGTCCCCAGAGTGTGTATGTGAAGATTTAGCTCAAAATACCCCACAGATATTTTTATATAACATGTTAAAGTTGTCCCTTTTTGAGGGTGAGCAAAAACGCACCGTCTCTTTAAATGCAAATGAGCTGCAGCTCCCAGTACAGAGGGCGGAGCTACAACGGCTTGTGTCCTTTTACCTGACACAGACATGCACTGAAAATCTCAAAAACTTTTAGCCTTTTATGTTCAAACCGAAGTCAGAAAGATGGAGAGACTCAAGAAGTGACAACATGTAGACAACATTTCCGAATGGTTAGTTGATGAATTAAGGTAGCTTATGTGTAGTTACATAAAGATATATCTTCTAGTCATTGATTAGCATATTCTGTCTTGATAATCTATAAATCGCGTTCCGTGGGCGGGTTTATGTAAATTTTAGGGTTCATGATGTCACTAACCCAGGTTAGTCCTTCCCAGCCATTTGTTGTAGTCCTTAAAAAGCTTCTTTTTTTTTTAAAGCAAATATCTCCCTTTGCTTTGAACTTTGAGCGTTGTAATTTTGCAGATGTTGTTTATGCTCAAACAGCAACATTACACACTAACTAGAGTTTGAAAAGTGAAATCATATTCAACCACCCCTTTAATGTGGCTGGTCAGTCATTTTAACCCCAAGCTGTATTTGGACATTTAGGTCATATTTAAAAGTGTATAAATATCATTGCAATGCAATGACATTCATATATTTTTATGTTTGTCCAAGTATGTTTTGGGACCAAAGCGTACATGCATTTTGAAAACTCTCAGCCAGAAGATGGCAGACTTTTCCTTGCTAATAAGATGAATGTAAAGAGGTGTGCAGCGACTGTTGAAATGCATCCAAGTATTTTGACTAATCGAGTCCTTTAACATCATACTCAACTAGCGGTTGTTCGCCGCAGGAGCGAGTGCACTTTTCACCAAAACAGATCCGACACTGTCCTGAATGCTGCGGTACACAGACGTCAAAGGGCGTGCGATTTGATGGCAGTGAGCTTTTAGTCATGACAGTTTTCTCCTTTAAGCGAGCAATGTCCCAGATATGTGTCCTGTGTACCTGTGTAGCCTGCATTTTTAAAAATGACTAAACACAGGCGTTCTCACTGCTAAAAAGCACAGATGCCACAGGGCTGTGGCGCTTTCGTTCACATGCTGAGTTTCAGTGTGACTATACCAATTTATCTCAGTTTCTTTGAAGAAGAAGAAAAAAAAAAGAGTAGTGCTGAAAGATTGAGTATTTCTTTTTGCTCAGAGGGTTTTGGTATTTGAACAAACTCCCCAAAACTCATCCTGTTAGTGCTACAGACATTCATTATACCTCAGATCACATGGCTTCCAGTGCAGTTCACTAGAAATGTCTGAACAAGGTGAACAAGGGAGTTGATTGACAAACACCCCTATGGACCTTAGTTAGGTTAGGCGTCATATTGAATTTAACATGGATGAAAACAAGGTTGTGAGGGGAAACTTATTTTTAGAGTGTTTGTCTACTGAAATTTTTTCATCAGCTACTACAATCCATTGAACACTCTAGGCTCCTTTCCCTCAGAGCCTCTTTCATAAGTATGGCGCTACCCTGATAAAGGTCTATAGCAAGCACCCTGAAGACCTCAGCAACCGCATTGCAACGCCAAGGCAAACATCCACAATATACCTTAGCACTGAAAATATGCAAGCAACAGACAGTCACTTATTATATATATATTTTATATAAATATAAAATTGTCATATTCAAAAGGAACTGATAGAACTGTTGCCAATCCATATAACCACTGAAAAAGGAGGAGGAAATGAAGCCGAATATAAAGCAAAAGGAAACCATATGAAGGAAAATGATAGAGAGAGTTTCTGAATTTCACTGCCTTTCAAAAGTTAGAGTTTTTGAATGTTATATTTTATGCTCACCAATTAAGGCTGCATTTATTTGACCAAAAACGGTAGTGAAATGTTGTGAAATATTATTACAATTGACAGTTTTCTATGTTAATATATTTTAAAATGAAAAGCTGTCCATTACTCCAGTCTTCAGTGTCACATGATCAGAAATCATTCTAGTATGCTGATTTGCTCCAGAAATGTTTCTTATTATTATTATCAATGTTGAAAAGTTGTGCTGCTTAATATTTTTATGGAAACTGAGATAAATTTAGAAAACAGAAAGTTAAAAAAAAACAGCATTTATTTAAAATAGGAATCTTTTGTAACTTGTAAATGTCTGTAATGTCACTTTTGATCATATTAATTCACACTTACTGAATAAAACTATTTCCCTAAAAAAGAAAAAAAAAGACATCTTGAATGGATATGTACTGTCCTGTACCAGTGGGCTTTACATTGGGCATCAGCTGGACACAGCACATTGTTTATCATATAAATGTAAACAAAAAAGTCCTTATAATCATTGGGTTCACAAACAGGACTTAGATTAATCCAGGATTAGGCCTTAGTTCAAAGACATTTAAGTAGCTTTTGTAAATGTAAATTGGACAATTGAGACAAAACAAATGCACTGACAGTTTAAGATATGTCACTGTAAGTTGCTTTCAGTTAAAACAGCTCAAACATTTTAGTCTGGGACTAGACTTAAGCCTTGTCTGTAAAACCAGGGGTTAAACTTATTATTATTACCATAATCTGCATAAGACCAACAAAATGCAACATTAACATGACAAAGACTGAATATGAAAACTGACCATTGTAAATGCAGAAAGTACAGAAGTGTGATTTACCAGCCAAAAATAAACATCAATGAGATTCAGTGCATCTTGACTGCTGCATCATAGCTTTATTTTGCTCAGTGTCAAAACCTTTTTGAGAATAGTGCATAACAGACAAGTGACTGATGAACTGACAGCCAAATACTGTAAAGTTTGATTGGCCAAATGCTATAACCAACATATCTTTGAGCCTTTGGTCCCGACCTGCCAGTTGAGCAATACTGTACAGTGTAATATCCTGGCTACTTGTTTGTCTTTAACATTTTTTCACTGTGAAGAACATGATCTGAGACTTCTTTGTCTTTTAAAGGACACACTCAGATTTGCTCTTGTGAGAGACTGATAGACACCCGGTACACATACACCTCAGACAGAGAGACTGTGTGATACCTGGCTCACAGGTGAGCTCTGCCTTTATATAGCATTGAAAGAGCCTGCTGCGTGATCTCACTGACCTCTGCCATCTGTCTCTATGGAGATGAGGAGAAACGGAGCCGGCCAGAGCTGCAGCATAACACGTCCAACACTGCAAACATTCCTATTATAACCACTGAAGACACATACACTGCAGCCCACCCGGCTAACCGTACAAAAAATTTGACACAAAAAGAGTGTTATTTAAAGGTAATGTTCTGACAGCTGCATCCTCATAATTTTAGGAACAATTTACATGATCACAAAGGATAACAAAAGGAGTCTTTAATAATAAATTGCACGTAGGAGAGTCACAGGGAAGAAGCTCAGGAAATAAACACACTTACACATAAACAATGGCGGAGAATGAAACAAAGGAAACTGAGGGCTTAAATACAAAGGACAGTAATCAACTGAATAGAAACAGGTGCGCAGAACTAATTAACAAACAAGGAAACTTACTATGGAACATGCAAGCAGGCATTAGTTTAAGAACTAAAATGAAAATTAATTTTAAAAAAAACTCCATAGACAAACTATATAGACAAAAAAAGACTAATACAAATGACAAAAACAACAAAATTACAAAAACTTTAACTAAAATGAAAGAATAAAAATAAATAATGACCAAAAACTATAATAGCATATCCATGATACTAAAACAACAGCCTTCAATATTAAAAAGGCATTATGAATAATACAATCTTAGCACCATTACTGATCTCATTGATGGCAAAATGGTGTTGAATGATAAGTTTCATGTAATAAAGAATGGGTGGATTTCATTTGACCCTGCTTACAACAGAGTAAAACTAGAGAGATGAGATCTATTTGAGCTTTCTTAGTTTGAAATGATGTGAATTTGCTTTCAATCATGAAGTGCTCAGCTGCTTTATTACCTGTGAGACCTGCCGCTGAAGTGCCAGCCATCGCAAGATCTGACTGCTGGTTTCTTGAAGCTTTGAGCGATGATTGTTCTTGTTAGTGAACCTCATCAGGAGAAGTGGTGTACTTGTGATGGATACTCTGTAATGCTGGCAAACTAACTTTTCCATAAAAGTTGTATATAACTAACATAATGACAAGTGTAGGAGGATTAGTGAGTTGTTGGAACATTGTTGGACACGCTGCCAAAATTTTCAACTTAAAAGCTTATTCTCAGTTGCTGCCTTATATTTTTAAGTATACTTAAAAATGTAAGGCAGCAACTGAAAATATGCTTAAATATGTACTGGACATTTAATCACGCTATTTAAAACCTTGGTTGAAATAAATTATTTTTAATGGAAAAACATGTTGCCATGACTTATCGATCATTTAATTTTTTTTTATAGTAAATGCTATTGGAGACTTTTATCATTCTACAAAGCATTTTATTAGACAAAAATTGTATAAATAAAGGATTTTGTCTTATTGTCAAAGTTGTTTCATTGTCTGCCGACACAAATGCCAACATATTGTTAATTAAAACTATTAAAATCATTTTTGTTAATTGAAATAATTCTGAAATGAAATAAAATGTATCTATTAGATACTGAAAAATAAATTAAAGCTATAAAGAAAAAAAAATTAAAAGAAAAAAATTACAAAAAGCTCATAAAATGACTGCAACTCAGAATTAAAATGTTTTTAAAATTAAAACTAATTACAAATATGAATGAATAAAATAACAGAATATAAATAATACAGATCAGATTACTTTGAAAAGCCACATGATTGGAAGTAGGCTAGAGATAGTTCACCCAAAAATAAAAATTCTTTCATCATTTACTCATCATCATGTCGTTCCAGACCTGTAGGCTATGACTTTCTTTCTTTGCAAAAAGAAAAAGATGATATTTTGAAGAACACATTTGTCTCAAAACTTTCAAGTTCTACTGAAGAAAGGAAGTCATACAGGTTTGGAACAACATAAGGATGAGTAAATAATGACAGAATGTTTATTTTTGGGTGAGATCGGTTTAATGGTTTATTCAAATCAGTAAACCCACATGTGAGCAATAATAACAGCTACTTCCAATTTGAACAACGTCTCCAAGGTTTCAGGCTGCCGTCTTCATGGAGCTGTAGACATCAGCTGGTGGGTGTCTAAGACAAGTTAGACTTCTGCACTAACAAAATTAACACAATCTTGTGCGCAAACTCTTAACATAAATGTTCAGTATCCATGGAGAAAGCCAGCTTGTTTGGTGTGTGGATGTGCCGTTCGCCCACACATCTCTCTGACATGTTCCTGTCATCCTCCACCGCGGCGAGCATGTGCGTGGTCTGTGTTTGAGTCGTGACAGGGTGCCTATGCTCTCAAAACTGCTCCTCTGTTCCTCTCTATCCACAAATATGCAGCACTCTTTGCCTGTTTGACTGGTGTAAACTGTGTTGATGCTCCTCTTAGCGCTCACAAAACATGACGTGAGTGATCGCAAGGGCAAACGCAGGCTTTTGTCAATTTCCTCTTCATGTGAAAAGCTGCGTTTCACACTTAAAATCATCAATCAAAATGGACAAAATGCTCTCGGTCTTATTGTGCATAATTCACGAGTCCACGTTATTCCAAAGAAAGAAGAAAATGTCTGCGGAATAACATGCATTTGTTCTACTCTTAAAGAACTTTCTACTTCCCGCCTGCCTCCAGTAAGTTTTGGACACCCAATTTTCATGATCCAATAAATTTTCGATGGATAAAATCAAGTTTTTGTAGGTAACACCAAATAATCGGAAATATTATTGATTTGACTGACACTATGAGAACAAAACTATATGTATAAAACTATATAACAATGACACTATTGCCTTGAGGTGCTTTACAGCAGAATTTGTCTCATATTTGTTAAAGTTTGCATATTGATTGTTAGTTCCCAGTTTATCGCTGTGATGCTGCTTTGAAACAAGCGGTATATAAATAAAGGTATATAAAGTTTTTTATCATTGGAAATACAATAGCTTTTGGATGTACACTATATTGCCATTACTCTGTGCAGGCCAGTCAAGTTCCTTTACACCAAACTCGCTCATCCATGTCCTTATGGACCTTGCTTTTTGCACGGGTGCAAAGTCATGTTGAAACAGGAAGGGGCCATCCCCAAAAAGTTCCTACAAAGTTGGGAGCATGACATTTTCCAAAATGTCTTGATATGCTAAAGCATTAAGAGTTCCTTACACTGGAACTAAGGGGCCAAGCCAAAGCCCTGAAAAACAACCCCACACCATAATCCCCCCTCCACTAAAATTGACACGTGGCACAATGCAGTCAGGCAAGTACCGTTCTCCTGGCAACCGCCAAACCCAGACTCGTCCATCGGATTGCCAGACAGAGAAGCGTGATTCGTCACTCCAGAGAACACGTCTCCACTGCTCTAGAGTCCAGTGGCGGCGTGCTTTACACCACTGCATCAGACGCTTTGCATTGCACTAGGTGATGGAAACCCATTCCATGAAGCTCTCTACGCACTGTTCTTGAGCTAATCTGAAGACCACACGAAGTCTGGAGGTCTGTAGCTATTGACTCTGCAGAAAGTTGGCGACTTCTGCGCACTGTGTGCCTCAGCATGCGCTGACCCCGCTCTGTGATTTTACGTGGCCTACCACTTCATGGCTGAGTTGCTGTTGTTCCCAACTGCTTCCACTTTGTTATAATACCACTAACAGTTGACCGTGGAATATTTGGTAGTGAGGAAATTTCACGAATGGACTTATTGCACAGGTGGCAACCTACAGTATCACAGTACCACGCTTGAATTCACTGATCTCCTGAGAGCGACCCATTCTTTCACAAATGTTTGTAGAAGCAGTCTGCATGCCTAGGTGCTTGATTTTATACAACTGTGGCCATGGAAGTGACTGGAACACCTGAATTCAATTATTTGGAGGGGTGTCTCAATACTTTTGGAAATATAGTGTGCATTGAACCCCAGGTTGCACATGTCGCTTCTTGTTGATATCTTCTCATTAACACTGCTGTGTTTGTAATATAACGACTGAGGGAGTGACAGCAAATTTGACATCTTCCTCTCATCTGACCAATGGAATCAATCTCTCTCTCTTCTTTTCCTCAGTCATATAAATGCTATAGTGGGTTTTTTTCTTCTATTGGGGCAAATGGAAATGCAAAAATGTTTTGTAGTTCCAGTTCGCCACTACAGAAGTTTACCCAACTATGACGTCTTCCACTTCTGAGAATCCCGGAAATGTGTAAAGGGTACATAGACACAGCATTCCAAAAAATGCATCGTTCAAGTTAAAAGAAGTTCAACTTTAAAACCTGTCTCTAGAACTTGCTTTTTTTATTCCACTGCCCTGCGTCTCTCATTTTAAAACACAAAAATGCATTTAGTGTGAACGGCCTCTTACTCAGTCAACTATTGTCTCATCTGTGCCTACTTTTCCTGAATGTCTCCCAAGGAATTCTAGGAGAAACATCTTAGACAGTCAAGGTGAAATGCTTTTCACAAACCATTTTATATATCCATAATTTAACGAATTTCCAAATAAAACAACAGAATATTCACGTAATGTAAGATTTAACTTGATTTTATCCATCTACCCATAGATTGAATTGTGAAAAGTGACTGTTACAATACCAGAATGACATCAGATGGTTGAAGAAGAAGAGTTTAAAACTAACTTGTGATGTCAGATGAAAGGGAAAGTTGTTTCAGGTGCAAAGTAAGTTATTTCATTTTGATAAAAGATTATGAAGACCACTTTATGTAATAATGTCCACATAAATTGCAACCTCTGAGCAATAACGCTTTCCTATTGAGGTTATTTTCTACTTCTGATGTGCGTCAGAGAGGACAGGTGAGGTCTGTTTTCCACCAATTTCCGTTTATTGGTCTCAATTTTATTCTCTTTCAACAAAAGACAGACAGAAACTCTTGATTCATTTCGGATGCTGGTAGCACTGTTGAGGGGTTACAGTTTGGGTCATTGTAAATTAATCAGAAGAACTCGAGAGTCGATTTACGGAAAAAGGCGGTGGAACATCGCAACACACGCACACAGAATTTCTTGAACAGAACAAAGTTTTTTTTTTTTTGCCTATTAAAACCCTACAGAACATTAGATCTGTGCAAAGATGAAATCAAATCACACAATAACAAAAACAAGTCAAAGGAAAAGCAAAAACCATTCTATCATAGAATTACTATCATAACTGCCCTTTAAAGCAAAGTGAACTCATTCTCTCAACTTATAAATCAAGAGACTCCAAGAAACGTGTCAGTTTCCTTTTTATATACAGGTTTACATCTATTTACACTGTACATTTATGCCAAAATAAATCATTAGTATGTCAAATCATATTGTGCACACCACAGCGATGCTGAGAAACATCAGGGGTCTTCGTCAAAACTCCCCAGGTAACATTAATTTTTACAAGCACACACACAAGTTCACACAACGTCTTTAGATGGGTTGTCGTCACACACATCAACGTTCACTTCCGACTCCTCATTCTGATGTCCATAACTGCCTCTGTGTCGACAGACGTGACCATTAATGCTGGTTGTTTCAAACCTGGTTTGGCATTTTGTTTCGTTAGGCCAAAACATCTGCAATCCAACAGCTGAGAAACTAATTCAAACAGAAATTTGTGGATACGACAGTATAACAGACAAGCTCACATTAGCCGCCTCACCGCGGTGAGTCACAGAACTAGACGAGACAAGACAAAGCATGCCGCTTCACCGGTGCATTTATTTCATTTTCACGTCAGGTGCTCGTCGTTTTCAACTCGCAAAGCAAAACTCACTAAAATGTGCATCCTAAAAGCAGGACCGTCGAAACCTGGGAAATTTCCAATGACAATTTGTTTTCACTCGAGAACATGTTAAGCAATTAGACACAATCATAGCCAATAAAATAATATTTTATGTTATGGGTTCAGTATAAGTTCAATTGATATGGGGCACAATGTGAAGTTTTTATTTTGTTTTTAAATGTAGTCATCTATACTAAATATAATAAATAATAATAATAACCAGTCAGGAAATATTTGGTGTTTAAAGACATGTTAGGAGTTCAGTAGGCCTATAAGTTCAAACTGTTAACAACATTTGGGATATAATGTGGCAAAATCATCTTTAAAATCAGCTTTGATCAATCAATTAATAAACATTTAAATTTAGTATTGAAGTATTGATGAAGAACTTTGAGGTTTTAAAATGTGCTTGTATTTTTGTTAAAAGCCCTGGACATTTTAATAAAAAAAAATACTGATTATTAAAATCTGCAAAGTTGTCTAAATTGTCCTTTTTAAAGTGGGACTACTTTTCTAGGTGGATGAACGTCTAGTTATTAATATAAGGTGTAGTTTTACATTTATTGTCAAGCCAATTATACTTGTTAAGTGTAATTGTAACTGACATTATGCCACAAATGCTGTCAATATTAATTGTATTTGTATTAATTGGGTCCCGCTTTATAATGGGTGTCTTTAACTTATGTACTAACATTTCAATTAATAATCTGATACAATGCACTTATTGTGTACATACATCTTTTACCTACATACAATTACAGCTGTAATTACATATATAATTATATTTTTAACCCACCCTTAAGCCCATCCCACCAAACCTGTCCCCAGCCTTACCCGTATCCCACCGCAATAGCAGCAAAAGTGTTTTGCAATACAATATGAACACAATAAATACATTACTTATTTTTGATGCAAGTACATAGTAGTTAAAGACACCTAATATAAAGTGTGACCATTCCTGTATCCAGAACATTTCTTTAAATAAAAAGTTAAATAAAGCCAGATTTGGACCAATAAGATTGCACTATGGGCAAGACTTCACGGTAAACGCAAAAGAAATCAAATGACAAAAATTCAGAAGGACATGTAACAGAAATCTTTTATCAATTGATGCTTTCTTTATCAACCATGAATTCAAGCGACGACCCTGCTTACAAGTCCAAATAAAATAATTCACACTCATTTTCATCCATCCTTTTAGTTACTCCTTTAAACCAGGAAGTACACTAAGTTTTGAATAGTTTTTTAGGTCTTGCTCTCACTTTGGTCTGTTTTTGGTCTTTGAACTCTTTTCTCCCACTCTCTTTGTGTCTTTTGAGGACTCGTCTGTCACAGCGTGTTAGTCGAGGGGGGAGGACAAGCTGCGAGAAACGTCTGGCAGTGATATTCACGTCTAACGTCTGCTTTGACACTAGGAGCACATGCATATGGAGGGGAGAAAAGTGATGGATGTTTCACTTACTGAAGGACTGCGTGTGTGTATGTATGTGTGTGCTTCAAGTCGAACGAATATGAACGGATGTCCTAACCCTGAAGTTAACCCTTACATTGACCTAGAAATGTTTTCACTGTTGTACATAAATATTGCTTATCTACAGTACATTGCCTTATAATTTCAAGTAAGGAGTTTGCTTCTTCAATGAAGTTTTGTAGTCCGTTATAATAAGTATAGATATTTCTCCTAATTTAACTGTTGACATGGTAACAATTTGAAACCTTCCCTTTCTATATTTGCCTTTTCTCTGTTACATAAGTAACACATTAAGAGGCGACAGAAATCCCAAGCAAACGCAGCATACAAAATGTTTTTCGGAAAACAAAATGTGATAGTATTGCTATTATATCCTGCAGACTTGCCATTTATAACTCACATTATACTAACCTCGACACTAGGCTAATGCTGCCTTCAAGTCATGTTGGAATGATCGTGTTTACGAGATGAGACTGTATGAATAAGATCGCAATGTTGCAATTAGCGTTATTTTCATTGAGCACAGACTTTGTGAGTCGAGGGCATGTTGATTCAAGAATTATGCCAGAAGCTAATTGCCATCATAATAAGCTGTAATTGTGAATGCCGATGGCACAATTCAGTTTGCACACATTTTGTGCACTGTTCATGAGGAATAACCAAAAAGCTTGCTACAAAACTACTTATTAACCGGTTTATGAGCTGACAAGCTTGTGGAACTAAACTACATTGCACATCATTCTCTAAAGCAGAGATTCCCAAACTTTTTTTGGTCAGTTTATCCCTTATTTACCTAAAATATTTACGTGAAGTATCCCCTGAGATTTTAAGTTAACATTTCAATAATTTAACAACACATTTGCATGTTCATGGGTTCTCTGACGCCGGTTCATTTTCAAATGATATGCAGGTAAACAAATAATATATTTTGTATATTAAGTGTATATTAAGTGTTTTTTTATTTGATCATTATTTGAATTATTCATTATTTATTTCAATTTGATTTATTATAGGTCTTCATTAAACAAATACTCCATGAAGTTACCCTATGAAATCCTGCTCAAAAGAATCAATTACACACATTTATCCATGTTAATTTATGCCCAAAAAGTGAACACTGCAAAACTAATTTTGAACAAAAATAGTGGAGAACAAAATCATCACTAAAAAGTTGTGAAAAAGGCATAAAAATAATAGAACTATGGCAGTTTTCTTAAATGTAATAAATTAAATAAATTAAAATAAATACTAGATGAATGTTCTGATGCATATCTAATAATTTATTTAGTAAATAGTTGAATAAATGTAAGCATGTCTTCGTGACGAATAAAAATATATCCTCCTCAGTTGAGCTTTTGAAGCTTCCATTCAATAAGTTAATGCAATATCCCAAATTTTGCATAAAAATATGTGGACGGAAAAAAAAGTTGTAAATAAAACAACGATTACATGGAGTACCCTTTTCAAGAAAATATTATTTCAGTCTTTCATCAACGTTTTGTTTAATTTAATGTTACTTGCTGTTTCTTTGTAATAATTAGTGAAAATTGTTTCTACACCATTTTTTTGTGTATTTGACTTTATGCTGTTGCAAAATTTTTATTCAATTTGTGTCTATTTTATTCCAGCCAAATTCCTGCTGTAATTATGATGTCTCAAACTTTGCATTAAGACTTGAAGGCAGCATAAGTACGGTAAGGAATCAATCGTATGATCCAACCATCAACACATACACAAATACAGACAGCAACAAACACACACACCAACTCAAAGACGCACAAACAATCACATGACTTACATTATATTTTCTGCTTCCGCTCTTTTTCTTTAGTTAAGTTCTAAATTGCACGTCTTATTTTGGAGGGAACTTCTTCAGCCCTTTTGGAAATGAAAAGAAATGAACAGCGTTTTGGCAGCGTTGAACTCACATAGGCAGTGTCATTGCATACTGGTTAAGTGGTTGATGCAATCCTCTGCAAGATGTGTACGTTACATGAGGAATGCTAGTTTAGATAAAAGGATTTCTGTGGTTCTGTTTCTACAACAAAGGCGTATATGTCGACACACGCTTCAAACGCACACTCCTTTCTTGTCCATCTCATTTTGCTTTGGAAGAAATTTAGCAACGTACTTAGTCTACGCAAGTACACAAATGCTTTGGCCAATGCATTGCAAGCGTGCCATCCTGATGTACATATTTAGGATGTGTTCACATTTTGCAGCTTTGGTTCCATTAAAATGAACTCTGCGATTGCTCTGTTAGTGCGGTTCATTTGAATAAGTGTAAACGTTGCCATCCGAATCTTGGTGTGCACCAAACAAGTGGACCGAGAGCCCTGAAAATGTGGGTCTCTGTGCACTTCCAAATTAACTGTGGTGGAAATATGAGCACAACACAGACCAAACACATCTAAACTAACCCAAAACAGGACGTGATGTCACAAGATGTGACCCTAAAAAGGAAAGAACGCTCAAGAATACCTGGTTCTTCTCGTCATAGAAGATACGTTGCCTATTACACTTCGGTACAGGTGTCGGAAACGCCGTCACTTTCGAGCAGATCTTCGTTTGTGTGTGTAACGGAGGTATTCCTGGTACTGTTACACGTTTTATGAGCTCTTCGTGAGTTCTCGGCTGGTAAAAATACCATCAAATGTACGTACGCACATACAATGAGCGCATTTAGCCCAGCACACGGCATTGTTTTAGATGTTCCTTAAGTTCTGTCGCAAAATATACATCATAAAAGTTTTGTATCATCAGGTTCGGTGTGAACACACTCTTATGCTGGGTTCTGTAGTGGTAACAAACGATAAGAGCTCCCTTCATATGTCTGCGGCAATAAAGAGAAATAATACATTAGCGCCTCTAGTGGTAACACTGAGAATTCAACACGTTCTTGCATTGTGTTACTAAGTCCCCGTTTACACCTGATGTTAAAATGCATTTTTGTCAATCTGATCACAATTAGAAAACCCTAAATACAGGTATAAATGGGGTCTAAAACGTTTCGAGCTTGTCTACTTTTGACCCATTCAACCAGGTTGCTTTTGTAGTGTAGTCGTTCATGTGGGCAAATACATTCAGAGAGCCACAAAAGCGTCAGCATTACTGGACATGTTTTGAGAAAGCCCACCAAAACAATCAATTCAAACTTCACTATGTTGTACCAAAACAATTGAAATCCCTGTTACCCTTTACTTCCTTTTCAGATCACTCGTAAGCAGCATAATTCATTCATTCAATCGTATTCGTGCACAGTACTTGGCGCTCCTCGAAAGTGATGTAGAATGTGACAAAATAAGAGGGGAGGGTCTTGACAAAATCCAAACACAAGTGGATGCATCTTAATACCAGGTGGAAATGGGACTTAATCGTACAATGCATGAAATCAAGCTTACATGGCTAGAAACAACAAGCATTCAAGTACTTGCGTAGACCCACTAACAATTCTCGTTTTTTGTCCATATTTAGTTTTATACACTTATTGGAATGTCCTAAAATTGTTTAAACATATTTCCCCTATGCACTTGAACTGATCCAGTTAATTAAAGTGAGCTGAAATTTTAATTTTTTCCCATTTTTTTTAACAAGACCTCTTTTTTTCTGTCACATAACAGCACCCACAGTACATACAGACGACGAAGAGTTCCAACGAATTTCTACACTGTTCCGAGAAAAAACATCAAGAGGTGACGAAGTCCAATACATAACAAGTTCATCCCTCCTTCAACTAGGTATTGCACTGTGGTTGCGATCCTTCCGGATATTTCCGTACGTTCAGAGGGACAGGAGGTGAGGGAGGTGAGACACAAAAATGGCAATATAGGGGTCTGTTCGAGAGATTGTTTTCAGCCGTTTCAAGTTCAGCGATTGAAGTTGATAGAAGTCACCCTGTTCCGCGGTCCAGCTGTTCAGAGAACAGTCGAGTTGTCAAACTTTTTCTCAAGGAAGACGAGTCTGTTTACCTCTCTCAGTTACGCAAGACTTTCTCTCCCAGTCTTCTTGGCAGTGCTTAGCCTCTTTTTGGTGGGAAAAAATAAAAGCAGTGAATAAAGGAAGGATCTCCATAAACAAACTGCAGGAAAAAAATTGAGAAGGGAGAAAGAGAGACAGAGAGAGAGAGAAAGAGAAAGAAAGATAGTTGGATGGCTTTTGGTACCCGTGTTTAAACTTGTGCATATCAACAGGGTTTTGAAGGTGTTGTTTACTTTTGGTGGGCGGGTCCTTCAAGCTTTGAGAGCGTGCCATTGGGCAACAGCAGTGCGCGGACGACTCATCATGTCTTTCCAATGTTTTACCTCTGCTGGGCCACTCTTCCATGAGAGATAGATCTACAAATATGGCATGAAAAGAAGAGAAGGAGAGAAGAAGAAGGTGGAAGAAACAAGAACAGGAAAAAATAAGTATTGTGTTTTCCATAAAATTTACCAACACCAAAAAAGTTACAAACTGAAAAACCACAAAACAACATATAAATATATATGTTATATATATATATATATATATATACACACTGAACAAAATTATAAACGCAACATTTTTGTTTTTGCCCCCATTTCTCATGAGCTGAACTCAAAGATCTAAGACTTTTTCTATGTACACAAAAGGCCTATTTCTCTCAAATATTGTTCACAAATCTGTCTAAATCTGTGTTAGTGAGCACTTCTCCTTTGCCGAGATAATCCATCCACCTCACAGGTGTGGCATATCAAGATGCTGATTAGACAGAATGATTATTGCACAGGTGTGCCTTAGGCTGGCCACAATAAAAGGCCACTCTAAAATGTGCAGTTTTACTGTATTGGACATTCATCCACGACCATCACCTCATGTTGCAGCATGATAATGCACGGCCCCATGTTGCAAGGATCTGTAAACAATTCCTGGAAGCTGAAACATCCCAGTTCTTGCATGGCCAGCATACTCACTGGACATGTCACCCATTGAGCATGTTTGGGATGCTCTGGATCGGCGTATACGACAGTATGTTCCAGGTCCAGACAATATCCAGCAACTTCGCACAGCCATTGAAGAGGAGTGGACCAACATTCCACAGGCCACAATCAACAACCTTTTTTTTTTTGTATTGGGGGGGGACCCCAATGTTTTGTGTACATAGAAAAAGTCTTAAATCTTTGAGTTCAGCTCATGAAAAATGGGGGCAAAAACAAAAGTGTTGCATTTATAATTTTGTTCAGTGTATATATATATATATATATGAATTTAGAATTTAGTTTTATCCCCCAGCCCCAGAGTGTATGTGTGTGAATGTCCCCGTGACATCGCACCTTGCCTATGACATCATTGCGGCTCAGTCTGTCCTTATCCATGACTGTGATGACGATGGTGGTCTCTCTGAGGACGTGAGCGGGGACATCGAAGGGGAAGGACTCATTAAATACTGGGTTCAAACACCTCTTCATCACCACCGTCTTCTTCTTCTCCACTCGTTTATCTTTGTTCATCAGCCACACTTTGACGTAGGGGTCTGAAACGCACGCAAACAGTCCACAGTGAGTTGCGTCCAGGGAATCAGAATTCCTGTGATGAATTCTAAATTTCATTCGAGATAATTATTGTGCAGACGGCATCTTGACAAGGACACTTAATTTCCACAGAAATCCCACATGCACAGAATATAACTATATTATATTTGCATTTATTCACTTAGCAGATGCTTTGCAGAATAACTTCCAGTGCATTCAAGGTAAACACATATACAGTGTGTCCTGTGAGAATTTAACACATGATGGTAGTGATGCTAGTTTCATATTCTAGCAGCTGAGCTATATGGTTATATTTATGATTCATCTATGAGGTTTTTTGGGTGTATGTTCATACCGGATGTTCCCCCGATGTCCATGGCTTTGAGATTGCGTGCCTTGACGATGCTCACAGTGATGGTGTTGGCAGTGGGATTGTAACACAAAGACAAAAGGAGGTCTCCTCGACTCCCCTGAAGAAATGAACACAGTAAGGTCAGTACCGGACCGGTTCATTGGTCACGCAAGCGGATGGTTCATATGAGGTCCCAATTTTTTTATGTGAAATAACCAGGCAAACCCAAACCTCTTTTCATTTTTGTAATTTTTAAAAGTATTTTTTCAATAATTTATTATCTAATTTACATTTTTATTTAACATTATTGTATATCTCACACTATATGGTATACCATATAAATGTAATTTAATTACATTTATATGGTATACTGTAAACACCATATTAAATATATTTAATTATTCATAATAATGTATATTTCATAGGATATTTAATTCGTGTTCTGGTTGTTATTCCACTCATTACATCTATTTCATATATCATATATCTATTTCACACAACGTATTGCGTGTCTCAGATTTATAATTTCTGTTACCATCTCTTTTTGTGTCTACCTGTCCTGTTAGAATAAATAATAAATATATAATAATAAATAAATATATGTTTATGTTTAATGTTATTAAAAGACATGACAGTCAGATTAGTTTTGGTAACAGGACTGAGAAAAATGCATCCATCTTCCACTTAAAAACCTTGTAAAAATTAAATAAAGTTACCTGAGATGGACCAAAACATATTTTGAATAGTTAAATATATGTATTATTAGATTCAGTAGAAAAAAAAAAAAAAAAGTTTTTTTTTTAAAATTGTATCTGACACCCATTCGTGGGAATAGACCATATACACATATACTGTACAAGTTAATGAATGCAAATGCAAATCAGACACTCAGTAGCTTAAATTACGTTTTTTTTTTTTTTACACAAAAAAAAATGAAAATGTGCACTGTGATATTTGGTCAAGCTTTGGCTGAAAAAACCCCTAAAAATCATCATATATCAGCTGATTAATAATCTGAACCATATATTGCCTATTAGGGGAGCACGGGGCACAACGTAACACGGGGCTAGTTGTAACACGCTTGTTTTAAATACTTCCGCACATGCTTGGATGACGAAACTTTGTGTATTTACTAATTGCCATATCAACACTATATAGAAAAAAAAAATCCGCCAAAATTATTCTTTTTTTTGGAAGATATCCATAGACATTTATTAAACCATAGCAAAAGTAAATTTCTTACTCAAGTTAATTTTTCATCTCTATTTTTTGTGTTTATTTAAAATAAGACAAATCTGATATTATTTTAATCTCCAAGATGTTATTTAACAGTTGAGATAGTTCTTTAATGTTTCGCTAACTAGCAGAAGACACTAGCAGGGTTTAAATCCCAGTTGTGCAGGCGGGGCATGTTGTAACACTGCGTTACAATGTGCCCCTATTAGAAATATGCTATTATATTCTATACTTTTATTAATTTTATTGAGAAAACCTGAGAAAAAGGTGAATAAAGACTGAGAGTCAATGTTCAGAAATTACTAATTATTTATTTGTTTTGAACTATGTTGTATAGCTGTGTTTTCATGTGTTCGTAGTCAAAATTCAAAAATGAGTTTATATTTAATTATTAAAAATTGTCATTTTTTATATGAAAACTTTTTTTAATTGTATTTTATTTAGAAAATATTTTAGTTTGTTTTGTATTTTTTTTTATTAGATCAGATAACATTTTAAGCTGTCATATGTTATGTTACAATGTGCCCCACACATGTTACAATGTACCCCACCTATGGGGCATGTTGTCACATTTCACTTCCATTATTTCGGGGTATATCAAGAAAAAAGTATATACTGTATTAATAAAACAAAAACACATAATTGTGGGAAATAAATGTGGGAAAAAATAAATACTCTGAACCATAAGTAGATTTACACAAACTGAGAAAGTCAAAAAGCGTTACTTTGTGCCCCGCTCTCCCCTACTAAGTTCTATTCACCTCATACCAATCGAGTGAAATATTTGTACTTATAACAACGGATTTGTCACACGGCAGGACCATTTCTATGAACTATGAAGTTGTAGTCGGAACCCTGCAGTTTCAAACACTAACTACATCACAGGCGATGGACTTTTCACACCGGAATCAATGAATCTGTGGGTGATCTTTTGGACGCCCCATGTCAGAAAACTCTTTCAGGAGAACTTCAAAGACTCATTTGTGCCCCTTTTGTTCTTGTGTAAAAGGGCTAAAACGTTTGACAGCACCCAGCATGTCATTACTTGAGGCATGACAAGCTCTGCACATCATAATCAACCCACTGCACAATTAATGTTGTATTGTCCCTTTCCCTACTCCCTAGCCGACCCCATTCTGTCACTTCATCTCTGCTTTTCCTTGACTATTATTGGCATCTGTTGTTCCTGCATTGGTGTCTTTGGCTCCTTCCTTCTGCCCGTGCAGAACTCTGCAAAAGCTCTTCAAATTTCATAATGCTTGAAAGGTAACTGAGTACAGAGACACACTGATCTACTCACACTTCCATCGCTGCAGGGTTTCAGCTCCTTCCAGAGGGTCTGCATGTGGGCCAGATCCATCTTGTTCAGGGGGATGGACACCTCCCCTATAGGGTCATTTCTGCTAAAACGGTCATAATCTAGCACTTGCAGGTACAATGTGCGTTGCACCACCTTCTCAAATGGGAACCCTGTGAGAGAAATGAGAGGGGGATAATTTTAGCCAAAATTATTTACAGCTCACAATGGGGTCCAAAAATACTGTGGACCGGCTCCAGGGTGTTCATTGACCATCTGATGCATACTGCATACAACACTGGAGAGCCTTTTATTTGCGCTGGGAAACAATTGCGAGGAAGAACTAATATCTAAACTATCATTTATTTAATTTAGTTTAACACATTTGTTTGAGGTAATTGTTGCAAACCCAATGGAAAACGTGAAAATGATAATCATTTTTTCTTGAGCAGCAAATCAGAGAATGATTTCTGAAGGATCATGTGACACTGAAGACTGGAGTAATGATTTATTTCTTCACAGAAATAAATTCCATTTTAAAATATATTCAAATCGAAAACAGTTATTTTAATTTGTAATAATATTTCACAATATTACAGTATTTTTGATCAAATAAATGCTGTCTTGGTGAGCATACGATACTTCTTTCAAAAACATTTACAAATTCTTACTCGCCCTAAACTTTAGAATGGTAGTGTATATTTGCTTGCAATACATTTTATTTTAGAAGATTTTAAATGAATATAATAAAAATACTTGCTAATTATGATTAGCTGTCATGGTGGTGTTGTTACAGCAGGGTCTAACAAGTCAATGCTAACCAGCCAATTGTAATAATATTTCACAATATTACTGTTTTTACTGTATTTTTGATTAAATAAATGCAGCCTTGGTGAGCATAAGAGAATGTTCAAAACATTTTCAAAAAACATGAAAACATCTTTTGAACAGTATGGGTTGAATTTTAATTGAAAACTTCAGATGTTTAGGCTTTTCACAATATATTTAAACAGACTTGGGCAACATTTAGCTGTGATGTGAATTTAGTTTTTATGCCGAGTCAAAAGTCTGGCTACATGAGGAAAACCACCTTTAAATTACATAAAGACAAGGAATTCAAAATACATAATAATGTAGTGAGATGTAAAAACAAACTGACCTTCAAATAGGAAGGTCTCGTTCCAATGAGGGTTGAGGTTCTTTCTTTTGACCTTGGTCTCAAGTTTGTGCTTCTTGTCTGGCAGAAGGTAGAGTTTGACAAATGGGTCTGAAGTTCCAGAAAAGTCTTTCGCAGGAAGATCCTGACCCTTCAGGATTTTTACTGTTAGTGTGGAGTCCTGAAAACTGTATCCCACGCTGAACTGGATGCGTCCCAACTTCTCGCACACGGGTCCTTCGTGTTCCTCTTCCTCAGATCCTGGGGACAACTTACAAACCAAAGTGGACAAAATTGTCATTAAACGGCTGCTTTAAATCGCTTTACGTTAAATCATTATTACAGTGTGTCATGCACCATAACTGTATCTAGAAGCACAGTAAAAGAAAATATATATTCACGATGGAATAAAAGACAAAATAATACAAAAAAATTATTAACACCACCAACTATTGTGTTTTTACTGACTGTATGGAAAAAAAAAGCACAACCAGTGCAATTCGATAAGTTGAAACAAAATAGATTATAAATATTAGTGTTCGCTGGCTGTCTTGTTATTGTTAATTAAAGTATTGTTAAATCTTGTTTCTGTTAACTCAAACTAAAAATAGAACTATTAAAAATAATGTCATAAATCTGAAATAAAATACAATGAAAATATTAGATGAAAACCTTAAATATAGAACTGTTAGAAATGTTGCCTTGCAAGTCCAGAAAACACTAAAACTAAATATATTAAAAAAGAAAAACTAATAAAACAAATGCACATACCAAAATTACTAACCTGAAAATATATATATAAAAAACTAAACTGAAAATATAAAAATAAAAGCTAATTCAAAATATTAATAAATACTAGTATAGAAATAATAGTAAAATAAGATTAAGGGGCCGTTTACATTACATCATTTTCAACTAAAAACATAAAACGTTTTATGCATTTTGGCTGTTTATTTACATGACAACAGTGTTTTGGAGGCCTGAAAACGCAAACTTTTGAAAACAGGTTTCAAAGTGCAAGTTTTTGACACTACAAAAACGTGAATTTGTGAAAACGGTGACATCAGGCGCAAACATATTACGTGCTCAGCGGTACGTATTGTTTCTTTATAAAGTGACATCGCCAACTACTGGCCTGGCATGCATAATACATCGTTTTTAGTCATTGTTGCAGATGTGAAAGGGGATCAATTTGACAATGTTTGTACGAAGAAAAAAACATCATTGTCATGTATTCATGACTTTTAAGAACCAGTTATTTTATACAATCATTCATAATCACTCACAATCTCACTAGTTATCAAGTTTAAATACAAAAACATGTATAAAGATATTTCTAATTGTAAATTCAATATTTGTGTTATGTATTTGTTTGCTTATGAGAGTATCACAGAATTAGATTAACAGCATGCTAACGCGCTCAATCAAAATCAACTGAGTCGTGCTTCACAATACTTATGTTAGTTAGTAGCTATTGGTTTGAATCAGTAATGTAACGGACTACCTGCCGCCTAAACATGATTAACAAAACATTGAGACAAAAATTATGGCGGGATACTTTCCAACGAGTTGTGATATTCTAACATTAATATGTGGTGAAGGGCGAAAAGTTAGGGACCAGCTTGTGGTCTTTACAAACACCTTAGTAATCCATCACTTAAAGTGGTCTGACAAGCAGCGGCATATCGAATTAATGAACTCCCATCCGTGTCAGGACCTTGGCTGAAAGTTGGGCTTAATTTGACACGCCATGCCCCGATGCCTGGATCCCCCCCAGTGGGACTCAAAGCTGCGAGAGGCGCCCTCTTAAAGAGGAAGCACCATCATTAGCCCTCATCACTTCTCTTTAAAAACGCCTTACCACCCACGTAATGACACACGGACCCTGTGAAGGCCGTCATCCGCGGTTCCTTCAGCACATTGTACCAGTTCTAATTACTGGCTTTTTAGAGGTAAGTTGCCTTTGACACATCTGTCTGTCTGTGTGACTGACTGCAGTAACGGAGCGCACCAATTACACACAATGCATCCCTGTGTTTAAAGGATTCCCATCAAATCTAGTGCTACTTTAGAGAGGCAAAACAAAAAGAAAACAGTCCACAGCCACAGGTTCACATTACCATCACCAGATCACTCGTGACGGAGTTGGCCAGGTCTGAGACGGAAGAGTTCGCGTCTGTCCGGCGGTTGCCTTCATCTGGGGTCTGACCTTTGGGGCTGCTGCCGGGTTTATTAGATCTGAGGAAGAACCACAAGAGAAAAGTGTCATCTTTTATAGCATGTATGTTAAAATACTTTCTCCTATCTTACTACTTCATTTGCACCTGTAAGCTGTCCATTGCTTGACTTTGCTAAAGTTCAGCTGAGAAACGTTGCCTTGTTAGACCGTGCTGGTAGAGGCTGTAACAACACCACCATGACAGCCATTCAAAATTAGCAAATATTTTTATTATATGAATTCAAATAAAATGTATTGCAAGCAGGATACACTTCCTTTCTAAAGTTTGGGGTAAATAAGTATCTTATGCTCATCAAGGCTGAAGGCTATTTGATGAAAAATACAGTAAAAACTGTAATATTGTGAAATATTATTACAATTTAAAATAACTTTTCTCTATTTTAGTATATATTAAAATGTAATTTATTTTCAGCATCATCATTTCTGTCACATGATCCTTCAGAAATCATTCTAATATTCTGATTTGCTGCTCGAGAAACATTTATTATCATCAATATTGAAAACCCTTGTGCTGCTTAATATTTGCATGGAAATAGAGACACTTTTTTTTTATTTTTTTTTATTCTTTGATGAATAGAAAGCTCAACAAACAATGTAAAATACTTTACTGGCACTTTTAATCAATTTAACAATTTATATTCTTTACTGAATAAATGTATTAATTTTCTTTAAAAAAAAAATGACCCTAAACTTTTGTATGTATCACAAATATGACCCTTTGTATGTATCACTAATATTGCATTATCGTACACCAGATTTTTTTTTTGGATGAGTTCTTAAACATCTTGCTCAAGGACTATTAAGCTGTTTAACGGTGGGTTAAATGACAGACATATTGAACATAATTCAATAAATACAAAAAGCATTTCTAAAAAGATTAATCAAATGAAAAAAAAAAAAAATGCTTAGAGAACTGTGCCATTAGCTTAGCAAAAAGCTAACAGCAATCTCTCTGCATATATAGTGTCCCAAATCACTCACTGATGAGGTTTCATTTCACTTGTAGCCTATGTAGGTAGTAGACAGCAAGGCTGCTCACTAGGTTTTGGAACAGAGCCTGAGTGATGCCACATTGAGGTACTGTCAGACATTTGTCCTCACTGGGAAGCTAAAATATGTAATAAAATTTGTAATTGTAATAAATTCATATTTGTAATACAAGAACATTACAGTTCTGTGGAGATTTGGAATCAATAATAAAGGCAAGAACAAGAAAATGGAGTGAAAAGAAAGTGAAGCCAACAATGTTATAACTGAGATTAAGTGTATGAGGAAAAGACACAACAAAGAAGGTGCTGTGAGGCAAGTAGACATACTATAAAGCATTACATTCAGTATTTACTCAGTTTAGAACAGCGAGGAGATAAAAGGATGGGAAACAGTGAGATAAAACGGTGTTTTTGCTGTTAAAGAATTTTCAGATCAAAAGAAAGCCAAAGCACAAACAAGATTATAATTATAGCAAAAGAGTCTAACATATGAATTTTGAAGAGAAAACAGCAGTGGATGGATGGAGTCTGAAAATCATCCTGATGGGACTCCCATTCGGACTCTTTAAGGATGGGAATTGTAATGAATTTAATGATTCTATTACATATTCCAATTTCACTTAGGGCCTAATCATTTCTTAATGGTTTTCAATGAACTTACCGAGTCCATGATGACTTAATGAATGATCTTTTTGGTGCTTTTGAGGAAGCAATTGGCCCTAACTATACTAAACAAAACCTAGAGTGAATTGCTTCAACAAACATAGGTATAAAACACAGTATTATGTTTGGTCACCTGTTTTCCTGTGTTAATTTGTTCTCCTGACCTTTTCCCGCCACTAATCTGTTGTCATGGACACCCATTCACGATCATCATGGTGTATTTTAGTTCCTAATTTCCTTTCTTTTATTGTTGAGTATGTTTTGTGCTATCTATCTATCTATCTATCTATCTATCTATCTATCTATCTATCTATCTATCTATCTATCTATCTATCTATCTATCTATCTATCTATCTATCTATCTATCTATCTATCTATCTATCAACAAAACTCAGTTCTGAATGTGTAGCTGTAACTAGATTCTGTCATAACAAACCAGTCCGAAATTACACTGAATTACAGTGAGTGTCACGAGCCTTAAAAAACACAATACACTAATGGTTATAGTTTGATTTTTTTAGCTGGATGTGATCATAAAATAATGACCTTCGATTCAGTACGATCATGCTTCATTAATTATAAAAAATGAGACTCAAGCATACAATTCATTCCCAAATGAATGCGAGAAATGTTCCTTTAAAATGATAAGTGTACACATTCAAGAACCATTTCTTTTTTAAACTGAAATCGGCTCTTAAAAAGAACCAGTTCTTGATTTTCAACCCTACTGACACACTATATAGAAAAATCGGTGACCAAATGTGTGCTAACAGTAATGGCGCCCCTCCGGTTATTACAAGTCACAGTGGGACTGAAAGAGTCCAGCACTAATAGACCTATGATGAGTTTGTAGTTATATGGCTGCCAGAGGGGGGAGACGGATAGCCGCCTTTGACTTTTTGTCCCCGGGGAAAGAAAGGGAGAAGAAACAAGTGCTGTTGGCACGGCAACGGCTGGAGAGATGGCAAGAGCACTTGGTGTGTGGAATGCTGGGAGATATGGCTCATCGCTGGCTCGAGAGTGACAGGCAGACTCATGGAGGGGAAGACAGACACACCGTCTGAAGAGTGATGATCCACTCACCCATAAACACATACACAGAAGACAGCGACAGTCATCATTTCTTCAACACCCTGTCTGAATTTGTCTCCGTAAGAGAAATCCTGCAAGAGTAATTTCCTCTTCCTGTAACGATGACTGGTACGGCACGGTCAGTGTCCGAGGGGTTAAAAGTGACCATAAAAGCTGCATCTCCTTATGTTCAGAGTGACATGACAGAAAATCGTTCAAAAGTCTCAGATCAATCAGTCCTACATGTAGTTAACTTTATCTGGATCCTTTCACACAGAAAAATTCACACAGAAAAAAAAGAGTTTTCTCATTGACTCTTCCTGATGTTTTTCCAAACTTATATTTTCCTCCAAACAATGGAAGTTAATGAGATCTAATGTTGTTTTGGTCCCCACTGACTTTTATGTGGTTTTTTTTGCATGGAGAAAAACACTTTGAATGATGATTTAAATGCTGACAGACTTTTCATTTTTGACTGAGCTGTCCCTTTAAGAGTTTGCAACCTGAATTAATCAGGATAATAAAAAATATAACTTGATTTCATCACAAATTATTTATGAAAATGTTTTTCACAAAATCCACCCTACATTTTTCTCGTTCGAGAAGCAGTTTCACTCAGATATACATCACAATAGAAAAACAAATATACAAACATAAAACATTGCCTCATTAGCTATTTTTTCGAAAAACATACAAATATAAATTATTTTACCAAGAGTGTGCATTAAAGGTAGCCTGGGAAAACCCAGACAACTTCCGGCAAATTTAGATTTGCTCTGCAAGTAAGTCTGGCAAAGAGCTCATTCAAGGCCATTTCCCCATGCCGAGAAATCGCGGCACCAATCAGAAACGTTGAGGCGGGCTTTACACATGACGATCGCTCTGATTGGTTTTAGGTCTAGCCTATCCAATTGAGGCATTTGAGCGACGTCCGTTGGTGAAGCGCATCAACTTTTAAATGCATTATTATATTCAAATTGCAAACACATGAGGACAGTCTCCATGAAAGACCCACTGGCAGATGAACGTGCTACTACATTTCTCTCCGAAACGGTAGGAAATTAAATTAGATTTAATAGAGGATTTTAACTGTGACAAGATGATTGACGGCAGTTTACATGACGGGATGCACGCGACAGATAAAGTCCGATAAAGATGACAAAGTAGCATGTCCCAAAGTTGCCTACTTTTTTGCTACACATTCAAAAACAAATACATTTTCTTCACAAAAAGAGTAAATACTTTTATGGCGTAGTGTAACAGGCGAATTGGGACGCAGCATATGGCTTTACACATGACGATCGCTCTGATTGGTTTTAGGAGTTTTAGGTCTATCCAATTGCGCCCAGAGGCATTTGAGCGACGTCCGTTGGTGACGCCTCTTTGGAAATGAGTTATTAAAGGAGCTTTGCCAGACCCTAACTCAGTTACTACTGAGAATGGTCTGGTTTTAACCAGGCTACATTAAAGGGGATACTGTGTGTAGAATTCAGAAACCCTTGTTATTAGTGACACCGGTGGCCGTTAAGTGAACTGCAGCCAGCAACAAATTGCTCATGCTCACACTCAATGTGCAAGAGACTGAATGTGATTCAAGGCCCCAATATACTCATAGCAAAATTCGCTTAGAAGTAAAAAGTTGGAAATACAGCGAACATCCCGCCACCGTCCACATGGCTGAGAGCGACGTTATGTGCTGCGTGCTTTCCTCTCAATAACAAAATAAACACACAACACAAAAATGACAGCGGTGAGAAAGCGGCAGATAAGAAAGCATTTGATCATTGCAATGTGGCCTGGCAGCAGAATACAGGTATTTTAGTCGTTTTCGCGGATCCGTGAGAATGGGGATTGTTTTGACAATGATGTCGTCTGTACGCGGAAAACTCAAAGGAAAAACTTCTTCGTTTTAAGCATATCGTTGTCGTGTAAACGTTCCCTAGATCTGGCTATGAGTGTTACATGTCTGTTTGTTTTTAGACTTCCTTCTGTGTTCATTTTGTTCAGTTTCCCGCCACTCCTTGTTTCCATGACCACAGTCTTCATTAGTTAATTTGGTTCAGCTGTGTGTCTTTCATTATCTTGTTAATCAGTCTAATTATTTCCTCCCTATCACCTGTGTATTTAAGTCCGAGTCTTGTGCTGCCTAGTTGTCTGTCGTCGTTGATTTTGACCTGGTTGTTCTGTCCTGTGTTTCCTAATCTCCTGAGCATTTCTGTAAGTTTAAAGTTTATGATTAATAAAGACTGCTGTATAGAGATCCAGTTTCCTTGTTCCTGCAACCAGACACCTAACAGTGAGACTATGGTTTGAATTAATCGCTTTTCTTTGCATGACAAATTATGACATTACAGTACAGAATGGTTCATTCGGCATTGTCCTGAACATTGTATAAGCATTCATTTCATAAGCATTCATTTCATATGTCATTGTACAGAAGAGAGCTTCTCAGGAGCGCACGTAAATGTCACATCCTTTGGATTTCCCTGGCGAAACCGGGAGTCCTTCACATAAAAATCAGTCTACAGGTTTTTGTAGACAACCTACAGGAAGTTGGGGAAGGTCTCATTTTTTTTGTACGTTTCTTTACAAGCTGTTCACACATTTGCAATACAAAAAGCGATTAATACATGAAAATTCTTACATATAGCCCACTGACAATGTTCCTTTCAGACTTTCCAAGACACATATTTAGCTGCACATCCCAAGTCCCTATAAGTTTCCTCCCACTATATCAATTATGCAATATCCAAGGTTTCCTGTGGATTTTTACATAACCATGAACGAGTATCTGTAGGGCAACTTGGAAGAGATGCAGCCTTTATTACTTAAGGTTTTCATATCTAAACTCCTTCCATTGGTGGAAGATCAGGAGGTTATCCCAGCTTTCACTGCATTAATGTCTCCCGCAGGGTTGGATGGAGATTGTGTAAGCATCAGATTTTAATTAGCGCACTCTGCTTAGGTTGTTATAACCTTCGAGAGAGTGTTTCAGGGGTTCTATTGTGATACTAAGGTCAACATTAGACTAAAAGCAACACAAAACGATTGCATTTGCATTCATATTCATTTTCTTGGCGGGTGGTTTCTTACCAAAGTGACCTACAGGAATGTGAATATATTGTACCATGACAATTACATCAGGTACAAAATACAGTCTGGGTCTAGATTGACGTAAGCCTCTCTGGGTGACAGGAGATGGCCAGCTGGGTGATTATTTATAACCTGTGTTGTGCACAAAAACACACAGAACAAGCCAGACATTATGACAGTGCAATTTTTTAAATGCTTAACACTGAAAGAATGATAGAGACACAAAATAGTCTGAAACCCTTAAAGATAGAAAACATGCAATTAGAAATATTTACAATAATTCAACAAATGGTCGGTGAAGGAGGCACTAAACCTTCAAGAAAATATTGATCATCAACCTCAGGTACTAATTTTACAAATTAAAATGTATATAAGCCCTATAAAAAAAACAACAACTGGAAAACATTTTCCACTAAAGAATGATATAGATTTGAAAAAAAAATGAAGCAGAGTAAATGGTTTTGCTGAACTAGCCCTTTCATCTCAATTCCAGGCTTTAATTGAGGCCTGAATCACATGCACACGTGACACGCCTAGCATCATTTCCATCGAAATCTGAGCACTAAATCTCTCTACAAAACAATAACAAAACAACATCAACGCATGGCTGCTATTAACTCAGTTTGTGCTTTTAGTGTCTGACAGATAGGAGCTTTGAGATAACAGTGTTCTGATGTTAGATCAAGCTCTTCTCAGCTTCTGGCGACGTTTGCAAAAACTTCTAGACAAAAAGTCTCTTCATCTACATGTATCCGGATACATTTGAAAACAGCATTTTCGTTTAAAAACGCTCTCCGTCCACACTAGCGTTTCCGTTTCAGTGTGGATGAGAGACTTTTGGAAACCGCTTGTAAACACTAAATTCACCTTACTGCGCATGGGTAAAACCTCACAAAAGCTCACAGAGATGATACAGACGGAAAAATAAATAATAAAGTTATCTCGCAATTCTTCTGACAGGATCATTTTATTTAGCAAAATATCTCGCCATTCACTGATGCGTCCAGGTCACCCTCAGTCATCATATGTTTGGTCTAAAACATGTATTGCCTCAGGACAGTACTTGTGATTAAATTGTCTGTCATCTTTGCAGGACTGTGATATGAAGAGTGTGCAAAGTAACATATTTTAGCAACTGTGTGAAAGTGAAGCACATAACATTCACAATAACGGTATAAACATGATATCTATTGGTACAATATGTGCCACATGACTAAACTTACGTCATCGTTTTTAAATACCTCTGTTTTGACAGTTCACACTACAACGCGAAAGTGTGGACTGAAGGCCAAGTGTGGACAAGACCTAGAAAGCTACAGGCAGGGGAGTTTTTATCAGGTTTGGAGCTAAACTCTGCAGGACTATAGCTCTCCAGGACCGGAGTTCACCACCCCTGGCTTATTATAGGCTAGGGCTGTCAAGGTTAAAGGGATACTTCACCGATTAGCATTAAGCTTTGTATCAGTAGAAACCCGGTAGTATTTTCGAATGACCGTGCTTCCCTCCCTCATGTCCCCCTGAGACGAGAGATTTCTGTATTGTGTGTCTGAAAAAAAACCTCAGATGACCTAAAAATCGTCATTTTGCGTCATCGGATGCTTTTTTGGCCAGAGGCGAGAGACTACAGCCAGTAGTAGGAGCTAGTTCCACATGTTTTCAACCCGCCCATAGGGGGATCTCACGATAAAACGGCGTCTTTTCAGTTTCGAGTCGACTAGTAGCCTAGTTGTATCATTTCTTCCGATACTGCCCTCTGTAACCGGCAGGCATGGCTTGGGAGTGGCCTCGTAGGGCAGCGAAGCAAGTGCATTCTGGGAGTTGTTGTCTTTCATCCACATGAGCCAAAAATACATTTTCTGGCTTTTCTCAGTCTAGAAGGCACCAACTTCTAAAATAATTTCACATTTCTACTACATAAATGACCCAATTTAAATACACATTCATCTTTCCAGCGGTGAAATATCCATTTAACATGTTAACACATGCAATTAATTAAAAATCCTTAATGTGTTCAAATAATTTACCGCAAATAAATTAATGAAGCACGCAAAATTATGTCATTAACGTAATTTACATCACACAGATAGATGATCTTGAGAGTCGGGATTTTAACAAACTGAGCATCTACAACGACGCAAGCACCTGTAACCCTAGGAGGAAATTTCTAATCTCTTCTAAAGTTTTGTTTTTGGCCTTTTTGTGCCTTTATTGGATAGGATAGTAGAGATTTTGACAGGAAAGCATGGGGTAGAGAGAGAGGGGAACAGGATCGGCAAAGGACCTTGCGCTGGGAATCAAACTCGTGTCGCCGGAAGCGCAGTTGCGCTATATGTCGGCGCGCTAACAACGAGGCTATCTTGGTCGACTTCTATTCTAACCCTTTAACCTGATTTCGCTTCTTTGCAATCCGAACGTTATGAGCCGGTAAACTTAAAAGTTTTCAGTCCAATGATCCAGTAAGCAAATGCATTCAAACAATCAATCCAAAACAGTGCAAATGTACAAGAAGAACAGCAGAATCTCACTATCATAGCAAAAAAACAAAAAAAACCTCAATTCTGCCATTGGCTGGTATGACAAAGTTAATTTCAGAGCCTGTCAGCACCTTTTAAAGACTGCTCCAAAAACATACCGAAACCAGGCCGTGAAAGTCCCAGGGACATTTGGCCACTTATCAAATGTTGCTTTCCTGACATTTACTTTGAAGTAATGCTTCCAAGTACCCACCAATCATTAATTCAAGGGAGTAAATCAGTCTGCAATTATCATCATCATTACTGGCAATTCGGCCACACAGCAGAAAGGCGATATCATCTCTGAAACAAATGTCAGAGAGAGTGGGTGAGACAAACAGAGGAACAAACCAGAGCATCATTAGAGTAGCCAGCGCTCTTCAGAGCAGCAAATCGTGCTGATAATTGTGTGGATGGTGAAGAAGCGTTGAGGATGTGTGTGGGAGGAAGCGCTGTGTTTTTTTTAAAGAATATTCTAGCTTTTAAACACATGGGCGTTTGCAATAGAATAGGGGATTCATTCTCGTCTTTGGACCAAAATATCAAAGCAACATTTTTAACAAAAGGCTAGAAACATCCCCATTGGCTTTTGTGGTTAAAAATCACTGAGATGTTTCATTGGACACTAGACTTTGTCCTTTTGGTCGGTCTTCTGTTGCTCCTCAGAGAAACGTTTTTCTTTTTTATTGCTCAGATGTTGCTCTTTCAGCAGGTCTTTCTTTACTACAGATAAATCTAGAAATATTCTGATGTTTTTGCTTTCTTCTACAACAACCCTTTCTCCTCTAAGTCCGCAGTGGGATCGCCTGGACATGCTCAGTGGCCCGATCTGGCCCTGCTGTCTAATTGAATCCATGTAACAGGGTCTCTGTTCACCTTACCTACACCACAGTAAGGGTGAAAAGGTGCATCCAGGACTAGAGCATGATTTTGGATGTAGTCCTGGACAGCCCTGGAATCGCAACTGTAAATGTAAAACATACAGCAGTGGACACTCATTAAGCACATGACTACTTAATATGCATGTGTCATGCATTACTTAGCCAAAACCAGTTGACAAACTGGGTTTCGTTACTAATTTGGGGGTTTCTTTGGTTCAGGACACAACAAACGGCGTTTGAGATGGGACGGCCACGAGACGATCTCATCATTTGAAATGAATAACTGGTTTTGTGTTCATCACGTTCCAAAGAAAAAAGAAAAATAAAGAAATATAATAAATATAAAAATAACTTTTATAGGTAAAGTACCTAAAAGAAATATAATATAGCTTATTATTAGTAAAGTACCTAATTCACTGCATTATTAAAAAGGTTATAGGTTATGTAATACACTACTGATGTTTTAATGTTTTTTAAGTCTGTTATGTTCACCAAGGCTGCATTTATGTGATCAAAATGCAGTAAAAAAAAGTGCTATAGTAAAAAAAAGTTCAGCATCATTACTCCAGTCTTCAGTGTCACATGATCCTTCAGAAATCATTCTAATATGCTGATTTGTAGTTCAAGAAATATGTCTTATTATCATTAATGTTGGAAACAGTTGTGCTGCTTAATCATTTGTGGAAACCATCATATATTTTTTTCAAGATTTTTGATGAATAGAATGTTAAAAAAAACAACCAGCATTTATTTGAAATAAAAATCTTTTGTAAGTTTATAAAGGTCTTTACTGTGTTGATGTGATCAATTTAATGTATCCTTGCTGAATAAAAGTATTTCTTAAAAAAAAGTCTACTGCAAAACGGCCAGAATCTATCACTAAAGTATATGACAGTCAATGAATGTAGTTTATGATTAATTCATATTACACAGAGTATATAAAACTGGCCGTGTGTTTTTGTGGCCGTCAGGCAGGTTATTTGTAACTGTCATAGTAGAAGTAAACTAATGAGGTGTTTACTGTATCAGTGTACATATTTGTGTTTGTTTCCTCAGAGATGTTTGAGTGTCCTGCTCTGAACTGAAGATACAGATGAAATGTTCCTCAGCTCGTGGGCCTGACACTCATGTGGCCTGACAGCTCACCGCCACTCAGCATGCCAACAGACACCACTTCAGTATACAGCACAGACACAAACCTTATATCACTGTACACCTCATTTTATATCACTCTACTTTTCACAATATATTGTTATTCATGCTGGAATTTTAACAAATTCTTGAATAAAATCTTTGATTTTTATCTTCTTTTTTTTTCTGGTGAAAGAAATACATTAATGAAGAAGAAAGCCAAAATAGTAGATGTCATAAATGTATATTTACTGAGTAATCCACTGTTTTCTGAGTGCACAAGAAGTGCTTTTTCCCTTTTTTGAACTGTCACCGTTAGCAGATTTTACTAATAGACCTACCAATCTCAGTGTAAAAATAAAATAATGAAGCTGTCATCTTTCTAAAGTTATTTTTACACCCCTGTAATTTGGCTCCAAATCTCAGGTGAAAATTGTCATTTTAACCTCCTCTACAAATTAATGGATTAATCAGTCATTAAACATTCATGACATTTAATATTTTGGCTTTCTTCTTGCATGATGTTTGTATTTCTACAGAAAAAAATTTAACAAAATTAAAAATTTGAGCCGGCGAAGTTTCTGAAATTTGAGATAACTCCAGATAACTTTCTGGTTGAATGAGTCAGATTTGAAACTGTAAAATAGCTGACACACATCAACATAAATCTATATTAATGCGCCATGTAGCAACGTGCTGTGAGATGGGAGAAAATTATATAAATTTAGAGGAAGAAGAAGGAGAGGACCAGGATGGATGACTGAAGGGAAGGCTGGGGCAATGGGGTGGGAGGAAATAAAAGCAGTGAACATATGAGGCAGGGATGGAGAGAGAGATGAGCATGACAATGTGGAGGCGTGTAGATACACATGTGCATGATGCATGGAGCTAAACTGTCAACATGTGGACAGACTGGAGGAGAGACGCCAGAGCCGTCGCTGCATGATGGATGATGTTCGCATGAAAATCCAACCGCCTGTGTAGAACTGAAAGCCGGACAAATATGAGTGAGCTGTTGGATCCACTGGTGCTAAACCACATTATTGCTTGATGATGGGATGATATGTGGAGAGTTTGACTCCCGTTTCTTTCATTACGTGAAAAGAGTAAAACTAAACACATAAAAGAAACCATGTCCTGAATTTGGTGTAAACCAAGGATAGTCATTAAAACCTTGATGCATTGAACACAGTGTAAGGCTGTGTTCAGAATAGCATTTCACCATACTGCTTGTTGCACTGCTCTAGGGCTGCAACTGCTAATCGGAAAAAAACAATACTGAAAATAACCGTCAAAAATTTTAATTAATCGCGTATGCGCTAGCAACCACCTACAACACCCCAGCATCCACATAGCAACCACACCCCAGCCATCACCCAAAACACAACTACAAAGCAACCTCTCAGAAAACTCTAGCAACCACATAGCAATCACCTATAACACCCTAGCAACTACCCAGAACACTCTAGCAACCACCTAGAACACTCTAGTATCCACATAGCAACCACACCCTAGCAACTACTCAGAACACCCTAGCAACCACAGAGCAACTACCTACAACACCCTAGCAACCACCTACAACACCTTAGCATCCACATAGCAACCACACCCCAGCCACATCCCAGAACACCCTAGCAACCACATATCAACCACCTATAACACCCTAGAAACTACCCATAACACTCTAGCAACCACATAGAACACCCTAGCATCCACATAGCAACCACACCCCAGCAACCACCTATAACACCCTAGCAACTACTCAGAACACTCTAGCAACCACCTAGAACACCCTAGTATCCACATAGCAACTACACTCTAGCAACTACCCAGAACACCCTAGCAACCACAGAGCAACTACTCAGAACACTCTAGCATCCACATAGCAACCACACCCCAGCCATACCCCAGAACACAACTACAAAGCAACCTCTCAGAAAACTCTAGCAACCACATAGCAATCACCTATAACACCCTAGCAACTACCCAGAACACTCTAGCAACCACATAGAACACTCTAGTATCCACATAGCAAGCACACCCTAGCAACTACTCAGAACACCCTAGCAACCACAGAACAACTACCTACAACACCCTAGCAACCACCTACAACACCTTAGCATCCACATAGCAACCACACCCCAGCCACATCCCAGAACACCCTAGCAACCACATAGCAACCACCTATAACACCCTAGAAACTACCCATAACACTCTAGCAACCACATAGAACACCCTAGCATCCACATAGCAACCACACCCTAGCAACTACTCAGAACACCCTAGCAACCACAGAGCAACTACCTACAACACCCTAGCAACCACCTACAACACCTTAGCATCCACATAGCAACCACACCCTAGCAACTACCCAGAACACCCTAGCAACCACAGAGCAACTACCTAAAACAATCTAGCAACCACCTAGAACACCCTAGCAACCACAAAGCAACCAACCAGAACACCCTAGAAAATACAAAGCAACCTCTCAAAAAACTCTAGCAACCACATAGCAACCACCTATAACACCCTAGCAACTACAGAGCATGCTAGCAACCACCTAGAACACCCTAGCATCCAAATAGCAACCACACCCTATCAACTACCCAGAACACCATAGCAACCACAGATAAACCACCCAGAGCTCTCTAGCAACCACCTATATCACCCTAGCAACTACAGAACACTCTAGCAACCACCTAGAACACCCTAGCATCTAATATCAACTACCCAGAACACCCTAGCAACCACAGAGCAACCCAGAACACTCTAGCAACCACCTAGAACACCCTAGCAACTACAGAACACTCTAGCAACCACCCAGAACACCCTAGCATCCATATAGCAACCACACCCAATCAACTACCCAGAATCGATCAAAAGTGACACATCCATGTGCTGCTGTTGTTGTGCGTCAAATTTTATGTATAATTTTGTGGCCACCATCTCCTTTATTAAATGGTGTTGGATGAAAGTGTCCAGAGAGCAGGTGCAGACGCCGCTGACTGACATCTCCCCGTCTGCTGTTTTCATTTGATCACGCATCACTGTTAGTTAGCTGGACAGCTGCTGCCGCACATCTCATTTTAAATTCAATTTGTCTATGTTCCTCCACAATTAAACGCCCTTTGACACCAACACACATGTGACACACAGAATGCAATTTTTACCCCTGGAACACGATTGGGTGAGTTTTGAATGGCAATTGGGATGGTTTTGTTAAACAAACCTGGCAACCCTGATACAGGGTGAATTACATGAAAACATACTCGGGTCACATTTAATTTTCTTTCTTAAAAAAGAAAGGATAGAACTGATAAATGAAGCTTATTTTAAGACCACTTAGGTTTTTTACATTGTGGAATTTTTTTTCATGACTATTATGCACATTTTCCATACAATTTCTAATTACTGTAATACAGCACCAATATAAACAATACCAATAATATTCATTATATATATATATATATATGTTCTGTAGTATTTCACCCCCAAATTAAAAAAGAGAGATGGGAAATAGTAATTTTCTTAAAGAAAATTTGCCCTATTTTAGGACATTTTTACACAGATACTGCAAATACCATTCTCTTTACTGCAACTTAAAAAAAATTTTTTTATATATATATATATATATATATATATATATATATATATATATATATATATATATATATACACACACACACACACACACACACACGTAAAAATGTCCTAAAATAGGGCAAATTTTCTTTAAGAAAAATACCATTTCCCATCTCTCTTTTTTAATTTGGGGGTGAAATATGACCTAGACATGTTCTTAAAAGGTTTTGAGAGATTCACTCATTTTGTCTTAAACGGATACAAAAAAAATATTTTTTAAGGTTAATCGTCCTGGTGCAACCTGAACCTGGGATTAAGTGGGATACTATGGAAGCTTGTTTCCGCCACAGAATAAAAAAATAAAAAAGATAATTGCGACTTTTTATATCACAATTCTGACTTTTTTTCTCAGAATTGCGTGATATAAATTTGCAATTGCAAGACATAAAGTCAGAATTGCATGATATAAAGTCAGAATTGTGAGATATAAACTCGCAATTGCGAGAAATAAGCTAAAAATTCTGATTTTTTTTCTCAGAATCGCATGTTTATATCTCGTAATTCTGACACAGACTCTGGGCCCTATTTTAACGATCTGAAACGCAAGTGTCAAAGCGCAAAGCGCAAGTAACTTTGTGGGCGGGTCTTGGCGCTGTTGCTATTTTCCCAGCGGAATAAATAACTCTTGCGCCAGGCGCAAATCTAAAATGGGTTGGTCTGAAGTAGCTTCATTATTCATAGGTGTGGTTTGGGCGTAACGTGAAATAAACCAATCAGAGCGTCATCTCACATTCCCTTTAAGAGCAGACGCGCTTTGCTCTAAAGCGGATTCCTATTATAACGGCGGATTTGCCAGGCGCGCGCCAGGAGCGGTTCACAGCCAAGGAGAGCAACGCTCTCGTCAGGGACGTTGGGGATGGAGAAACCCACCCAAATTAACTTCGGTTAAAAAGGTGTATGATAATTTGGGTAAATGTGTAAGCTAGATGTATGCTTTTATAATAAATTGTCTATCTATCTATCTATCTATCTATCTATCTATCTATCTATCTATCTATCATAATAATGTATGATTTGCAAAAATGAAAACTGCTGCTTCTGTGTAGATGAGAGAATCAAAGTGTATGCGCGTTGTGCACACGCTACATTCATTATGGCCAAGCATGCGCCCTTAAAATAGCATATGAATAACATGCGCAACGCGCCACTGACTTTAAACTATTTTTTCCTGGTTAGTGGCGCAATTGTTTTCTAAACCTGCAAAATAGCATGAAGGAACGTTTGCACCGGAACACGCCTCCTTTTTTGCGCTGAACCGCCCAGGGAGCGCAAGTTCATTCCCTAGTTTAGCGACGTGCTTCTGTAGAGGGAAAAGCGCGCTTTGCGCGGGTGCAAAATAGGAATGATACATGCGTCAGCGTACAAAGTCAATTGCGCTGGGTGCAAGATAGGGCCCTCTAAGCGCATGGTCTAAAGCGCAAGTGCAGTTAGGGCATGTCTGAATCCACTTTTGCTAGTTTAACGACGTGAAAAATGGTCGGCGTCTAAAAGGGTTGTCCCTATTCTCTTAATGAGTAATGGGTGTATTTTGGTGTTTTGGACGTAACGTGCTATAAACCAATCAGAGTCTCATCTTTCATTGCGCTCGCGCCATGGCAGAATTTACATGGCGGATTTTGCAATCGGAAAGACGCTTCTCTAGCGAGGAAACGGATCTGCTCGTGCGTGAAGTTAAAGCGCACCATCTACAGGACAAGCCGGATTCCACCATATCTTAATGTACACAATAATAATCTTTTACATTGTAATCCTTTTACTTTTAATATTTGGCATGTTTGTGTGCTGCTTCATGTGTGTGTAATAAACAGAATGTACGCGCGTTGTGCACCCGCCTATAGGCGCACATTACTAATGCGCCCTTTAAAAACTAAAATAAATAAATACTGCAACATTGACTTTAGACCAGGTTTGTGTAGGTCAATGGCGCAGTCTATTTCAGTTGCCTCAAAATAGCAACGCGCCAACAATGCGCCAGAACACACCTCGTTTTCAGACCAGCACACCCATGGGCGCACAAATGGGCGCAAATGCATTTGCTATTTAAACAACGTGGCGCAGGACGTGAAAATGATAACTGCGTCGGGCTGAAACTATCTAAAGATGTCAGAATTGCAAGATATAAACTCGCAAATGCGTGTTAAAGGCAGAATTGCCAGATGTAAACTCGCAATTTGTGAGATAAAAAGTCGCAAATATCTTTTAAAATGTTTTAGTCTGTGGCGGAAACAAGCTTCCATGGGGATACAGTAATAAATAACACAACACATTTTAAGAGAGGAAAAAAAGATTTTACAAAATGTAATTTATAGGCTGACAAATTGAACTTGCTCTGTTTAACAAAAATATTATCCGATTTGTACAGTTTATTTATTTTTTATTTAATGCATGCTTTCTAAAAAATCTGATAAATAAGATTAAAAACTGTACTTTTTATTCTATTGAAAATCTCAAACTTTGAAAGTAAAAATTAAGTCTTGTAAAAATAAAACTGTAATGTTCATATCTGCTTCGTTTCGACACAAATACATAATTCATATAAGAACAGTTTGCATTTGTGCTTCTGTTGTGGATCTTTCTAGGGAGTTTCTCCTCACCACGGTCGCTTTAGCTTCTCACTGGGGTTTCAAGGCAATATTCTCTGTTAAATTACTTTGGAACAATATTTATTGTGAGAAGTACTGTGCACATAAATTTCAGTTAAGCTAAAAATATTTTCCATCAGATTTAAACAGCTAATATTACTCTAAAATTAGAACCAACAAAAATGCTGTCAACAATACAAAATACATATCTTGCAGATAATTTTGTAATCATTTGTTTCGGCTTTAGTACAATGACAGTTAAAAAATAATAATAATTTAGGTAACATTCTGCCTTTGTAATATCACACTTGCAATTTTTCTCACACAGTTTACACATATACAGGTGCCGAAAAGTTTGAAAACGGCTGATCTACAGCACTAAAGCGATGAATGATGTAACAGAGCTCATTGTATACCCTAGACTGATACAGTCCAGTGCACTAGACCATCATCCCTTATAAAAGATGCCGATGACCTGTCGGACACATATGCTTCGCGCACCGGCGGAGCTCTGAACCATGTAGCCTAGCGACCCGTCTTCTTCCGTCAACCCTGTCGCCAAACAGGCCGGAGAGTGTTACTGTTAAAGCTGTATTTATGTCCTGTGTGCGCGCGTGTGTGTAGGCACAAGCTCACTAAGCCCAATGCTGTCATGCTTGGCCGGTCTTTATTTCCATATCACTAGGAGGATGATATTGAGCCAGCCCGGCCCTGCCTCTCTGGCTCAGTGCTTCCATCGCTATCTGTGCATGTGTGTGTATGTGTGAACGCAAGAGGGAAATAGGGAAACGTGTGTGTGTGTCTGACAGTGACTTAAGCTGTCCGTCTCAGCACGATGCTTCTGCTCTGAAATGACACACAGCAGTGAATCTGGCAACAATGAGGAGGACAGCGGTGAGGAAGATTCCTGGAGAGGGGCCGACTGGATATGCGTGGGCAGTTTTCATGAAATCTGTGTTTGATCTCCTGTAAGCTGGATATTTTACCTTCATTAATCTTTGGAATGAATGATCGGATTGCCAAAGCAGACAAAAGTGTCGACATTTAATATCACTTAAGGTAAAACTGTGAGAGTCCAAAGTTATGACAGTGTTAAAGGAATTAAAAAAAATTCTGTCATCATTTACTCACCCTCATGTCATTCCAAACCTGTATGACTTTCTTTCTTCTATAAAACCCAAAAGGTAAACGCAAGGAATGTTTTGGCCACTTCTGTCACACATACAATGAAATGACTTTTACTCCTCAAGGATGCATAAATCAAAAGTGACAGTAAAGACATTTATAAGATTACAAAAGATTTCCATTTCAAATACATGCTGTTCTTTTAAACTTTCTATTCATCAAAGAATTCTGAATAAAAATGTATCATGGTTTCCACAAAAATATTAAGCGGCACAACTGTTTTCAACATTCATATAAGAAATGTTTCTTGAGCAGCAAATCAGCCTATTATAATGATTCCTGAAGGATCATGTGACACTGAAGACTGGAGTAATGATGCTGAAAATTCAGCTTTGCCATCACAAGAATAAATTACATTTTAAAATCTATTCAAATAGAAAATGGTTATTTTAATATACAGGTTTGTAACAACATGAGGGTGAATAAATGATGTCAAGGTTACCATTTGTGGGTGATATCTCCCTTTAAATCGTTCAGACAGTATCAATGAAACCAGAATATAGTAAAAGGATGTGTGTTATCAACCCTTTGTTCTTATCCTCCTAAATCCTACCTGCAGTTTGCTCAACAATAGAAGGATATCTAGGGATCATCACTTGTACCCAGCCTCCCGTGTACAAATCAGTGCGTCTCCGCTGCAATGATTCCAGCACCACAGACAAACAAAAATACATGACAGGAACAGCAAACTGGGAAACGACACACCTTAAAACACTTCGAATCCATTATGTCATGATGCAGTCGAGGGGTCCACTTCAGGGACATCTTGAAGAGGAAACGTTTGTTTCTCTCTCACTCGTTCTCTCCACAGACAGAGACCCAGGCTAAACCAGGCAGCTCTTTTCTCACAAGCCACACTTCTGACAAACGGCATAAAATAGATTTTTCTGTGAAATTTTTGCTGCCCTTTCTGATTGTTGCTGTATAAATGACTTTAATTGGCTGTCACGGACACTTTGCATATGGTCCACGGGCGGTCGTCTGGGCCTGAGACTAGTGCCGCCCAGGTTTCTGGCTAGAATACCTCATTTCCTTTACCTACATCATCAGAGTATAACCACACATGTCTACAGGAACACACCAACTCAGTAGATCATTATGTCAGCATCATACTAGGTGGATATTATAAAGCCAGGATGAATAACAAATCAACTTTTACAATAAAAAGTTGATTTGTTGTTAACTACAAAGTGAAATACAGTAAAACAAAAATGTAATTACAGTAACACTGTACTGAATTTTAAAATCTCTTTAGTTCACTTCAGTTGTGTACTGTCTCAGTCAACTTTGCATTCACACTGTTGTTTTAGTAATAACAACAACAATAATAATGTAAAATATTAATAATAATTTTTTTTAGCATTATAATTATTTAAAAGAACAGAAATGTTATTATTTTAAGATGTCTATTGTACTGTAAAATAATAATGAATAATAATAGTAGTAGTAGTATACAATTAAAAATAAGAGAAATACAACTATTGTAACAATATACTGTAAATAAAAATAATTATCAACAATATCAATAATACTATGTAAAATATCAGTAATATATTAAATATTTTTAGCATTATTATTATTTAAAAAACTAATGTTAATATTTATTATTTAAAAATAAAACAATGTATTACTTAAGATTACTATTTTACTGTAAAATAAACAAATATTAAATAATAATAACTATTGTAATCTAAGGCTACACACACATATACAGTATATATATGAGAGAGTGTGTGTAATATTAATATTATACTTTAAATTATAATTTTTTTACAGTACAATGGTAATACTATGTATATATCTTCACTGTAAGGAGTAAAAGCCTCAATATTTTATTATGGTGGGAAACTGTCAATTTTTTAATGTGAATCTCTGTACACAAAACATCTATGAAATGTATGTAAAAACCATGTGAATCTGTTGCTCTTAAGCTATAGGCAACTCAGATCAGATATTATGTCACATGATTAGGACACATTGTTTGAGAAAGCAACCAATGGTTAACCATTACCCAAACTGCCTGCATTAGTCCATCACTGTAGCTCAAATCCTCATAAATCATATCACTGCATAAGCATATAGTGCTCAATCATGTGAACTGCACAAAGTCACACAAACACACACGTCCTGTAGTCGTGCACTGAAGCAGCCATATCACCCTGTAGCCCAAGACTGGTTGCCCACTGAAGCTAAGCAGGGCTAAGCCTGGTTAGTACCAGGATGGGAGACCTCCTGGGAAAATCAGGTTGCTGCTGGATGAGGTGTTAGTGAGGCCAGCAGGGGGCGCTCACCCTGTGGTCTGTGTGGGACCTAACACCCCAGTATAGTGACGGGGACACTATACTGTCAAAGAGCACCGTCCTACAGATGAGACGTTAAACCGAGGTCCTGACTCTCTGTGGTCATTAAAAATCCCAGGATGTCCTTCGGAAAAAGAGTAGGGGTTTAACCCCGGCATCCTGACCAAATTTGCCCCTTGGCCTCTGTCCATCATGGTCTCCTAATCATCCCCAGGGTTATCATTAAATTTCATATTGTAAATTTTATGTCGTATTCCTCCACAACAAAATACGACACGTGTCACATGGGATCAATCTATGATTCTTTTGCGTATTTTTTAAAAAGCTTGATGCTGGTCGCTATTCACTGCCATATGGACGAACGCGAGCAGGACATACCCTTTTAAAGGAGCTCAAAGCGATGTTGGGTGACGTCACTTCTTGTTGACGTTCAAAGTATTGTCAAACAAAACGGAGGCTAGCTCGACCCTCCCTCCTCCTCATCCCGTCCCCTCCCCCTTTCTTCCGTGCTTCCTGAAACAGTCATGAACCATTTAGAAAAATCAAACTGGATTTACCCACCTGTCCAGCAAAAACAGAGCCACCTAAATGTCGGATTGGAAGCCCTTCTGCCGGCGGAGTTCTCGCCAACTTTTGAACGCTTTTCTGATGTAAATTTGGGACTTTGCGTGTTCCTCCTCCTTTTCCCAATTCTTTTTTATTTGTTCATCGGAACGTCGTCTATTTGGTCGCGTGTCGGCCATATAAAAATTCTCAAGAATAACATTTTTTAACGTTAGTCGTTGTCGTTGTCTAGGACATCTCTCCTCTAGCTAACTTCCCTCTTCATGCTTCTCTCTCCTCCACTCCCCACACCCCCCTTCATGCGCACGCGCACTAACCCCCAAACCCCACCCCCAAATCATTCTCGTCGGTTATTGGCTGGAACACTGTTTGTTATGTTTCGTGGTCCAGGCTGGGCCAGTTTGTTTTTCTTGCCATTTTTGGAGCCTGGGCTGTCAACAGAGACCGTGGTTTTTTATAGTGTGTTCAGGGGACAGGCAGCTAGCGGATAGTGAGGAGATGTTTGCTGTATGTGACAAAAAAATGTTTGGCCTAAAAAACGTGTGACATCGCTTAGAGCACCTTTAAAAATTCTCCCTTTGCGGTCCACAAAAGAAAGAAAGCATACGGAATTAGAACAACTCCAGGAGTAATTTATGACTTGATTTTTATTTTAAGGTGAATAAACTATTTAAAAGGGTGAATAACCCTTTAACTATTTCTCTAATAAGCTCCAAATGCATGAACACTCAGTAGGGGCCACTGACTGTACAGGCTACATCTGATGCCACGCTGCTTGATTCACAAACCCAAATGGCCTTTGCTACTCAATGCCGATCCATAAACGTAATATGGCTCTCCTCTCATGAGCACACATCATCTGAATGAGCTTTCTGCTATTATAATCATACTCATAAGTGGCTCACACAGGAAAATATAATGGAAATATATAATTGAGCTGTGGCAGGTGGATACTGATACAGATGCATTTCTCATATTGCGTGAGCGATATGGTCATGGAGTTATGCTGATGAATAGCTTGTTTTTCAAACAGATTGATTCGGTGGAGCTCTTGGGGAGTGGCGGCGGTCGATGGAGAGGCTTCGGGGCGCTGTTACACCGTGATTCATTTCAAACTGGGCCACGGGAGGGTGGAGAAAAAAACGCGAAGGATGAGAGCGTAAAGAAGCATGATTATTTTAACACGGAGAGCACAAGCGCTTTGATGAAGAGCCCGGGTATCAGGGGAGCAGGTTAAGACACCGTCTGAGAGGATGTTACTCACTCTTCCTCTCTGGTTTTATCCTCAGAGGACACAGAGTTCGGCTCGCACTTCTCTTTTAATATGACGTAGGCTTTTATGAGCTGTGTGTGTGAGAGAGAGACAGGAAGATATACTGTAATGGATACCAGGGTTGGGGAGTAACTAACTAAATAAACTGAAAGATCTTTCTTCACAACACTTTCCCATCCTGCTTTACTGTGTCGATTAACAAAGAGTGTGGTTTATGAGTTATATGATCATGTGTTCTCGGTTCCACTGGAGCTCATTGAAAGGCCAGGGGCTGGGTGGGTGTGACCCTGCTGTTGCCCTAGTGACAGTGGTCTGGTTACTGAGTGGAATGATTGAAGGCAGTTATTAGTAGAGCAAGGACACTCTCCATGGCGACCATTCCAGACGGGCCCCGGAGGGCCAGGGTGAGCTTTGATCACAGTCTGATGCTTTGACAGGCTCCCTACCCAAACGGAGCGCGAGACAGCGGAAGAGAAAGACAGGAAGAGAGACTTTTTTTTTGCATTTGAGTGTTTGTGGATTGCACAGAGCTTGCTTATTTGTTTATTTAAATTTTTTGTATATTATTTTAAACAAAATGTTATAATTTATAATCAGCCTAATATACAGTACCACTGAGAAGTTTGATGTTAGTAAGATCTTTTTGAATTAAGTGTCTTAATCTCACTAAGGCTGCATTTGTTTGATAAAAAATACAATAAAAATAGTAATATTGTGAAACTGAAAATATCGGTGTGGTGCTTGCGGAAGCGTAACACACGAGAATTAACCTCATTGGTTCTTGTTGAAGCTCAAACATGCTGCGTAACACGAGAATGAACCTCATTGGTTCTTGCGAAAGCTCAAACGTGCTACGTAACACAGGAGAATGAACCTCATTGGATCTTGTGGAACCTCAAACGTGCTGCAAAACAGGAGAATGAACCTCATTGGTTTTTACAGATGTTCAATCATGCTGCGTAACACACAAGAATGAACCTCATTGGTTCTTGCTGAAGCTCAAACGTGCTGCGTAACAAACGGGAATGAACCTCATTGGTTCTCGCACGTCATGTAAACATGCTTGAGCTTCTGTTTACCACAACTGATGTGTGAGTGATGAATGTTTATATGTGAATAAAAGCCTAAATTCAATCTGTTCATCATAAAGCTTTCTGGAGAGAACAGAAAGCTCTTCATTTGTGATCCGAAGATGAACAAAGTCTTAATGGTTTGGAACGACATGAGGGTGAGTAATTAATGACAGAATTTTCATTTTTGGGTGAACTAACCCTTTAATTTCTTTAAAAAAATCTTCCTTGCCTCCAAGCTTGGAGCTTAATGAATATAACAAAAGTACTGTTTGACCATATGAGTGTAAAGGTTGCTTCCCATGTAGTGTCCCACATCAGCCAGTAATGAAGTTCTATTTCAGTCAGAAAGTAGACGGTAAGAAACAAGGCAGCTCACTAGGGTTCAGAACAGTTTTGTTTGACTGAGTGCAGCTTTAGAATGTAAGAACAGAGATTGGAATCTTTAGAATCTCAGAACAGGTGTCATAACACACAGTCATTCTTCAGCGTGATTGGACACAGAAACTAAAAGTGGGCGTGTCCCAGTGATGCTCTCATGGATCTCATCTGGTTCATCTCACTCTGTGTCACCACAGGCCGCTGGGCGTTACAGTGGTGCTAGTGTGTCTCCTTTAAGGAGTCTAATACGTCAACATAAGGCAGACAGACAGGGCATCGAGAGGCAAACTTCCTTCGAGAATAAATGACTGTGCTTGTTCATAGGTTTGTGGAAAACAATAGCTGAGGGCAGTTGGTTCCTAACACACACTTTCTGTTATGAAAAAGCACTGAGGCAGGATGGAGCTAGTCAAGACTTCCAAACACTCACCAATTCTCGTGGGACCACAATAGATTTGTTGTAGTGGGACTAAATGTATGATTCATATGCGGATGGTATTCCGTTGTCGACAGGAGAGTGGTTGTTATTTAGTTAGTTTTTCAGTGAAACGTATGAGAAACAAGTTCATAGTTCCCTGTAGTGTTGTTGAGACACATTTCTGTGAATTCATTTTTTTAAACTGAATATTTCAGTTCTTTTAAAAGGACAGTGCAAAAATGAACTGTCTGCCATGACTTACTCACCTTCATGTTGTTTCAAACTCTCTTTCTTCAGTGGAATGCAAAAGAAGATATTGTGAAAATGTTTCAGGCTTCTTTATTTTTTTGTCCTTACAAAAAGTCAGTGGGGTCCAATGTTATTTTAGACCCAATTAATATCTAAATTATCTTACTTTCTATTGCATTCCACTGATAAAAGAAAGTCTTTGGTTTTGGAAAAACAAGAGGTTTGGAACAACAAGAGGTGAGTTTATGATACAGAGATGGTCAATAAGCTGAAATCTTCAGCGAACAACATGTTGTTTACAGATGGTTGTTAAAATTATTCAATATTTTAAATAATTTCAATTGTTATGTTAACCTTTTGAAGAATATGAATGTAAAGCTCTGGTCCAAAACCTAGTGAGCTGCCTTACCATCTACAAAGACAGCTGTCATCTAAGGGAGCATCCTGAAATGGAACCTTAAAAGTGAGTGATTTGGAACACTCTATATCACAGAAATATAACTGCACACATACAGTGAATGACATTAACAATTGATTATAAAACGGATAGTTCCGGTTCTTGATTCTGATTGGTTGAGCCACGTTCGAAGCCATTGTAAATTACTCAACAAACATACACCTGTGCGCAACTGCCGTTTGTGATTCTTTGTTGCTGCATGTGTTGCTTGGCAACCTCTTTGGAACTACATTGCTTGGCGGAGGAATAAATGTGTTATAACGTTATATTTTTGTTGCTGGTGTTTATTTTATGAATAAAATAAATATTAAAATGAATATCCGCTCCGCGTCATCCTAACAACGCCCCTTAGCTGTTCTAAATCACGGCTTTGCAGGGCTTATTGCTTTATTTGAATAGAGGTAAAGCAAAAGGAACAACACGCTACTCTAATATGCATAAATGTACAGTGCCTCCAAAACTGTTTTGAAAGGCAAAGTTGGGGTTTGGACAATATCAGCATAAATCCTTTTTTCAATTTGCCTTGAAAGGTGAAAACAAACATATAAACAACATATAAAATATTTTTTATATTTATACATTTATACCAAGAAATGAAACCTCACTTTGCCTGGGGTGTTTCAAAACATTTTTGGAGCAAAAATGATTCTTTGATGGTTTTAAAACTGTATTAAAATAAAAATGATTATTATTATCGTTAATTATAATCTTTATTATTATTATCATTTAATAATGATATATCATTTTAATAATTATTTATTTAATATTATAAATTATAAATATTTATTTATTTGTTTATAAAAATTCTTATTATTTAAGATTTTTCCTGGAAATTACCATTTAAAAACCACCTACTTTTTCCAGGTTTTCCCTGATCATGGCAGATTGCAGGAATGGACCTTGTTTGAGCAGACGGGATGAAAATGATTATAAACTGAGAGCAGATGGACATGAAGTAAAATTCCCGGGTGCCTTCGGAATGAAACTTGCTGGAGTTGGATGGAAAAAATCCGTCCTGTTGTAGACTTCTACACTCCAGTTTAACTAGTCTGAAGCTGAGAGACTGTGAACTCCTGAGTGTGTCTGATTATAAAGTGCTGTGTGTGTATTTGTGTGGGTTGATGTGTGTTTAAAGAGTCAAGACTTATTCTCTCGGCAGAAGCCAGAACTATGTATGTGTGTGCGTGTGCATGATACGTGTCTCAACTAGACGGAGGAGGGTGTATTTTTAGTTGGGACTACACTCTCTTATAATGAGCACACCCCCACTGCGATGCCGACACCTCACTGAAACACAGATCACAGTGAGAGAGAGAGAGAGAGAGAGAGAGAGATAGAGAGAGATAGAGAGAGAGAGAGAGAGGGAGAGAGAGAGAGAGAGAGAGAGAGAGAGAGAGAGAGAGAGAGAGAGAGAGAGAGAGATAGAGAGAGAGAGAGAGAGGGAGAGAGAGGGAGAGAGAGAGAGAGAGAGAGAGAGAGAGAGAGAGAGAGAGAGAGAGAGAGAGAGAGGGCTACCAAAGGGAATGCAAGATGATAGCAAAAAAGTTCAAAATGACAGACCAAATAACCCAGACGAGGATACAAGAACAAACAAACCAAAAAACTCAATAGGATTACTCACATGAATAATAAAAACCAACATTAGCATGAACCCATTTGAATATTTCTAGCACCTCTGTGATGTTATCCAACAAATTTCAGGAAAGCCACATTTGTTTCTTATTTCTGCATATGGCAAGCGCCATTCTAACACTAAGACAAAGTCAAACGTTGCAAACAGAGGGAGTAAACTCACTGGTACGACTCATTGACATGGTGATTGATAACCGGCTGAGCTACACAAGGACGACCATTAATTTTGTGATGAGCTTGTGTGGATTGAGCACTTGATTGACAAAGAACAGATCTCGTGATTCAGAACTTTTGGTCACTTTCACGTCCATCTGACACTTTTAAAAGCCCTCTAAGAATAGTCAACTGTAAAAAATCTACTATAAGATAATGAAATATTTGCCATTGCAAAACAATTTTTTTCATCATAATGCACTGATCTTAACCATGTAAAGCCTGAAATATGAAACAATGGTCTGAAAAGTATTTTTAATGCAATGGTACAAAAATCTAGAAAAAAGTTTGCATATGTGTTTTTGTTGTGTAATTTATCAGGCTTTTATAGCTCATATACAGTAGTATTAAATGCAGAATATGGACCTCATACTCAGTAATTTTTTTACATTTTATGCAGAGTAAAAACTCTTTTGTCACTCTATATCTTACAATAATATGTAAGATGATATTTAAATTCTTAGTTTTATGATCAAAGTCTGTAGTTTTTATTGTGGGGGACAAAACAATGCAATAAAATGATGATTGAGTGAGATGAACAAATAAATGTTCACCAGAAGCCAGATGTATCATATTTAATCACTTTTTAATGTGATTTTTTCAGAAAATTATCTTTGGACAACCAAGTAAACCTAAGTTGCTAATAATATACAATTATACTAAAAGGCCCTTTACTTCAAGTTCAAGTTCACTTTATTTGTATAGCACATTTACAACAGTCACTAGGCTGACCAAAGTGCTTTACAGAACAACCAGATTAAAATATAGTAAGACCTGCATAACAACACATAAAACACAAATAAGCGAAACCTTACGCTTGAGTCTAACACGAGGGACTACCAGCAGAGCCTGGTCATAGGATATTAGGCTTCTGGAAGGAGTGTAGGGATGGACAAGTTCAGAGAGATAGGCAGGAGCTAAGTTATGTAGAGATTTAAAAACAAATAATAGAATTATGAAGTCTATTCTCTGTCGAACTGGCAGCCAGTGTAGAGATTTGAGAATCGGAGAGATGTGGTCATATTTGCGACACTTATGTAGAAGTCTGGCCGCAGCATTTTGGACTAACTGAAGACGAGCAATTTGAAAACTTGATATACCGCAATATAAGGAATTGCAGTAATCTAGCCATAAATGCATGGACAGCCATTTCCAGAGTTTTCGGGGTGTGAAGCCTTTGATTTTAGCCAATAGACAAAGTTGGTAGAAACTGGAACTGATAACAGATGAGATCTGTTTGTCAAATTTTAAAGGCTGGTCAACAAGAACACCTAAGTTCCGCACACCCGGGGATTTAAAAGCCGATAGACCCTCTAACTCTGGACTTAAACACTTAGAGTTTTTCTTTTGGGCTGAAAACAATGAGCTCAGTCTTGTCTTCATTAGGAAGAGGATATTTTGGGCTAGCCATGCTTTACCCTCCTCTAAGCATCGACGAAGAGAATTCATCGCTACAGGGTTGTTTCTCTTGATTGGAATATAAATTTGAGTGTCGTCCACGTAAAAATGAAAGGATACGCCATGACTCCTTAGAATAGCGCCCAGAGGTAGCATGTATAGAGAGAAATTACCCATCTTTACTCTAAACTTTCTGTCAGACAGGTATGACTGAAACCATTTCAGGACAGAAGCTTTTAGACCCACCCAAGACTCAAGTCTACATAGAAGAGTTGGGTGGTCAATGGTATCAAAAGCTGATGAAAGATCTAAGAGAACAAGAACCACAGTATCTCCAGAATCAGTAGAGAGATAAATATCGTTTAACGCTCTCAGGAGGGTGGACTCAGTGCTGTGAGCAGACCTAAAACCAGATTGAAAAACCTCATATATACAATTATTTGACAAAAAATGTTGGAGTTGATCCAGCAAAATTTTCTCCAATAGCTTAGAAATGAAAGGTAAGATAGAGATAGGCCGAATTTTTTTTTAAACAGAAGGATCTAGTGAAGGCTTCTTGAGCAGAGGAGTGACCGTAGCCACTTTAAGACTGGCAGGAACAGAGCACGTTTTGAGACACTTGTTGATAAGATATACCATACCTGGCCCAACCGAATCAATGATTCATTTAAAAAATCTCAGGTGAATGATATCATTAGGACAAGATGAAGGTCTGAGCTTGACAGTCACATCATTCAGTGTCTGGAGGTTGATAGAATCAAAAACCTCCCAAAAAGCAGAAGCAGGTGTCAAGATTGGGGGGACAGTTAAATTAGGGCAGACACTAAGTCATAAGTTAGTGATTTAGTTAATAAAAAATCTTAGGAAGCCTTCACATAGAGCATCTGAGGCGACAGACAGCGTATTAACAGAAGGATTAACAACAGACTGAATGACAGAAAACAGAACCTTTGGGTTAGAGTGATTGGATTCAATTAAGTTTGAGAAATAAGCAGGAGGAATGAGAAATTCAAGAAATTGACTTGAAAAAAGAGTAATCGATCAGATGACAAAAGGCATAGATTGTGTGTACAACAGGTTTTTCAGCAACGTTTTGGTCATGTTGACAATTTCTAAATTTCTAAAGGCCTTAGAAATTTGTGTATCAAATTATTTATAGGGTTAAATGCCCAGCAATGGAGAAATATATTTTCCCCCAAATGGTAGTTGCATCTACCAGCAGGGGCAAACTGTCAAACACTAACAAATCCCTTATTTTGACACCCATTTAGAAAGTTAACTGTATGTTTGAAACAAGCCATTACCTTTTGTCAGTGGGAGGTGTTTCCTGGTTCGCTGGTACCTCCTGTAGATCTGGAAGGTTGGCGAAGTCATCTTGCTCAGCCAATCCGATCGCGAGGGACAGCACAACCATCTTCCCCTCTCTGTCACAAAACAAAGAGGCAGAATCAAACAAGTGCTGAGCAGAACCCATTACAAACTAGAAATGAAAGCTTATCAAAATAAACTTGGATGTTGGCTTGACAAAGTGTTGCCTGAAAGGTAAAAAAATGTTTAGTACAATAACATTATGTTGGCATAATAACCAACATTTCTATCAATCAATCAATCAATCTATCTATCTATCTATCTATCTATCTATCTATCTATCTATCTATCTATCTATCTATCTATCTATCTATCTATCTATCTATCTATCTATCTATCTATCTATCTGTCCATCTATCTAGCATCAAATCATCGTATTAGAATGATTTCTGAAGGATCATGTGACCCTGAAGACTGAAGTAATGATGCAGAAAATTCAGCTTTGTCATCACAGAAATAAATACATTTTAAAATATTCAAACAGAAAACTTTTTTTTTTACTGTTTTTCCCCCTTCTATCCAATGGATTTGTAAATCATAAAGGAGTTCTCTCTAGTATTTTGAATGCTTCTTTTAGACAAAAAGAGTCTGGAATCAAATCTCAGAGATTTTAACATGAACTCAAATTTTCCAGTTATCTGAGATCCTTTTAAAGCTACACTGTGTAGGATTTTCTCCCATCTAGCGGTGAAATTGTATATTATGACTAATAACTGAATATTACTCCTCCCATTCCGAGGGCATTTTAACTCCTAAGGTGGCCGTATTATTTCAAATCTGCCGGCAGTCGCGAGTAATCTCCCCCTCGCATTCGTCACGGTGCCACTGAGTGTAAAAACGCAAAAGGCGAAGCTTGAATTTCCAGGTATGTCCCTCTTTGGCTAATGTATTTTCAAGATGGAGGCGCAACATGCCTGCCGCCATACGAGCGACTCTAAATGTATTCTAAATGGCAGATTCTACGCTTACGAGAATACTTGATTAGTTGGTAGAAGTAATTACACATTAATGAGCACATATCATTTTGAAAGAACAAAGTGTTTTTTTCTAAGAATCAACTTAAAAAATTACACAGTGTAGCTTTAATTCTCTAAAATGCAGTAATTTTAGAAGACACAACTGAGACAACATTAATGCTTAAATGAAACACAATTGAGATCACCAATATGTCTCATATTATTGCAGAGAAAGATGAAAGAAAAATCACTAATGAGTCTGCAGTTAGATTAAACAGAGAGCAAATGGAGAACTTCAGTCGAGAGCTCTGTAACGTCTCAAACTGTGCTCTGCTTTGTCAAAGATGCAAATGCATGCAAAAAACAGAGATCTATGAAAGAATTTTTGGAGAGACCTCTGAAACAAAGTTGACACCAATATGAAACATAACTGCGAACTCCATCAAATCTCCTGAAGAATGAAAGACTAACCTCTGAGCACTACATTATCCTAAACCACAAATTTTCCCCCTTCTCTCATTAATCAACAGGTTTTATAACGATTTATGCTCATAAAGAAATTGGCAGACTGGCATGTAAAACATGCTTTGCTGGGGGCTACGACAGAATCAGTGTTACACAGGAGAGCATTAAGCCCACACACACGCGTTTATCGATTACAGTGAGTCTTAAACATCACCCTTACAAGGGCTGTAAATGGCCTTCACAAGAGGCATCGGCTCAAATTCACAGCAGGGTCAGATTCGTGTCTCCTCTCTGATTTCATCTGCAGATAGCAAGAGTGGTCAGGGCCGTGTGCATCATATCAAAGGATTGATTGAGCACTGCACACAAAATGCTCTTGGTAAACTTGAATAGAAACAAAGGGCAGAGTTGCATGGAAAAACTGTCGAAAAGTAATATTTTAATATACATTTTTATATAGGCTAAATTGGATTTTTAAAATGTATTTTATACATAGTATTTTTATAAATATATTTAAATAAATGTATTTTTTCAAAATAAAACTTGGATTTTTTTAAACTATTCTTTCAAAAATTAAATTTTGCAACAATTTTTAAAATAAATGTTTTGTGAAATAAAACTCGATTTTTATTTATTTATATAAATTACAAATACATCTATCTTTTTTGCTTAAAAATAATAATTGTAAGCTTCCCTTTTGTCTATATTCACAGAATATATTAATCTGTTCACCATTGATTTGTTGTTGTGTGCGTTGAAATCAATAAAGCGCAGCACTGCTAACGTCCACTAGAGTAAAACCTCAGCGCTCATGAGGCCAGAGCTTCACGGCTCCGGCGCTATACAGCACAAATCACTCACGTCGTCTGAGCAGGCACGAGCTTAATTGCCTGTCAGACAATCATGGTATCAGGGAATTAGAGCTGGAGCCAGTTACAGTTACACAATCCTGTAAAGTGAAAGATTATTGCCAGTGTGCTAAAGGATATTAACTGTGCTGGAGATTAAAATCGAAACTTGTGACACACAAATATTAAATCTACACGCCTCACACATTTACACTACCAATCAAGAGTTTGGACACGCTCACCCATATTCATATTTTATTACCATTTTCAACATTTTAGGATAAGAGTCATCAGAATAATTACACCATAAAAATTGAAGAATAGAAATTATGAAGAGAGCAATAAATAAATAAATAAATAAATAAATAAATAAATAAATAAATAAATAAATAAAGTTTGTATTACAGCTCCGCAATAAAATAAAATAAAATAAAATAAAATAAAATAAAATAAAATAAAATAAAATAAAATAAAATAAAATAAAATAAATAAATGAATTCATGCACAATTTCTACTAAAGGCAAAAACCTTTACATCAAAATGCTTTATCAATCATGAGAAAAATAAATTTACACAAGTGTGTCCAAACTTTCAACTTTGGAGATTAAAATTGAAACGCGTGGCACACAAATATTTATTGAATGCAAAATTAGATCCAAACACCTCACACATTTACACAACACACCCACCAATATTCATACTCTATTACTATTCTTTTTTTTTTTAGAATAACATAATAATTTAGAACTAAATATAATAATAGAATAACTCAAGTGTCCAAACTTTTAATTGGCAGTGTAAACAAACAGGGAGGATAAAATATCTTTCTGTTGGAGATGTTGTCTGCCAGGTAGAGCACAAGTTGTGCTCTTCACTGTTCCCGCAACAATAAAGGCAGAACCTCTAAAGTTCTCTATGGCCAAATGGAAATCATACTTGCTTCCTTAGACTGAGTCTCTCTGTCTCTCTCTCTCTCCACTTCTCACTGACAGTTAATCATGCTAGTAATGATGGTGAGGACAGGAGATCAATGCTGTGTAGAGTTGATCTGCCAGCGGAGAACACATACTGACTTCTAAACCATTGACCACACACACACACACACACACACACACACACACAATCACCTATAGGGATTGTAAACTGCTAAATGACCTTGGTACAGATCCACAGACTCAAACAGGCTTGTGTGTAAGATTGCAGACACACAAACACACGCACAGAATTGAATGTGTTGAATTTGTAAACACGGAGATAATAGAAAAGCAGTTACTTCATTCATTCATTCTTCTCTTTTCTGTATTCACATAAGTGAATGGGTTTCATGAAAGATATTGGATAATTGATTTAGTTGTTAAGACCTGATTTTCTTGGCTTTGCTTAGGTTCAGCTCTTCTAACAATACGGTGTTGACTGCACCACTATTCCACAGCAGTGAAGAAAGAAGTGCATTTATTGGTAAAACTTTACAATAAGGTTTCATTTGTTAACATTGGTTAATGTATTAACTAACATAAACTAACAATAAAAATACAGCTGTTCATTATTTGTTAATGTCACTTCACAGTGCATGAACTAATGTTAACAAATACAACTTTTGATTTTAATAATGTATTAGCAAATGTTGAATTAACAAAGATTAATAAATGCTGTAGAAGTGCAGTTCATATGTAAATTGGCTGAGCTTATTTTCTCTATTAGATTGAAAGATCTGAAAAAGCCCATACATTTACACACCCATAGACCCTTCCCTAAAAGAAAGCAGGACAGAAGTGGAAAAAAGAGACGAATTAAAACACCAGGTGTGACCGGGAATGTGTCTCCCTTGTCTACTTGTGATCTGATCGACCAAAAAGCATCTTAATACCAGGTGTAAACAGGGCCTCAGACGTGGATAAACACTCATCTATTATGTAAAGAGGTTCCCTCCTCTACGACGCAGATCGAAATTTGTGTCCGCTTAAAGATAAAGATAGACACAGTTGAATAATCAACGTCCTCTGGCTCTTCTCCCACCCTGCGGTGCACAGGTGACAGGTGTAGAGCCATGAAGAAGACGCTCAAACCAAACAGATGGGCAAACAGAGAGAGAGACAGAAGGGCGCAGAGAGAGACAGGACGCAATCAGGCATGAGTAAAGCGACAGAGCACGACGAGAAACAAAGTGCCTGGGCAGACATGAGCAAGCAACAGTGCGGAAGAGAAGTCATGAATCAAGCATGACCAAGTGACAGTGTAAAGAAAGGACATCGCATGATCAGATGGGACACAGTCCTGCTCAAAAGACACATATGTGGTGTGTTTTGGATGCTGGTGTCGCCATTAGGCTTCCTAACTAGCATAACCAACACAAGGGAGAAACTGAATCAATAACTATTCTAGCACACCAGACAGACCTACTGTAAACCATCATCTAAATCTACTCTGGTTTGAACTGGTCTTTTCAACAGAGTAAAAACATTAGAGTAAAGACACGAATATTACAAGGATTTGCTTGGGGGCAAAAACATCAATCATATTCTGCATGTAATAGAAATGGGGAAGTGAGTGAGTGGTGTGGCAACCTGCAGCTCATCGGACAGACGTAAAGATTATAAACAGAGTAAAGATGGTGAATATTCACACAACCAGCAGCACATGCATGGGCTCCAGAAACAGGACTATTTACAGCCCCTAAACAAAATAAAAACACTGATACAATTAATACTTATACAACAAACACTAATACAACAATGAATACAATACCTTATTTTTATATTATTGCTATATCTTGCTGTACCTTTTTTGTACAATATCCAGAGTCATATAAAATTCAGAGAATCAAAAACTCTTTTACAAACAAACATTGACATTTAATGCAAAAAATAGGAAATGACATTTAAATCAAGCAATAAATTACTTAAGTCAATAGTTATTTACGGACTCACAAAATAATACGAAAAATAATTAAAAGATATAATCAATTAAATTAATTAAAACAATAAATAATTCATTAAAAAGTAATTATAACAAATAGAGACAGTGTGCTGTCTTATTTAAATAGCTTTGGCTAGTAAATTAACATTAGTTTTCAAAAAATAAAATGTAAAATTTTCATTTAAAATATAATATATAATAATATAATTTAATATTGAATAAAAATTATGCAAAATACTGTTTAGGCTACATCTCTCTCACTTCTTTATTTTTATTTTTTTGAATGCCCAACTTCAGCTTCAATCACAGGGTTCTCTACAGTGTATAATATAGCAGATTATTAAAATAACTCCACCATTATCCTCTGTTCGACACCCTGCATCCAGTACAATACTGTCTGGAGTACCACATGCATGAAGTAACTTGGAGGATGAGCTGCTAAAACTGAAGACATCATAACATTGGAAGGAAGCAGATGAGCATCATGGGTAAGTCCAATTAGAGACTAAATAGATGCATTACAGATTAAACGTGAAGTGTGTAACTTATACTTTCTCCATTCCCAGTTTAACTACTGTACTACTCAGACTAGGAAATTCTGATTATATATGCGATTCCAGTTGATACCACTAGGGGCGCTACTAGTGGCTTCAAGCCTTCAAGCCATCTGTTAAATGTCACCCCCATTTGAGCATAAGCAGATCTGATCTAAAATTGTTGTAGATTTGAGGTCGGTATCTCTCAACAGATTATTAAAAAGTGAGAGCAGCTTGAAAAAATTAAAGTGTAAAAAGGTTATAGAGGTTTACGTTTATTGTAAAGCAAATGTACTGAACTTTTTGGAGAAAAAATAGATTTTATGCAAAATGTATATTTTACAAAATAATTTAATTTAAATAATTGCTAGAAAATCAAAGTCATACGTCTAATCAAGCTGTGTTCCATATTTGAAGTTGATAGCACAAATATTGAGCCTGCTAAAAGGTTTTAAAGCACCATTTCCATGGTAATGCAACGTCCAATTGCACAACGGTTTTCATAGGATGAATTTTGAGCGATTAAGCTTTCGAATGATTATTTATGATGATTGCTAAAATATGTAATCTGGAAAAAAGGCAATAAAGCGCTACAGGGACAATGAAAGTTAACATTAAGTTATATTAACGGTAAGAAAAGATTTTTTTAAAATGATTAGACTGGTATTTGATACTCACAGGAATGACTTGACGTCCATGCCTCTGGTCCGGATCTGTCCCATCACGTGGTCAAAGCTTCCAGGATTGGACCGCGATCGTGCCCCTCCACCCGACCTGTAGCGGGACGCCCCTGCCCCAGCCGGGCTACCACGCACCCCCCGCGGGCCCCCCCGGTGGCCCCCACCCACGGGCCCGGTGTGCAGCTGGCCCAGACTCTGGGAGGTGGCTGGGGGGTCGTTGGGGCCTGGAGGGGGCTGGTGGGTTAGGGGCTGCTGGAGGCTTTGCTGCCTGACCAGGGGCCTGGGGCGGGCTGCTGAGGACGGGATATGCTCCAAAGTGGAGGTGGTGGAAAGAGAGGGGTCCCCAAAACTGGCACCGAATAATACGAAAGGGGCCAAGTTGTGGGGCGAGACGAAGACGAGAAACAGGGACAGAAAGGAAGTCACAAGATAAAGGGAAGAGAAGGTAGACACGATTAATGAAGACCAAAGAGACCGAAAAGGACAAGGGAGAGGAAGCCAGACACGAAAGAAAAGACGACATAATGAGGAAGAGTGTTGGGACACAGAAGAGAAAAAAACAAGACCATTGAGTTGAGGGAGGGAGGGAGGGAGGGAGGGAGGGAAGGAAAGGTAAGAGAACGTGAAGGAACAGACATTTTAAGATGTCCATTGGGGGGACAAAGGCACAATGAGGGAGTGAGGGAAGAAAAAGAGAGTAAAGTTAGGCAGCAACATTAGCAAAATGTGCAACATTAACTTACACACGCATTCGCCCATTTTCCACTGACGGTGCTGGTACCAGAGCCTCTGGACAATCTTGAACTGGATTTTTACCACAGAAAACGGTTTTGATTTATTTGTTGCATAATTAAATTGCTCACTGTAGCAATTTCAGATGTCATAAAATATGTTTGTAAAACTCGCAAGACCTGTAAACAAAAAACACAATAATGTCCAAGAAGGATAGGATCTTGTGCCACACCGGTTCTGACAAGATTCACAGTTCCTCCGGGACGAGCACCTGCACCATTTCAATGGAAAAGGGGTAATTGCTTTTCTTGTGGCATGGCCTGATGAAGGAGTATATCTTGTAGACCCAACTTCCTCCCACTAAAGATCTCTCTACATCTACTTTGTTTCTATGGCTTCAATACCTTAATTCAATTATCACTTCTACCCATTCAACCCTTCCCAACAGCTTCCTTTGCTCTGCATCATGTCTGATTAGTGTAAAGTCCCATTGAGCTGTTCTGTTTGATGCTAATGCTCTACTGGAGGATTGACTGCACCAGGGTTAAGCGCCACACACCCTTATCAAGGTCCCAGTGCTGTAATTCCCGCACGGTACTCAAGGGAGGTGTCCCCACTGACAGTATTTGTGAAGGGAATGAATAGCAGCAATAACTCAAACTCTGCCACTACACTTTTTATACACGTTTCAAGGTTGCAAAAGGAACAGCGGCGCATTAATGGACATGAGTCAAATGAAAGAGTTACTTCTGTGATTGTCTTTTGAATGTTACAGTGGAAAGCTAGTATGATTGTTAGAGTTGGTGAGTAGGCATTTCTTACTACAGGACATGACATGATTTAGCCAAATAGGACGTATTCCTGGATCAACATCCTTTGTCATTCTTTCTCAAACTATACAAATATTTTACATTTAGTGGCTAATTTGTTCAATCACATTTGTATGTTTTCATACAATCTGCTTATACCCCAGTGACGATTACATTTAGCGGTGGGGTTAGCTTCATGAATACTTTCTAAAAATCGTACATTTTCATAGAAAATGCCACCTGGTGGAAGACATGTTTTCCCGTGAGATCGGGTTGAACCTTAACCATAACTCTAAGTAAGGGTTATGGTTATAGCCCAAAACCAGCCCTACAGGCCCTTTTACATGACTCATGTCAAACTTCCCCAATGCATTATGGAGTGAAGCCACACTGCGTGCAAATGACATTCAAATTTCAAACAATTTCTGCAATGACTTTTGAAGTGTAGCTAATGATTACCAGGCAATTTGCATGATAAATCATGGGCGGTGCCAACACAAATAATGAAAAACATACGTTGAGTTGTACAACACAACGTAGGGCTAAAAAATCAAGCATTATTTGTGGTTTAGTTATGATTTTTACTTTTCCTGCTTTTCCTACCTTTTAACTTCTAGCACTGCTTTTTATATTTACAATAAAATGTTGGATTTCCATTACAGTTTTTTCTTGTTTCATTAACAAATAGTAACAAACTGTAAATCACAGTTCCATAAATTCAAAAACCCACCTTTACTGGAAAACAAGGGATAATGATGCAAAATATTACTGGCTGATTTGTAGTGTTCAGCATCTTCATACCAATACTTCCAAGACAAAACTTTGTTACTTGTAGCTAACTATGTTAGCCAACAAGATACAATTATCTTATTGACAAATCAGTAGAATTATCTGATATATTCTGAGACTGATAGTAAAATAGCACAATACCTGGATGTCAAAGCAGCGCATGGCTCTTGTTTTGAGAGTTGAACTGAAGGCCTGAAGTGAGTCATGTGAAAGTGTCTTTAGATTAACCCCCACGCTAAAATCTGATTGATTGATTGATAGCAATTTTGTTCTGACAAGGAAGTTGGTACATGAACATATCCTATTTTAAATCACATTATGCCACAAGCATGTTGCGACGGCACTTGTTTCACACATGACTTTTATCGTATGATTCCATACATACATACATACATATACATATATATGCATATACATATAAATATGCGCATGTATGCAATGCAGTATATCACCCTGCACTTACACCCATTATGCAGCTTGAGCTGTCATTAAGGAACTTACGTTCCTCATCTACTCGTTTTCTCATCTCTGCTTCAGTTCTGTGTTATAAATAGGTTTTGAAAGCAAGGAAGAAAAAGAAGTGTGTGGGGGCTGCGGACTCAGTCGAAGCAATGATCAAAGTGAGAAAACACAGAGGCAAAAGAAAGCGTCAAAGAATGAAAAAATACAGCTCCCCAAAAGAAGCATCATTGTTTTAGCGGGGAAAAAGAAAGGTTTTTCTGGTTGGATTCATCTAGCCTCTAGCCCTCGCCAGACATGAATACTGTGTGAAATTCGACATTAAAGTACAAACGCTTTGTTAAAGACCGGGCTCGAAAAACCAATTTTAGGCAATTTTAGGCCAGTACTTCTTCAGATGAACTTAAAATATTCAGTGGCTAACAGTGCACATCACATTAATAAAGCTTCTGTCACATCCTCTGTAATGCAGGGCAATTTCATATTGGAAAGATATAAAGGATCTTATCCTCTCATGGCTAAAACTAAGTTTAATAAATCAATGTATTTGCTAGTCTCACCTTAAAGGAATAGTCCAATAAAAAAGAAAAAAAGAAAATACTGTCATTATCTACTCCACTTTTATTATAAGGAAAATAGTGGCCAAAAAAAATTAAAAAAAATAAAATAAAGAAAATACATACAAATTATAATAAATAATAATAATAAACATTATCTAATAAAAAAAATAAAAAAAAGCCAAACAGGCTATGGAACAGCATGAAGTTGATTAAACAATTTTCTTTTTTGTGTGAACTATTCCTTTAACTGTTCTCTTTCACTGTGCTAAATATTTGGTTAGTGAGGAAATACCTCTGTTGTCAAGAAAAATCTTTCTCAGGACAACTCTCAAAGCAATCCTGACAAACACTAACATTTTCATCTGCACTCATCCAAACAAGAGTTGAAGGAGAAGTGTTGGTGATTCTCAGAGTCCTCCAGTAAATCATTAGGCTTTAGCAGAAACCTGTAGTTGCTTGTTATTACAAAGCTTCAAGACATCAGGTGCTAGAAACGCTGATGGATGTGTGTATAATAGGAGAAGTAGAAATATATGAGGGGAAGGGAAACCACTCTAGAAACCATTTACAGTTTGAAGATGGGATTGGACAGAAACATGAAGTGAGAGAAACAGCTTTGGAGGACTGAAAGATATGCGACTAAATAGAAAAGAACAAAGTAAGCAAATGATTTTAAGAGTCATTCATCAGTGAAACAAAATGTTCTAAATTTCAGGTGTCTCCATTTTTAAAATGCTGATGATCACACAAAAAAGCCCACTTGACATCACATTAGGCCTGGGCGAGATGATGATTATGCAGCAACATTGTGAATATAATATTGTTTTAATGTGCTTTTAATTACTATATTTGCTAAAGGAATATTTAGAAATATAAAACTGATACTTCCTACCTACACACTAATGCAAAATAAATGAATAATAATCATTTTTGTGAAGCATCTGACATCATAACATAATTTTCTTTATGACGGGGCTATCATATCTGTTAGTCGTAAACTTATCTGATATAACCCCCAGCCAGCTTGCATATTATACTTTATATTATTGTACCACTGATGTTTTCCAAAAGTCAATGCATTTCCAATTAACAGGGTTTATTCCATATATGTACTTGATCAATGAATTTACCTGCTATTCTAAACTAACATTTAGTAACATTTTTTATTTAAGCAAATGCTTGCTATTTAAAGGAATAGTAATTCTGTCATTGTTCACTCGCACACATATCATTCACATACACTAAGTTAGGGGTCAGTAAAAAAAATATTTTTTGAAAGAAAATGTTTTTTTTATCAGCAAGATTTCTATTTAACATGCATGTTAATCATTTGACCTTTTTGTTAATAAAAGAATCCTGAAGAAATCAGAAAAAACAACGTTTTCAACATTGATAATAATAATCTTGAGCAGTAAATCAGAATATTAGAATGATTTCTGAAGGATCATGTGACTGAAGACTGGAGTAATGAAGCTGAAAATTCAGCTTTGCTCCACTGGAATAAATAACATTTTAAAATATATTCAAATAGAAAACAGTTATTTTAAATTGCAAACATATTTCACAATATTACAGTTTTAAATAGAGTCTTGGTGAGCAGAAGAGACTTCTTTCAAAACCATCTTACTGGCCTCAAACTTTTGAAAGGTAGTGCACAACACATGTGCGAGCCAATGACATTTCATTAAACCTGCGAAATATGTCAACTAATCTTAAGACTATGGGCGACTTTTATGGTGCTTTTTTGTCCTTGACAGTCGTGGTCACAGTCGTAAGGAAAAGAGCATGGTAAAATCTCTTCAAAATGACAAAAGAATAGTTCACCCCCCAAAAACATCAACATTTAACTAAACCATTATGCTGGTTCTTGCCCCAAACTTCTCAAAAGGAAAAGAAGTCATCCTCTGACACTCACTTGTTGGGTCTCAAGCCGCCGGAGTGCAGGTGGCTCTGGACAGTTTGCCACCTCCCGGACTTGCTGGTCCCTGCGCCTATGCAGCTGTCACTGCGACTGGGACCCCCCACTGCCCCCCCACCCACCTCCCCCTTCTCCAGCGATCCACTGAAAGAGGGAAGAGAGAGATAAGGAGATATGCAAGAACAGAAACGACAGGAGAGTTTGAAGAAGAACGAAAGATTCAGACAGAAGGAAGAGGAACAGATTGTTCAGAACCCTTCGGGCAGAGCAGTAAGGAACAGTGGTAGAAAACAAACCCGCTCGAGTCCCAGCTGTAAAGCAAGCAGGTGTAACGGGAACCTAGACGGTAGGGGTCTGAAGGGGGGCAGACGCTCGGGTGCTGAGAGAGCAAGCAGATGGGTCTGATTTACAGGGAACATGGGCAGACAGTTAAAGGAAGGCAGGTGTTGTTGGAATTGCATCCTATGTTTGCTATGTCACACACTTAAGAAAAGTAATATTTATGTATAGACTGTCCCTGCAAGAAGCCAAATAAATTTCAGGGCGAGAATTTGATTAAAAGATACAAATATTGTACACCTCAGTGTTCTCTATAGTGCTGCACGATTTGGCCCTGAGTGATTATTAAACAGCTTAAGGCTACCATTTAATAAATTATAGAACAGAATATAGCTGACAGAATATAAAATGGCCCCGTAAAAGGACAGCTTTAAGACCAAGCCTCTGCCAAATGACTGCAAGCGGCAGTCTTACTATAGTAAACACCTTTTTACCAACATCCAGACTTTTAGTGAATCAGGTAGGACTACTATGACTTTATGACTCTCTAGGTAATTAATATGCATGAGCAAGGATGAAAAGTTTTATAATTACTACTCCAGTTTTACTGTATGAAATTTGTATTATTTATTAGTTTATTCAATTGAATATTCAAGTGGACTGCCCTATACAAATGCGTAAACCAGCCTAAGTGTAACAATCACCAGTGAGAGTGCCCGGGATAACCATCAGAGGGCACTCCAACCCCGACAATCACCACACATCCACAAACTACATTTCCCATAATCCTTTGCCCAGACTAATCAGCCATGATCACATTCACCTGTATGGCCCTGTCCCAAATGGCACACTTCATATGCACTTTCGGCCTTGTGGACTTACAATGGCTGCCGTGTGCGCATGTCCGTTAAGTCCGTGCGACTGTAGAGTGTCCCATTTGTCATTTTAGGCCTCAGAAGGGTGCTCGCGAGCGCCCCCTTTGCGGTCGATATGCGCCCTCGATGCACACTTTTGCACTGATGCGAGCTCCACAGCAGACTTCTTCCCGACAGTCAAAGCGGCATTACGTCACGAAAGTGCGGACTCGTAGGAAGACCACAAGTGCTTAGGGTGCCATTTGGGACAGGGCCTATGTCATTACTTTGTTTAGCTCACCCCATATAAGCCTGGTTTTCACACTCATTCCCTGCAAAGTCTTGTTTAGTGTTTGTACTGCAATTCTGAGCGTGTTTGTGTCCTGGTTACCTTGATTCTCTGCCTGTTCCTTCGGATTTCTCTCCTTGCCTCAGCCCTTTTCTGTTATTGTTTGGATTGCTTGTTTGTGTATGACCCTTGCCTGGATTTGGATTATGTCTTTGGATTACCCTGTTCAATAAACACTAAATTTGGATCCTCAACCTTGTTATCTCAGTGCAGTTCGTGACCCTAAGTTTGCTGGTCTTATCTGGTTTAAGCTAGTCTCCCAGCACACTGTAGATAAGCCAGTGTTATGGTTAAGTACAACTAAAACTATTAAACATATTTTCTTTTATATACAATAATTTTTTTTCATTATCAAAACATTTTTCATATATATAATTCTGATTAAAGTTAAAGACTAAAACTGAAATAAAAATAAAGTGAAATAGGATGGATAAAAATGACAAATCACATAACAAAATGACTAAAACTTAAAACTAATATGAAAATATAACCAAATCTAATTCAAAATATTAATAAATACTATAATAGTGGAAAAAAAACACTAAAATAATGCAGAGCTAAGACGGGCGGCCAGCTGGTCTGCTAGCCTGACATTTCTGAAAAGCAAAACCCTTTTAAAACCTTGCAACAGACCTGACTAACCGGCTTAGGCTGGTTTAAGATGTTTTTCCAGCATAAAGCTGTGTGAATTCTAAGAAAGCTGAGCTGGATTTCATTCACTGCACTTTTGGGTCAACTGAACGAGAGAAGAAGAGAAGTTCAGCGTGAAGAGTAATTCATTCTATCATCAGCAGAGCGTGTTCAATACACAGCTTAATTTACAGACAAAATCCTTAGTGCGCTGGTTTGCAGTTTTTGCACGTGCTGTTTAACATGAGAGCTGCTGTTTCATGACATTTCATACCCTTTTCTTTTGGCTTTCAAATCACAGTACTTGTCAAAATAATTGCAATACGATTATGTTTTTACCAAATCGTGCAGCCCCACTTCTACATGATATTCAAATCACTTGCACACTATAATTCAAAAGTTCGGAGTCAATAAGATTCAACAAGATCAAAAGTGACAGTAAAAAAATAGATTTAGAATCTAAAATAGATTTCTATCTCAAATAAATGTGGTTCTTTTGAGCTGTCTATTCATCAAGGAATCCTGGAAAAATCCTGGTCTTACCTACCCCAAACTTTTGAAAGGTAGTGTATGTATAATTGGGAAAATACTACATTTGATCACATTCATATTTTGACATCATTCATTTCTATCAGTACACACTGTATAAGGCCACCAGATCATATTGGGTTTCCCATCGTGTATTAATCATTCTTGCTTTCCCTTCAAGTGAGACAGGGACTGACGTTCACTAAATCTGGACAGTACAGTGACAGAAGAACTGATTACACAGCGACGACAGAGACAGACTAAAGGTTAACACTTCAAACACAGGTGTCGTGACTAGCATAGACGGCAACAGATCGACGACAGCCACTTAAGACACAGATGACCCATAACGCAACATTTGTGCATCAACCTCAGGGGGTGGACAGGAACAGAGGGGCCTTGACATTTGTTAAAGCAGATGACAAGGTTGCTGACTGCTGTAAGTAGTGCCTCTTAATCTTGTCACTTTTTATTCTATAGTCTTCAAAGATCTCCTTATTAAAGGTGTTCAAACTGGCAGCGATTTGCAGTGACTGGTCAGCATCAAAGAGATAAAAAATAATAATAATTCACAGAAAAGGTGGAAGATTTTCACTGGTGCTCTCTGTAAGGGGATCTGCAAACTGCCACGTTTCCACCAGTTATTGTTTACTGAAACTATTAAAAACAAAACCATTTTCATTAATTAAATTAAAGATTAAATAAAATAAAATATAAATACTTTATTAAATAAATACTTTTAAAAAAACTTTAAAAACTTAAACGAAAATTAGAAATGTTGGAAATTAAATAAAAAAAGTTTACGTACAAAAATTACTAAAAATAAAATAAAAATGAAACAAATTATATATATATACATACATATACATATACATATATATATGTATATATATATATATATATATATATGTATATATATATATATATATACATATATATGTACATACATATACATATATACATATATACATACATATACATATACATATATATATGTATATGTATATGTATGTATATATATATAATTTGTTTCATTTTTATTTTATTTTTAGTAATTTTTGTACGTAAACTTTTTTTATTTAATTTCCAACATTTCTAATTTTCGTTTCGTAATATACTGACTATTTAGAGTTGTAAATAGCTACCCTACAGTACAGCAACTGGGCGACCTTTATCTATTTATTCGCTGTCAGTGTGAATGCACCTTTAAGTACAAAAGAGCATAATAATAGACACGGAAATGTTTCTACTAATTTATTTTATATGGTTAAAATTAAGTAAATATAAGATGACTATAATAAGTAAGATGTCCTAAATTCTCTTAAACAGCAACTATGAAAAAATTATGAAAAACTGGTAAAAACTGAAATTAAAGAAGCCATCAGAAGCAGATCTCAAATGTCAAGATGTTTTGTTGTAAACTCCTGAAACTGTGTCACACAGGTACATACTGAGACTCAAACTACAAAGGGGAAGTTACAGGTGACTGGAGAGACGAAACACAACAACTACCATAAAGGCACAAAAAACACAGCAACACAGCAGAAGAGCTAACGGTCAACCCTCAACTTCAATCAGGACTAGATTCTTGAATGCATCTTGACCATTCAGGTCAGAGGTTTTGAGGGTTGTCCGTCTCCATGGAGACCATCCATGGGCTGGAGGTGAAATGTTAGCATTTAGAAACATTGGTGCTGCTGGCAGGGCTGTAGAGAACAGGGGGTTGAGAAGTGTTTTAGCAATCCATCAGTCCTTTAATGGAACAGTTTGTTTTCTAAAAAAAATACTATTTTGTTCTCATTAACTCTTATTTTGTTTAAAGACTCTATTTATTGTATAGTAATGCATACAGTGACTCATGTGCTATATTCAAAGCCTTCTGAAGTAACATGATAGCGTTGTGTGAGGAACAGACCAAAATTTCAATCGTTAATCTTCCCATCGCAGCTCTCAAACTTCATTTGCAGATGTGTTTTTCAAACTTGCCACATCAAGATCCGTCACGGGATCCGAAATGAAATTTGCGAATGAAATTTGAGAGCGGCGGAAGCGCGGAAATCCCACATTGAATCTGTGCCTGCAGAAAAATTCACAGAATGGGAATGTATATCTATCACAAAGTTCGCTATAATCAGTGCAGAAAACGAAAAAAAAAATGCCTGCAGTTTTTTTTAAACCACATATTCATGACTTATAGATTGTGGCACATGCCATTTATAGCATATAGTAGTCATATAGACTGCTTTTATGGTACCACCACCAACTTTCATTATATGGAAAAGAGGGGCCAGGAAAAAAATCAATAATAATTATTCAGTGGATGACCGAATAGACTTCTTACTGATCATATATTGAACACACACTGATGTTATGAGTGTGTGTTTGTGGGAGGGAATGTAGACTGTAATTATCACCATGTGGATGAGAAGTGCAGGGACCTGCAGTCTGTATCTGTCTCCTATCAATTCGATTCTGATTTATCCTGGGAATTAATCCCAAAAGACTACTTTCCCTCCAAGATAATGACTTCAATTAAGCAATTAATTCACAAGGAAACGGCAGACTGAAGTGAACCCCACTACCCTCTGTGGAACTCAACCCACGCTTCGCCGAGAGTGATGGGTTGACCTAAAGATTGGACATTTCATCTCGTTTCAGTCTGGATTGTGTTGTACGCTGAATGATAAAAAGCCATAGAAAATGACAAGGACTGCCCTAGACATAGCTCTTACAGATGGGGTCAGTGGGAAATATGGCTTGCCTTTTGGTGTGTTTTGTGGGTCATGCAAATTGACCTTAAAGTAGTAAGATGTTTAAAGCAAGTCATCAACTTTTTCTGTCTTAAAAAAATAACGCCTTTTATAGTAGCCTACCATTAGGACATTCACAATGATTTACATTTTCCATACAAATGTTATTATTGTTATTATTTATATATATATATATATATATATATATATATATATATATATATGTGTGTATATATAATATAATATTATAAATATTATCATTGTGTGTGTATATATATATATATATATATATATATATATATATATATATATGTACATACAAAATAGTAATATTTATGATGTATTATATATACATATTATATATATATATATATATACATATTATTTATAAAAAAAATTCATTATAGTAATAGTAATTTCAAGAAAATAATGCTAAAAAAGCCAAATCAATTACAAATCATTACTTGTTGCATTGATTTTATAAAGATAAAAACACAAAAATCCAGCACATTACTATTATGGCTTGCAAAACACACAAAAAAAAAAATTTATTAGCTGTTTTTTAGATGATATATGTATATGTGTATGTATGTATATATAGCATTTTTATATTGCATGCTATATTAATAATAAAATGTATATATTAATATTAGTATTTTTGTATTATAGTAACAAGAATTTTAAAAGTATCATAAAAATAATGCAAAACGTTTGAATAGTCATAAAAACATTTTGTCATTTTCTTCATGCAAACATTATTTTCTTTTTTTTTTTCTTTTTTTTTTTTTTTGGGTGAAATATGACCACGGACATTGTTTTGTGACATTTGATAGGTTTCATGAGACACAGATAAGTCCCTGTAAGCTAAAGAGGATCGCTGAAATGGAAGACAATAGAGAGGATTGAATGGACTTCCCCTTTCAGTACAGCCCTGCACAGAGAGAAGGGGTCCCTTACCAGCCGTTACCAAGACTCACTTGGGCGTGAGGCGAGGGTCTCCATAAGGGGTGTAGGGCGACATGTTGAGGATGAACTCCTTGGGTGGATAGGAGCTCCAGCGCTGCTGCACAGAACTGCTGTCGTTGTTATTCCAAAAGTCCCTGTCTAGATCACTGCAGCCAAAGAGAAAGACAGGAGAAAGAGCCACAGTGAGTCAAACTGAGTGGAAAAACAGAGTTCAGATAGACAGACAGCCCGGAGAGAGAGAGAAAACACTGGTGTAAAACTACAGTAACTGGCAGAGTGGAAAGATTCAGTCACAGAGAGACTTTTTAGGAAAGGTTTCTCTTGTCTAACATCGTTCCAGAGCTCCTGTGTTTTTAAGTGGCATAAAGTCTTGAAAAAGTAAAAGAATTCTGAACTGAAGAGATGATGTAAAAATAGCTCTGAGGGTGAGATTAAAGGGGTTTTGAGATGGATATCATGCACAAAGTCATATGTATTCTGTGCTGTCATTACATTCGCTCTGACTCACAGATGATAGTCTTTTATAACCTACTGTAGCAACAAACTTCTAATCACTATAAGAACAACAGAAAAAATCATATCAGAGGTAAGGCATCTAATTAGCGGTGGGCGGCATGATCGAAATCATATAGTAATGATATATATCAGTATATAGTTGTTTTATGTAAGTATATTTTCAAACGGACTGGCCTGTGACACTGCCAGTCGGTGAGCTGTGATGTTTAGTGGTTTCATCTGTTCTGACAATGTCGGATCGGTCTCTATTAAAACTCTAAGCCTTATAAATGAATCTACCATTTAATATTTAATTTGGGTTGATGCAGGCATTTAATATGATAATAGAACTCTGAACATTTTGGAGGTGGTCCAACGTTTTCACTTCCCATAGCGTAGACTGATTTTTATACTGTACAAGCTGTATATTCTATCCCCTAACCAACTCTCACAGAAAACTCATTTTTACATTTTCAAAAAACAACATTTAGTATGATTTATAAGCTGTTTTTCAAAGATTTCTAGTATTTTACCGTTCTATTCTACCATTTTTGTGGGGAGATTTTGTCCCCACAACGTAGGGTTTACAGGACCATACACACACACACAAGGTGTTTTCATGTTTTATTGGGACTTTCCATAGAGATAATGATTTTTATACTGTACAAATTGTATATTCTATACCCTTACACTAAGCCTATCCATCACAGAAAACTTTCTGCATTTTTACATTTTCAAAAAAAAGCATCACTTATGATCTATAAGCTGTTTTCCTCACAGGGACCAAAAATGTCCCCACAAGGACAAGGATTTTGGATATTGCAATCTTTGTGGGGACATTTTGTCCCCATAATGTAGGGTTTACCAGGACACACACACAGAGGGGTACATTAAAGGATTAGTTCACCCCAAAATGAAAATTTCCTAATAATTTACTCACCCCAATGCCATCCAAGATATCCATGTCTTTCTTTCCTCAGTGGGAGAGAAATTATGTTTTTTTGAGGAAAACATTTCTGGATTTTTCTTCTAACAATGGACTTCATTGGTTACCATCGTTTTTAAGTCCAAATCAATGCAGTTTCAAAAGTCTTTGAAGTGTATAAACGGGCTATACGCGATCACAGCTGAAGAAGAGGTTGTTATCTAACGAAACGATAGGTCATTTTCACATTTTTTTAAATTATTTATAGACTTTTTACCTTCAATAGTTCGGATTGAGCTGATCAACAAACGGACAGGGAACTACGTCATCACGTTGAAAGGTCACGCCAGCAATACTATTTTAACTACTTTTCATATTCATCAGAATGTTATTCATATACTATTCATATTCATATTCACTGAATACTATTACTATATATATAATAGCAAACAATACTATTTGAACTATCCTCCTACGTACGGTCGCATTGTAAACAGTGGGGCGGTACTTCTGTCGGCGCCGGCGTGACCTTTCAACGTGATGTAGTTCCCTGTCCGTTTGTTGATCAGCTCAATCCGAACTATTGAAGGTAAAAAGTCTATAAATTATAAAAAATGTTTTGAAAATGACCTATCGTTTCGTTAGATAACAACCTCTTCTTCAGCTGTGATCGCGTACAGCCCGTTTAAACACTTCAAAGACTTTTGAAACTGCATTGATTTGGACTTAAAAACGATGGTAACCAATGAAGTCCATTGTTAGAAGAAAAATCCAGAAATGTTTTCCTCAAAAAACATAATTTCTCTCCCACTGAGGAAAGAAAGACATGGATATCTTGGATGGCATTGGGGTGAGTAAATTATTAGGAAATTTTCATTTTGGGGTGAACTAATCCTTTAAGACACATGCAAACATACATATAGACAACACATGAATGTCAAGCACTAAATTATTTAGTAATTTTCACATAATATATTATTTAAATCTTACTTTTCAGATCTTTTAATGCTGCAAATTAGCAAATCTATATTGCATCATATTTCCTTTCACTGATTGGCTCATTTCTGGTGCTGTAAACTGCTATAACGGTCCTACTTGGAGAAATAAACAATAAAATATTTTAATATAAACGAAAATAAAATAAAATGGTGTTTAAGTGCCACTTTAAAAAATAATTTTGAGAACAAAGTTTTATATATAATGCAAATAAAGCAAAATGCCTGAATGGTCTTCATTTTTATTATTACATGTAATTAAAAGTTATTATTAAATTGAATTTTTGGCTTTATTTTAACATTGCACTAAGACTTACATACACTTAAGTACTGTATGATGCATGCAAACGTTCCACACTGTTGTTGTGGGTTCCAATCCTACTTTAAGAAAAGAAAAGCAATGTCTCATTCGCAGTCTGAAGAACACAATGAAATGTGCAGCGGATTGTCTCTCCGTGCCCTTGTGCGGTCACAGGTGATTAGCAGTCTGGCCTCTTGCACTGATATAAAAACAGTATCCATCTGCTGTGAGATGCATTGGTGTCTAATTAGAGCATTGCCTGATTAATATTCAGGCTGCAGTTGTTACCAGAGCAAGTGCTCCAAGTGGACCAGCTTCATACTGCTGACCTGATAAACATCGTCAAGTGTGTGAAAGCCATCATTTCACACACACTCACTATTTTTTTTAAAGTGCTTTGAGGTTATTCCTGTGGTTTGCTCAGTATCACTGGCTGTGTTCAGAATGAAATAAGTTTTAGGCTTGGCCTGATACTAATATTTTGGCTTTGGTAGAAGTAATGGTATTGATACCTCAATATGAACAGATGGTAGGTAGGTAGACCACTGAATAGGCAGGATGGATTTGCTTTTCAGGTAATGGGAATTTACTAAACCAATGAAGTGTCTGGACCAATCAGACACACAATTATTCATTATATTTAATGAATAATTCAGCAAACCCTCTCTCCCAACAAGCAAACTATGTGTTAGAGTTCTGTGAACTACCCCAGAACAGCAACTAACACCCAGGCAGAACCAATTTCTGGTCACAGCAGAAAAGGTTTTACGACCCCATCACAGGAATGTAGGGAGTAGTGGTCGACCAATATTGTGTTTTTAAAGGCCGATGCCAATAACTTAGAGAGCAGGGTGGCCGATGGCCGATATAATATAAACATATATAATTTATATTTATTTTAATTAGTATTTTATAAATGCGAAATAATTATGAAAATAAATTTCTAAAATAAATCTTTAAAATAAACATGCTTATACTTTAAAATGGCAACTTTGTGATTCTGCAATCCTATTACAGTATTTTTATGGGCCTTGGCGATATATATCGGGCGACCACTATTGGGGAGAGTTTCCCCATAGGAAAGACACATAAGGCCCAAAAAAAGGATTTCTTTCCATTAATGCATATGCAAATCTTCTATGAATGAACATGCATATATCCAGGACATTGTGTGCATGATTATTACTGTATTTTATAGTGTTTTTGTATTGTACACCGTTTTATGCATGCTTTATGATAGAACCACTTAATGTAACCTCACCTACACCATGTTTGGCATCTATGAATATCTATTTTAATTATCTGAATGATCCTTTATGTAATATGTTGATACCTATGCAACATATTAATATTACAAGAATCTTTAAAGGTTTCTCCATCAACACCCATTCTAGTAAAATATGCAAAACCCCATGCTCAAAGACAAAGGGTCGTAAGCTTTACCTCAGAAAGTTTAAGTTACCATTGGCTCCCTGAGCCCTGACCTCTGTGGAAGTTGAAGGGCACCCTCTCCATTCAGCTTTTTGATCTTCCTTCTGGTTGCTGTTCGTGTGAAAAGACCGACAGCCGGACAGGCCTCAAATTACAACTATTGTAACTTCATTGACAATGACTGAGTCAGGCTAACATTGCAAGATCATCATCATTTCTTCATTCAATGTGGAAAATATCAATTGCAACTTCAACACCATCGACTTACTGAACCATCAAGACTTTCTCCTGAGATTGCATTCGGATGCTAGTTCAACGGCAAAGGCATTGCAAGTATTATACATTTAACTTATTAAACAGAGGTTTAGTATAAGCGGTAGACCCCTTGTTAACAAGGTGCTTTGAAATAAGAAACTGATGGCTCTGTTCAGATGGTTAAATGACTCTTTTCCACAGCTTCATTCCCCTGTTTCTGTTTCCAGTTTCATTCACTTTCCATTTTACCCATGTATGCATGATTGTGTGCATGTTTGTTTAGATTAGTTATATGTTCGTGATTTAGTTAAATACAACGTCCCTTTAATGATGCGATCACAGCTGCATGTTAAGAAAGAGTCATTTTTCTGTGGCCAGCTGGCCACCAATTGATTGTAATATTAATTCAACTACATCACGTTAATTCTATTAACTGATCCAAATATTTATAATTAATTATAACAAGTTATAATAAATTATTCATATTTTCGTTTTGAGCTAATTTTCTACACCAATGACTAAACTAATAAATGATATTAGCTAATTATCACCATAAGCCGAAATAAATGAACCACTTTAATTCTGCAGTACTTGTATTGTCAGAGCTTACTGCACAACCCTATGCAAGTGGTAAGCAATTCATACACTGTATTCTTACTGCTGTTTTACAAAATATGTGAAACAATTTAAAATACTCAACAATAAATGTTTCAAATGGTAGTATGCTACTTTGTTGTTAACTAATCTCACAACATTACATGATTAATTCTGAGATTTAAAAAATGTCAAAAAGCTATTTTTGCATTTTGCGTAGTTTTTTGCATAAAAATCATATGAGTCTAGATTTTAAAAATATTTAAAGAGAAAATAACAAATTCTGCTTCATTCGTCACTTTGAAAATGTAAGGTCAAGTCAAATTCATTGCCATATTGAGGCGTTTTGTGATCGCTGTGCACAGTATGTGAAATGTAAGTATGCACATTGACATGGCATGGTAAATATGAAATTATTATGGCAGAATGGCATTAGCCAGAACAAGAGAACATATTCGGTTTCTGATGTTTGCAAACAGCAAGCCAGTGTTATCCAAAGTATTGACCACGACAAATACCACAGCTGGTGTGAGAATCGAATGTAACACTTCTGAAACTAGAAATATAAATTAACACTCCTGAATAAATTACAAATGAGCATGGGTTATGAAATATGTCTAAAAATGTAGAGTATGTATATCATTTACACAGTTAGCAATGTCACATTAGTGTTTGGTATCCGCTATTCTTGACCAAAGCAATATTACAGTAAACAAAGACTCATTATGTTCTGTAATAAAGTGTTGCCATGTCCACTTATCATAAGCATTTTCAGGCTTGCTGTTTGGGGTTGGCTCATAAAACGATCAAGTTATTAAAGAGGGCAGATGCGAGTCACAATATTGGTATTATTTTCAATATGAAGCATTTGGATTTATCTTGGTTTATTATTTTTTCTAGCAAGACCTGGCAACATGAATGAGTCATGGCTCATCCCTGTGATTTTCTAGCACTACACACATACAGAAGAGACATCCCTGATGCATATTTACATTTCTGTGTTCAGTGTTTGGCATGGTAATGGATATGACCAAAGTTTCTGAAAGCACACTGCACTGCTACAACAAATGCTAACCAGTATTTGAAGGTTGAGCAGCGAGCTCATTGGCTACTGATACAGCAGGAGCCAATCAGCTGTGCCCTATAGAGAATGATGTGATTGCAAGCAGATTAGTTAAGATGAGTTAAGGACCTATCAGCCAGTGCCATCTATAGTTTCATGACAGAATGTATATGCCATTAACAACTAGTTCAGTTCAGTACAAACTGGATCGAAATTTTGTAAATGCGGTTGTCACAACCTGGATTTTTCTTTTTTCAATACCTTGGCATGAAATTACAGAATTTTTTTGCAGTATGCAGTATTCCAATCTGAACACAGACCCTTTAGTTCTATTCTGAGTCCAGCACATACAACTCAGCATACAAAGTAATGTTTTCCACTCATTACCAAGACATTAACTGCAATAGTTAATCTCAGCAGGAGGCACCTACTTGATGGCTTTATTTTCTCCTCGGCCTCTCCCCGACACAGACACCGAGTCTGGGGTCCCCGCTGTCTCCACCCCCGGCTTATTCCTCATCCCCTTCAGAGAGAAAGAAAGAGACAGAAATAAGAGGAAAAAAAAAATGGATGGGAAATAGAATATTGCCTGATATCATTTGGTCAGGTGGCATATTTCGGCAAAATCTGTGCAATTGCTGCAAGTTACACGGTTTAATTAACCAGTAAAGTATGATAGATGCACTGATAGAGCTAATGCGCACCAACAACAGCCAAATAGAGGATTTTTACGCAGATATTAATGACAAGTCTGATACCCTCGGGGTGTTTACACATTAGAGAAGCTGTTTTGATAGATCGGAACTCGGAAGGCATAAGATGTGCTTTCAAGATGTCGAAAGAGCCGGTCAGTCTGCAGACAGTGAATTGGATCAGCAAAAGCACAAACGAATGTCTACATCTGAGTTTGTTGCAAAAGTTGACATTTTCTTGAACATGACTGTGATGCCTAGGAATGCTATCTAGGTAAAGTTGTTAAATACAGACTCAAATACAAACAAGCAAAAGTGGCCAAAGAGAGTGTAAACACAAGAGTGGGAAATGAACAGGCACTTGGGGCAAAAATGCCAATAAAATGTAGAAAAGTGCCACCCAAATTTAAGATAAGAGGGCAAAAACTGCACAATGAGTTTCCCCAAACACAAAAGTGCTTTGTATATTCCATGAATTAACATTGATAACCATTATTACATTATTAAAATCAACAATTGCAGTAAATACATATGCCAAGGTTGGGCATTTACAGTGTAAAGATTTTGTTGATACAAAAATAAGATTTTGATTCTCCACTGGGAATCAATTCCACTTAACAAGTTCATTTCAGACCCTGGTAAACACACAAACACACATGCATACTTGCATGCCCTACATGCCCTAAAACTGAAAAGCTTCCTTTCAATGGACATTCAAGCCAAAGGACTACAGTTTAGCTTGAAAAAACATTCATATGCATCAATAATACACCATATGCAAACAGTTGTGCTATTGGCAGACAACTGAGACAACTCTACTGATCGATTCAAGCAATTACATAAAGGCTAATTACATCATTTCCTGTCTGTCAAAGATGCACTCCTCCCCACCATCTCTTGATTGGCCAATCCATCTCAAAGTGATTCTGCAGGTGGAGTATTCATTACAAAGTCCTCTGAAAGCCATCAGCCGCCAGCAGTTGTGTAAGAGATGATAAATGATCCGAACGGGAGGAAGAAAGAGCAGCTTCTTGGCCCGGGCACAGCAATAGCCTGCCAGTTTCAAGCATTTAAATTACGGCGGCTGCCAACATGCAATCGCTCCTCTGCCATGATCTGTCTACCGATGTAATGAATAGTAACAAAAGAAAGGAAGCGAAACAATTGTGTTCATACACAGGTACAAACAGCTTGTGACTTGCGACGCAAGCGCACTCATTTACATCAGGAGACATGAGTTAGAACTTGTGCCACGCCCCACAGGATGTGGAATTAATGTAGAATTTTAATCGGAATTACAGGAACAGGAATTTAGTAAAAGAAATTCAGCAGTCACAGAGGAGAGGTTTTGCAACAAAACAAACAACTGCATCATTCGTTATGACTAATTATGCCTATTTTTTCCAGAGTTTCTCTTAACCGTTAAATAAGCACCACAGATAAATGTTTACAGAGGTGTTATGTTAGCATCACTGGGATACTATTATATTTTTTGTGAACATTTTAAATTAGTTGGTTTTTAATATTAAAGTTGTACTCATTTTGATGCATGCTTTTGTGATTTTTCATTATTTTTAAAAAAATATGCATATGTAGTTTTTAATTCTTATTTCAGTTTTAGTTATTTTAGTACATCAAGTTAAACAAAATGAAAATTCGAAAGTAGAATAAGTTAATAGCAGTTAAATAAGTTTTTTATATATTTTATTTCAGTTAACATTTATTTAAAAAAACTTAAATGTTTCATTTTTTAAATGTTTTACTTTTAATTAACTTGAATAACCTTGGTTTAAAGATGAATATTAATAAATAAATTAGAAATGTATTAGAAAAAAATATAAAAATAAATATTAACAAATTTAAATATATAGACTATATCATATATTGAATAAATTAGAGCATGATCTTTCACCATAACCCATAAAATGTAAAACCCCATAAAATTGATCAAAGTAATGAAATATACAGTACATAAATTAAATATTAATATTTGAAATGCAAATGTTATGTCTCTTGAACTATTTGGTGTGTATGATAACATGTTATGGTTCATTTACAGAGAAAGATGAAACGTACTAAGATGAAACGTACTAAGAATTACACTTACAGAAGTTTTCTGACCTTTTTTTGACCTTATTAAATCTTTATTCTACATCCTTAAATTAAATTTATGCAAAACTATATGTTACACATCCATAAGAGATGTAACTCACCAGTTCTGCCTTTGAAAGACCTTTTGAAATGTTAAAAGTTCATACAGAACTGGAAACTGATTCGTATGTAGTTCAGCTGATGTAAGGTCCATTTACATGGGGAACAATTAAAATTAATGTAGAATAACTGGTCTCATGCATATTATCCTGCTCATTAAAACCGCAGGTCAACCTTACAGGCTACACTGTTTTAAAGTTTAAAGATTGTGCTAAAAGAGACAAAAATGAATCTATAAGGCTGTACAGTTGAATTTTGCTTGTTAGATTGAACAATATAACCCCAATGAGATCTTAAAATTACTTAAACTTAAAAAAACGTAAAATCTTTGTTGCATAAATTAGGGTAATGTTAGAGATTATTACATATTCTCAGGTTTATGTATTTTTTAGAACAACTTCTCAATAAATAATGTTCTGTTTCTGAATGGAAGGGAAACAGCAAAGGCAGAGAAAGGGGTAGGTTTTCAAACGGAATTTACAATCACAAAAGGTGAATGAGCAAGGAGAAATATGAGAGGAGGGAAGAAGATTTTTCACAGGTGGTCTCTTTGTGGTAGTCTCACAACAGGTCCAACTCGGCACTCACACTGTCTGTCACGTGTTAAGAGTGCTTTATTCTCAGATCTTCTTGGCTGAAAATCTCCCTTCACCTCATCTGCACTTCTCAACTTCATCTTATCCGCACAATTTACTATTGAAAAATTATTCCCCTCAGACACAACAGAAAGAAAGTGTTAGACAAAAAAAAGATGGACATGAAACTGTTGTAATATATAAAACTAAATACTGTAAATGTAATATATAAAATGATACAGGAAATGATATATGCTATAGAATGACGGACGGATGGACGGATGGATTGATGGAACAATAAATAGAAGGATGGATGGATGGATAGAATAATGGATGGAGCGATGGATGGAGCGATATGGATGGATGGATGGATAGAACAATGGATGGATGGATGGATGGAGCGATATGGATGGATGGATGGATAGAACAATGGATGGATGGATGGATGGATGGATGGAACGGTATCAAATCAAATCAAATCAAATCAAGTATATTTGTATAGCGCTTTTCACAATACAGATTGTATCAAAGCAGCTTCACAGTATTAAAATAAAATAATACAACAAAGTTTGTTTCTAGTGGAATTTATTGATTGATAGAATAAAATTAAATATCCCCAAAATATCCCCAACTGAGCAAGCCAAAGGCAACAGTGGCAAGGAACCGAAAAAACTCCATCAAGCGGCCTAATGGTGTCCTAAAACTCCATCAGGTGACCTAATGGAGAAAAAAAAAACCTTGGGAGAACCCAGGCTCAGTCGGGGGCCAGTTCTCCTCTGGCATTTATGAACTAGAGGCCGGATTGTAGTTTGAAACTGTGAGATTAACAATATTATATGAATGCCTGGCTGAAAAGATGCGTCTTTAATCTAGTTTTAAACTGGGAGAGTGAGTCCGAGCAACGAACAGTATCAGGAAGGCTATTCCAGAGTTTTGGAGCCAAATGTGAAAATGCTCTCCCTCCTTTGGTGGATCTGGATATCCTAGGTATGACCAAAAGCCTTGAATTTATTGATCTTAAAGAGCGCGATGGATTATAGGGTGATAGAAGATCCGTTAAATAGACTGGAGCTAAGCCGTTTAGGGCTTTATAAGTCAGTAGCAATACCTTGTAATTAATACGGAACTTTATAGGTAACCAATGTAGTGATGATAAAATCGGTGTTATATGATCATATTTTCTTGATCTAGTAAGAACTCTAGCGGCTGCATTTTGGACTAACTGTAGCTTGTTTATTGAGGATGCAGGACAACCGGCTAATAAAGCATTACAGTAATCTAGTCTCGAGGTCATGAATGCATGAACTAACTTTTCTGCATCAGAAACTGATAGCATATTACGTAGCTTAGCAATGTTTCTAAGGTGGAAAAAGGCTGTTTTTGTAACATACGAAATATGATTTTCAAAAGACAGGTTACAATCGAGTATAACACCCAGGTCTTTTACTGTAGAGGATAAAGTAACAGGACATCCTACGATGTCAAAGTTGTATTGTGAGAGGTTCTGTGGGCGGTTTTTTGAACCGATAAGTATTACCTCTGTCTTGTCTGGATTTAATAATAGAAAATTACGCGTCATCCAATCTTTTATATCTTTAACACACTCTGTCAATTTGGATAATTTAGCGTTTTCATCCGGCCGTGATGAAATATATATTTGAGTGTCATCAGCATAACAATGGAAACTAATTCCATGTTTCCTTATAATATTTCCAAGTGGCAGCATATATATTGAGAATAATAGAGGGCCCAACACAGATCCCTGCGGCACTCCATAGTTTACTGGAATTATGATCGATTTTTCTCCATTTAAATAGACAAAATGGTAGCGGTCTGATAAGTATGATCTAAACCAGCTTAATGCTTGTCCTTGAACACCAGTATAATTTTGTAGTCGATCTAAGAGTATTGTATGATCTATAGTATCGAACGCAGCACTTAGATCAAGTAAAACTAGTATTGAGAAACAGCCTTGATCAGAAGCTAAAAGTAAATCATTTGTGATTTTAACGAGCGCAGTTTCAGTGCTATGATGCGGTCTGAATCCTGACTGAAACTTTTCATAGATATCATTTTCTTGCAAGAAAGAGCCCAGTTGAGCGGACACAACTTTTTCTAGTATTTTAGACATAAAAGGTAGATTTGAAATGGGTCTATAATTTGCTAGATTATGCGGGTCTAATTGTGGTTTCTTAATGAGAGGTTTTATCACTGCCAGTTTAAATGTTCTTGGAACATGACCTAAAGATAAAGACGAGTTAATAATATTGAGGAGAGGCTCTTCTACTACAGGTAACACTTCTTTCAGTAGTTTAGTTGGTATAGGATCTAATAAACATGTTGTTGTTTTAGATGAAGTGATAAGTTTATTTAACTCTTTTTGTTCTATAGTTGTAAAGCACTGTAATTGTTCTTGCGGGGGGAAAATTGAGGCTGAATTATAAGGTGCGATTGAGGATTGAACGTTTACAATTGTGGTTCTGATGTTTTCTATTTTCTCAGTGAAGAAGTTCATGAAATCATTACTACTAAACTGTAACGGGATATTTTGTTCGGGTGACGTCTGTTTATTTGTTAGTCTAGCCACGGTGTTAAATAAAAACCTAGGATTGTTTTGGTTGTTTTCTATTAGTTTGCGGAGATGCTCAGCCCTGGCCGCTTTTAGGGCCTTTTTATAACATGACATACTGTCTTTCCACGCGATTCTAAAGACCTCTAAATTAGTTTGTTTCCATTTACGCTCTAAATTACGGGTTTCTCTCTTTAGAACATGCGTAGTATTATTGTACCATGGTGCTTTAATTTTCTCTGTGACCTTTTTTAATCTAACAGGTGCAACAACATCCAATGTTCTAGAGAGAATGGTGCTCATAGTGCTAGTTAGTTCTTCTAGTTCATCTGTTTGTTTGGGTTCAGGCAGCAGCTGAGACAGATCAGACAAGCAACTCGAGAAATTATCTATGGTGGATGGAAGGATTGTTCTGCCTGGTCGAAAACGCGGCGCCGCATGACATATTACAGCAGTACGTAATATGCAAGTTACCAAGTAATGGTCAGTGACATCATCACTTTGTGGAATGATATCTATATCGGTTGGATCGGTTCCATATGATATAATTAAATCGAGTGTGTGATTAAGACGATGAGTTGGTCCGGTGACGTTTTGTTTGACCCCAAAGGAATTTAATAAATCTATAAACGCAGCCCCTAACGCATCATTTGGATTATCTACGTGTATGTTAAAATCTCCAACAATTAATGCTTTATCTACATTGACCAATAGATCTGAGAGAAAATCTGCAAACTCTTTTAGGAAATCAGCGTAAGGCCCAGGCGGTCTATATACGGTAGCCAAGGCTAGAGATAATATGGATTTTTTTCTAACATCTAAGAGCGTAACATTTAGTACAAGTATTTCAAACGAAATAAACTTATAACCCGTTTTCTGAGTAACATTGAGAATATCTCTATAGACCGCTGCAACACCGCCGCCACGACCAATCAGACGGGGTTCGTGCTTATAGGAGTATCCTGATGGAGTAGACTCATTTAGACCGAAATAATCATTAGGTTTAAGCCAAGTTTCAGTAAGGCAAAGGACATCGAAGCTATTATCCGTGACTATTTCATTTACAATAACTGCCTTAGGTGTGAGTGATCTAATGTTTAGAAGACCTAGCTTTAGAAATTGTTTTTGTTTACTAATAGCAACATTTTCTGGTTTAATAACAATTAGATTTTTTCTAGATCCTGCAGTAGATTTATTATTTGATCTCACTAAACGAGGAATAGACACAGTTTCTATGCAATGTTCTACACTATTTATATCAGTTAATTTGGTGCAGCAGAGACTATGATTTGAACTTTTGGTTACTAGTCAAAAGGTATTTAACATTTTGGAGATGTTATCTGACAGAAGATCCGATCCGAATCTGCTTGGGTGTAAGCCATCGGCACGGTAAAGCCTAGGACGCTCCCAAAACAGATTCCAATTATTTACAAAGAGCAGTTTCTGCTCATTGCACCATGACATTAACCATTCATTTAGCGCGAATAATCTACTAAACTTTTCATGACCTAGTCGGTACGTGGGAAGCGGTCCTGACACAATGATCGTTATATCAGGCGATGTGCTGCGTACCGTATCGATCAGATTCCTGAAGTCTTTCTTCAGAACCTCTGTCTGTCGCAGCCTGATGTCGGCCCCTCCCGCGTGCAGGACCACAGTTCCGACGCGCTCGTTCAGAATCTCGGGAACGTGAGCAGCGATTTCAGAAACACGAGCACCAGGAAAGCAGTGACTATGCACCTTACTTTTATTTAACGTAGCTTGTACGTGTCGAACGATGGAATCACCGATGATCACAGCATCGCGTTCTGTTTCGCGAAGAGGGGAGAAGCGGTTTTGTGTGGATATCTCGAAAACCGGGAGGGTCGGAGAGAGTTTTCTTGGTCTAGACCTGACTCGCGTCTTCCGCTGCGGAAATATCCAGGCTTCGTGGTGGCATGTTGGAGCCGGCGTAAACGAGACCATGGCTGATCGCGGCCTCGACGCTCGTGACCGATGCTGAGTAACGCACGGAGTAGACGAGGTCGGAGTCAGCGGGTTAGTAACGTTGATCACTGATTTGTGTGCATCGGCGCGTGATGTTTCAAGAGCTAACCGCCGGTCTATCAGCTCGGCTTTTCTCACTAAAAGGTCGTGGATCTGTTTCTCAACAGCTTCCAGCTCAGACTGCAACGCGTGTAGCTCAAATGTGTCCTCACCTGCACCAAAAGGTAGACTACTTACATCTGATATATTCGCCATTTTAACAGATGGACAGTAAATTAAGTTAGCAACGACGCTACCAGTGATGCTATCAATATTAATACTAATTTATGACTGAAGTCTTGGATATAATCCGTCTTTTTAGTGGTACAGGTGTAGAGTAGACGCACGATAGGCGAAAAAAATGTTTGTTTGTAAGTGAGTGTGGAGAAGACGCGTTCAGCCGTGATCCACAGGAGTAACCTATAAGAGTATCCGACGTTGGATCACTAATAGGCTTGAGACGCGTCTGCTCAACAGTCCGCGTTGTAACTATGAGGTGAGGAAAAATAGAAAATGTTCGTTGTAAGTGAGTTTAAAGAGAAATCAAGAATTATAAATCAATCGATGGAGCTCCAAAGACAACAACGCGTTCAGACGCGACGCATGCGCATTCGAACAATATAGAAGGATGGATGGATGGATAGAACAATGGATGGATGGATGGAACAATACATAGAAGGATGGATGGATGCACAGAACGATGGATGGATGGATAGATCGATGGAAAAATAGATAGAATGATGGATGGATGGAAAGAGCAATATGGATGGATGGATGGAACAATACATAGAAGGATGGATGATGGATAGAACAATAGATAGAACGATGGATGGATGGATGGAACGATAGATAGAACGATGGATGGATGGATAAAACAATAGATGGAACAATGGATGGATGGATAGAACAATAGATAGAACGAAAGGAGGATGGATGGAGGGCTGTATAATTGTACAGCATTTAATATGGAGCAAAATCATTTCAGCATATACAAGAAATCAACTTCAGTGAGACTTTCGTTCTTGTATGACACACATCTTTCATCTCTCTCAACAGAGTTCTTTAAAGCAAAGCATCAACTTCTCCAGATTCCCTCTGTTCAGAGAGTCAGAACTGGATCAGACAGGGAGAAGTAGTCTTGACCCGAGAGTACCCAGCACTGTCAAATCTATTTGGGAGGAGAAGGAGAAAGCACGCAGTCTGTCGGCGTGGAGAGAAGCGTGGGGTGTTGTGGGCAAAAAACATATGAATCATTAGTGAGCCCTGCAGCGTGGCAGTATGAGGTATGAGAAACATAAAGGGAGACTCTCGCTGTGCAGCCTTACATAACGTATCCCGGCTTATTCACTCATTAAGGATCTGTTGTTCTTCTGCTATTGATCAAAAGACTGACCACAGCCGCTTTAATTGTAAGAACAACATTAATCCTAATGCAATGGTCAAAAGTCTGTTTGAAAAGGGGTTTGGTTCATAAGAACTCATGAGTGATATTAGAAAAGGTGAATCTCATAAAAGAAAAAACACATTTTTTGCTTAAACAAAATGAAACCTATTGTAGAACAATTAAGTATTTTGCATAGTGGCATTTTCTTGACAATTAAGCACATTCTCATATCTGTTATACAAGAAAGTTCAGGGGGAAGTTTTGGGGGGTTTCTCCTAAAGTCCACAATCATCTCCACAGTTGTGAGTGTGTTCAGCTCCAGGTTGTTATGACTGCACCAGCTTCCTGTCTTTATGCAGACTAGTCACCATTGTGGATGTAGGCGATGACTATTATAGCAAGGTTAGATGTTGTGGGAAGAAGGAGGTGGGAACCGGCGAACATTCAAAGACTTTAATAAACGAATACAAAATGAAAGTAAAGACAGCAGCCACTCACGGACGACTGCTGTCACATATAACAAAACACAACATAAATCCTGGCCTGGCCTCTCTCGATCTCCACTGTCATCCCTCCTCCTTTATCCTTCCGCTCATCCGTGAGAGATACGAGACCGGTGCGTCGCGCAGGTGTCGCTCATCGGTAATCACGGCACCGGCCTTGTGCCGTCCTCCCACGGCCCTCGACCTCGTCCTGCTTGGCACATACCCCCATCGCCCCTCGCAGGCCAGGGGGTACCCACGTGACTGTGTCTACTCCCCCCCCATCTCCGGGGGGACCAGTCACGGTGGCCAAGGTGACGGAAGCATGAGGAGCGACAGATACGAGAGAGGAAAAAATAAATAAATCTTGGTCCGTTTCCCACAACACACTGCCATCTGGTCCTCGGCCAGCTGGGTGATCTTCTCCGCGGTGCCTGGCGGTGGCGCTGGATAGCCCTCGTGGACGGCTCAACACTCCTCCGCCGCCTGGTGGACGGTGACGGCTCCTCCGGATATGGGCAAACGGCAGGAGTCACCCGTTCCCTGCTCCTCCCCATCATGGCGGATGGCAGCAGGCTCCGGCACACGGCGAACAGCGGCGAATCCTCCGCTCCCTCACGGACGGAAGCCGCCCCTCCAGCACCCAGGCGGCCGGCAGCGAGCTCGTCCGCCCCCCCCCGGTAACTCACTACAGTACACCGCCTCGAGCGTCCATGGCGACGAACTCTGCTCACCATGCTCGATGGCACCGCGGATTCCCCACAGGCGAGGGCTCTTTGATAAACGTTAAATAGACAAATACAAAATGAAAGTAAAGACAGCAGCCATTCACGAACGACTGCTGTCACATATACTGTCGTCGCTCCTCCTTTATGCTTCCGCTCATCAATCATGCCACCGGCCTCGCGCCGCTCTCTCACGGCCCTCGGCCTCTTCCTGCTCGCCCCAACTATAGTGTTATCTGCAAACTTCAGGAGCTTGACAAAGGGGTCTTTTGCAGTACAGTCATTCGTAGAGCACACACCCCTGGCCAGTTCTAATTGTCCAGGTGTTGGACATGAATTTCCCCATTCTCACTAGCTGTTGCCTATCTGTCAGAAAGCTGTGGATCCACTGACAGATGGAGGTGGGTACAAAGAGCTGGGTTAGTTTAGTCAGGAGGATATCTGGGCTGATGGTGTTGAAAGCCGAGCTGAAGTCCACAAACAGGATCTTTGTCCCTGGATTGTCCAGATTTTGCAGGATGTAGTGCAGTCCCATGTTGACTGTGTCATCCACGGACCTGTTTGCTCGATAAGCAAACTGAAGAGGGTCTAGCTCCAGTCTCTCGAATGACTTCATTACCACAGATGTCAAAGCAACTGGTCTGTCGTAATTTAGACCTGTGATTTTTGGTTTCTTGGGTACAGGGATGATTGTGGGGCGTTTGAAGCAGGAGGGGACTTTGCACAGCTCCAGTGAATTGTTAAAGATTGATGACAGCTGGTCAGCACAGGCTTTTAGACAGGCTGGTGAGACACACCGTCTGGGCCTTTGGCTTTCTTTATCTTCTGTTTCCTGAAGACCCAGCATACATTCTCCTCACAGATCTTAAGTACAGGCTGAGAAGCAGAAGGAGGGAGGGGGTAGGGGGTGTTAATTGTTGTGTGGAGAGATGTTCAGAGTGGGTATATGGTGTGAGACTGGGTTTTTAAAACCTGCAGTAAAACACATTCAAGTCTTTGCCCAGTTGTTGATTTCACAAGTAGACGACGCTAAATACAGGTGTAAAAAACGTTTTGAGCATGTCTACTTTCGACCACTTCTAGAAGTAGTTGAAAATGTATTTGACCGGATTGCTTTCATAGTGTGTAGATGGTCACTTGGTCGAATGTGTTTGAACAGCCGCAAAAGACCGCCTACAGGCCTAAGTTTGGTTTGAAGATGAAAAACTTACCAAGCACAATGTTCTCTCACCATTTCTGATTTCAAACACGCGCTCACAGTGTTTAGCGTGGTCTTGTGTCTATCAGAGCAGAAACGAAAGCCGCTGCTCTCCGTGTATTTTTTTTGTCATCTCTGGTTCATATGTAAATTGAGTGAGCTTTTTTATTAGATCTGAAAAAGCCCATATATTTACTCATCCATAGACCCTCCCCTCGAAGAAATCAGGGCAGAAGTGGTTGAAAGTGGACAAAAGAGACAGATTAAAACACCAGGTGTAAACGGGAATGTGTCTCCCTCGTCTACTTGTGATCCGATCAACCAAAACACATCTTAATACCAGACCAATGCTTAATGGTCCTAAAACAATAATAATTTTCTTTAAGCAAAATATAATTGGGTGTTTTTTTCTACTACAGGCACTTTTATTTCCTACAGGTTGATTTTTATTAAAACTAATTATTACAGATTTTTTTTTTTTTTTTTTTTTACTTTTTGAAATATGAACATTATATTACGCCAGTGTTGTTAATGTTAACTAAAATTATTAAAATTGTTTTTGTTAATTGAAATAAAGCAGAAATGAAATAAAATATTAAGTACTTAATACTTAAACTAAAATTAGAAGTATTGCCTTTGCAACTAACTGAAATAAACTATCAAAGTACTATAAACTATAAACTACTAAAATTACTAAAACTGAAACAAATGTAAAAATATAAAAAACTAATAATAAACTAATAAAATGACAAAAGCACATAACTAAAACTTAAAATGAAAAATGAAAATATAAAATAAAAGAAAATTCAAAATATTAATATTTCTACAACGGTATAAAAATAATACAAAAAAACTGCATCACATTTAAAGCTGTTTTAGAAACATGACATGCCTTCATTTATATTTCCTTTATTACTTTTTTAAATGCATGCTTAGTATAGATTTTGTTGCTTTCAATAATGTCAATAATGTCAATAATGTTATCCCTTAAAACTCATCAACCATGAATATGCAAATGAGCCTACTCATAACTCCACTCAATCACAACAGCTCGGACCACCTGATCCACTTGGTCAACTGTAGTAAATGCTATACAATGGCAAGTGGAAATTTAATTCAGCCAGAAACTGATTCAGAAGGAGAAGAGGAAGAGTGAATTATACAGGGTTGTCTACAAGTTGGTGTATCAGAATGGTAATGAGTTTCATGTAATGCTCTCGACAACTTCAGACACAACGATAATTATATGATTAGCCTTTGGCTTGACTATATTATCAAACAGCTAATAATGTGTTACTAATGTTACACAAGCCATGTTCCCATTTGCCATCTCAGAGTCAAACAGCTGCCTCCTAAAAATTAGCATCCTTAGAAATGCTTTGAACAGAACAGAAAGGCATATAGTTCATCATAACATCTTAATGTACATCATATACTCAATTCACCCGCTATATTGCAATATGTACCTGATTTTTTCTGTCCCTTCTTAAAGGTGTTCTTGTGTGGAAAATCCTGGCACGTTGAGGGGATTGGTTACATGTTTGTGATGGTAGGAAACAGAGGTGGTTTCAAACACATTTTTGAGACTGTCTTTGGTACACTGCAGTTTCAAGAGAAAATACTCAGCAATGGCGTCGACTGATGAATTCGCACATGTTATTAAAGGATAATAAAAACAACACACAGACATATATACAACATTAAAAACTTGATTTTCACCACAGGGAATCTTTAAGGACTCATAGTTGAAGAAATTTCAACTATAGGGCCTTTTTTAACCCCATGTTTTTATGAGATTCACACATCTGGAAGTCAATCCTACAAATACATTTTGCAACGATAAACAGCTTTTAGTGGCTGTTTTCACACTTGGTTTTGCAGAACCACTCTCATAGTTTCTAGGACAACGCTCCCAGCTGTTCACTTCGATGAAGCACTTGGTCCTCACCAAAAGCTCTAGTGTGAAAACACCATTATTTTGATGACAAAAAAGAATTTTGCAAATCATTTCATGGTCACCTAACCGCAGTTAAGAACAGCTTAATACAGTATCAAAACAGAGGAGGAGGGGACAATAAAATTCTGGTTTATATTGAAACATTAAGTACTCTAAGCAAAAGAGGACGAGCAAAAACTGGACAGGAAAATGTGACGAATAGAATGAGAAGCGAGTTTGTAATCCCTCATTGTAATAACAGTAAGACGTTAAGATGCCCGCAGGCCGGACACGTGGTGGGGAAGCCATTACGGAGTGTAATTAAAGCTTGAAATCTCTTTTTAGCCACCCTGCAGTCTTCCCGGCTGCCTCTCACTCCTCCTCTCATTTCCTTCCTTTCACTTCCTCCGTCTGGCCTGTGCTGACCATCTCAAAACCGATCACTCCTCCTGGTTGATGAATGAAAAGTGTGGATTTGTATTAGGAATGGTTGCGAAACGATGCCTTCACATTCGGCTTCTCTTCTAGGCAAAAAAGCAAGTGACACATTAAATGTGTTAAAGGTAATTAATTCATTTTGAATAATATGTGATCCGTTTATTTTAGGAAGAGGGTTATTTAATTAAACTGAGCACAGGAGATTCATTTTATGTGGATATTATTTATCAACTGGCTATTAATCAAAAAGTGGTCTGTAATCACATTTTCATGTTTATATATAAATCATTTAGACTAATTATTTCTTTTTTCCTTAATACATGTTCTTTCTTCCCTCATGATTCAGTCTCATTTGGCCGCCTTGCGCTGAATTGCTTTGCATGAGTTGAATGGCAAATCTTGTTTTGCAGATGCTATGGCTGAACGGGAAAACTACAGGCTCAACACCTAATTATCCAGACAGAAAATAAGATTTGCAGCTATTGAAAGGCAATCTGGATCTACGTCTGATGTAAACACAAATGAGGGAATGCCATGCACCACCCCCCACCCCCCTCATGCAATACTAACAATACTCCCTTTAAAGGGGTCCTATTATGCTTTTTCACTTTTTAAACTTTAGTTAATCTGCAATGTTGCTGTTTGTGCATAAAAAAGATCTGCAAGGTTAGTCAAAGTTAGCTCAAAGTCTCCAAAGAGGATATTTTACTTAACAGAATCCACTTTCCAAGAACTACAACGAACACCTCGTACTAAAACGCGATTTTCCCGGGCTTTATGAAGTCATAATGTTCCTTATTTAAATAATCCCCACTCACGGTATACACAGAAAAGCGGACAAGGCCTGGATGAGCTGCTGCTATGTCAAAAAGACGCTGTTTTTTTCCACAACTCATTTGTTTGACCTTTCTCAGGATGATGGACTTAGAATGGGTAACATTTATTTTAAACACTGTTCCTGAACATTATAATCCCGATTCTTATCTGTGCACTGCACATGAAGAACAGCTTCCAGAACCACAATGCAGGCTATACACACAAAAGCTTCTTCTGAAATTGAGCAGTTTCAACTTTGGTACAATCTGTTGTTGTTTTCTATTAACAGTTCTAATTTAGTTTTTGATAAGTTTCTAATAATTTCTAATAAGTTTTATGTTGTTGCTACGCTCGCCTGCTAGCCAACATTAGTGTTGATATAGTGTTGTTTACTATAGCTTTTGTAAGCTCTCGCTTTTCTAAGACTGTTCACCGCCCCTTAGGCAAATTAACCATGTTTTTGTGATCGATTACTTTTTGTATAACCATAGTTTTCTGACAAATATCATGATTAAATGGTGGATAACACCGTACATATAATGTATGAGAAAAACATACCACTCTGAAACGTCCTGTGAAATCTGGGCTTGCAAAGTCCGTGCACGAAATCCTTTCTGTATGATCCTCTTGTTTGTTAATATTGTCAGGGTCTGAATCGGGCTCGAATGGTTTAAAATTGCTGCCATCCTTTATATTTACACTAGAGCAGAACTCACAGTTATGGAGGGGTGGGACATTTCCCGAACACATGCTAAATGCTGTCAATCACAACACACTGGGCAAGCTAACCAATCAAAGCACATTTCGTATTTCAGAAGGAGGGGCTTCACCGAAAGCGACGCGTTCAGGACAGAGAGAGGGGAACTGTAATAATGTAAAATATGTAAAAAATTATGTATTCATGTGAAAAATAATGTAATAATGTAAATGTATAATCTTTGAGATGTCCATTGATTGTTGTCAGACTGTAAATCGACAAACAACCATTAAACAGAAGACACTACTACCATTAAAAAGGCACTACAAAAGCCAACTACCTATTGTTCACGTAATCTTATACACCAACAGATGTCAATTTAAGACATTGTACACTTCTTGTTGTGCAGGAAGTGAAATCACTTACCAGTTTGCGTTGGCACCATCCACAGATCCCGCATAGTGCCACCAGCCACACAACACACACCGTTAATCCCAATGATACTAGGAACACACTCAGAGACAAAGAACCTGTGGAGAGACAATTCCTTAAAATTAGAGCTGTCAAAGGTAATGTGTTAACACTGCATGATTACTTAAGTTGCTGTAAATGCAAACACATTTATTTAATTTGAGTTGTGTCAATAGCTTGCTAATAAGTTAACATCAAACTCTATTGGAATAAATTGAAAGTCGAGTCTCCAGTGCAGGACACTATTTGTGTGGCAATTAGAAACAGAGCTTATAAGAGCGAGGAAAATGTGTTCAGTTTTTTAAGTCAGTCGATGCTTTAGGGGTCATTTAGCATTTCAAAGGGGGCACATATTTAACAGTTTATGCACACATTTTAACTAAATGTTACACTTCTAAAATGAGTGTTTATTTCGTTTGTAAGACAATGTGACTCACAGCTTTGGCATACATATCCAACAAACCATAAACAAATTTATTAATTAAATAAAACATTTAGGCTGTGCCCTTAAAGGTTTAGATCACCCAGAAATGAAAATTCTGTCATTAATTACTCACCCTCATGTCATTCCTAATCTGTAAGACTTTTGTTCATCTTCGAAACACAAATGAAGATATTTTTTAATGAAATCTGGAAGATTTCTGTCCCTCCATTAACAGTGCATGCAACTACCACTTTGACGCTTCAAAAAGTTCACAAAGAGATTGTAAAACTAATCCATATGAATTGACCAGTTTAGTCCAAATTTTCTGAAGAGACTGGATCACTTTATATGATGAACAGATTGAATTAAGGCTTTTATTCACGTGTAAACATTGATCAGCAAACATAGACAGAAGCTTAACTGTAGGCGTTTGACATGCAAGAACAAACCTCATTAACACACTCAATTCATATGAATTCGTTTTACAATCGCTTTATGAATTTTTTGAAGCATCAAAGCGGTAGTTGCATTGCTGCCAATGGAGAGTACAGAAAGCTCTCAGATTTCATAAAAAATATCGTCATATAGTGTTCCAAAAATGAATGAAAGTCTTATGGGTTTGGAAAGACATGAGGGTGAGTAATTAATGACAAAATTTTCATTTTTAGATGTAATAACCCTTTAAAAAAATAATAAAAGAAAAGAAAATAATATAAAAATTAAAGAAAATAATGCTTAAAATAAAATAAAACAAAATGCTTAAATAAAATAAAATAAAAAATAAATGAAACCAGCATATGAGTGATCAAGATCTCAAGTAAAAATCCTAAAGAAACATTCTTAAAAAATCATCTAAAAAAAATATTTTTAAAATATCAATAGAAGTAAAAGTAAAAATTCTAAAGAAAATGCTTTATAATAAAATAATAGAACAAATAACTAATAAAACAAGTGATGAAGTTATCAAGTACAAAATCCTGAAGAAAAATAAATTATATTATAATAATATATTAATAAAAGTCAAGTAAACAAAACTAAACTACACTAATGGATGTATATTAGGCACGGGGGCACATCTAATTCATTATTTGATTGGACTTGTACAGCCTCATTGGCAATAAATAAACTTTTTTTGACAAACAGAGATTGATTTAATTTTATGGTGCAGAAGTAAAGTGAGAGTGGGTGGTGAAGTAAAACACAGGCAGCTGCTCAGAAATAGATTTATTTTCACCGAGAGGGGCAGAACGGAGAGCAGGCGTGTAATCCAGTTAAACTGAGTAAAACATGTGAAATACAACGGTCTGGTCGAATACAACAGCACTGACCCTGTCATGACATTAGAGTCCATAAGGGTTTAGTCGAAGTCTGAGTCACAGCATGAGACATTTAGAGGTGAGGAGATTTAGGTGGGAGGTGAGGAGATCTGGCGTTGAAGATCAGCAATCTTCGGTAAGAAAGAGATCGGCACGTTCTTATTTTTCTTTTGAAACGGGTGTTTAGAAGCACATTTGAGGTTTGGAAGGGTAATACTTTAGATAAAAAATGTGAGAGAAAAGTTGACAGTAATCCGGTAACTGAGAAGGCGAAGAAAAGAGGGAATAATATATATTGTGGAAGAAAAAAAAAGAGAACCGTAGAGGTTCTGTCAGAAAGGGGGCGGAAGGGAGCAGGATAAATGATTTTATAATGCCCCTAAGAAATATATAAAATGAGGAAAATTACAGTGAGAGGTGGAAAAGGAGATAAATGTGTGTGAGAGAGAAAGTCCTGAGGTTCTGGGAATTTTTCTATCCGTTTATTTAATGTTATCAGCGTATACTGTAAGTCTTGCGTAGCCAGACATTTGATTCATTGCATAAAGTCTGATTTACAGATGCCCACTGAGACAGAGAGAGACCGTCTGACCACTTAGCTAAAAAATCACTTTCTCAATTAGCATTTATGTCTTATTTTTCCAGTAAAAACATCTAAACACCCTTTAAACAAGTTACATTGACTAGAGAAGTAAAATTGTGCAGAATAATAAGAGTGTTACCGACTTTAATTATTTATTTTCTTTTTTAAGCATAAGATCTTTTAGGCTATTTTAAGCAAGTGCATGTATCTTGTTTATAATTTTTTTGTAAACAACACAAATTCGGATGGGGGGGGGGGGGGGGGGGGGTACAGTAGATATGTATAAGACATAGTGATCAGAATTTTTTCTTTAGGCATGTGCATTCACCTGTGGAATTCTTCACTTTTATTGGTCTGTTGGCAACACTCATTGTACCGTGAAAGGCGAGAAGCCCTTTCTGGTCTAAATTGTCTCTGAGGGCTGATATCTGAAAATCACTCCCTGTTGACTGCCCCATTAGCAACTTTGTCTATCATTTCTGTCTTTTTAGAGACAGAAACAATGAGAGAGGACTGGAAACAATATGGAGGAGATGAGGGCAATCTTTTTTTTTCAGGATATTAATAAAATGTTCAAAAGAACAGCACTTATTTGAAATGGAAATCTTTTGTAACATTATTAATGTCTTCACTCTCACACTTGATCAATGTAATGTGTCCTTGCAGAATAAAAGTATGAATTTTACTGACCCCAAACTTTTGAATGGTATATAGTATATATGAATTTAATTGAATTTGAATTCATTTTAATTCTAGCAAGTAAGTACTTTCCGCTTTTTCCGCTTTACAATCAACATGAATAAACATAAAACAGGACAAATACAATAAACAATACAGTATAGATAGACATCAACCACCACAGACATGGCGTCTGAGTCATGGAATCTGAGTCAAATGTTTAGTAATATATATATATAAATATATGTCCGACCATACAGTCCAGATAGAATGAGCAACAGAGTAAAATGGTGTAACACCAGAGTAGTCCCTCATGGAGTGTACACCAAGCAACATGGCGAACCGCATCTCGAATCCCACAGAGACCAAACAAGTGCAAACTCCACGACTTCAAAACGGAAAACGGGAACAGCTACCATGCCAAAAAATCCTCCCGTAAAAGACGCAGCCACTCCAACTAACAAAACGAACAAAACAAAGAGCCAGTGTGATGCGGCAGCCAAGCGCACACAAAATCCAATTACAATACTACCTCAACTCAAATTGAAAAAATAAATTTGAATTTAAAAGGCATTCTCAATTAATTTCTGTATGGCACACAACCCTGGTCTCTGACCCGTGATTTGGGAACAGGGTCGAGCATATAGACAATTAGTGCCTTAGTGGAAATCTCTGCTCACCTGTAAATAATGCTGAGAAAATCCTCCTGATAAAGTCTGAGATACTGGCCCAGATAATAACATCCCTGCGGCCCGGCGCATTTTGGGTCATGGCATCGTGTGACAAATGGGGCCGTGCCGTCTCATCGGACATTTCTCAATGTTGGGAGGAATTCTGACAGGGTTGTGCCAAATAACTGACAAGATTATTTGTGGGTCAGATTCAAAGCAAAGCCATGAGAGTAGATCCTTCACTTATGTGTGATGTGACTTCTGAACAGGCCTAATGGTACTGAGTGATAGACAGGGATGAATTTCAATCAAACAAGAACAGATGGGTAGTTGATGATGTACAGTGTAACGGTAAAAAAACTGAACTGTTCCGTTCTCCACCCACGGTTCAGCAAGCACTTGCACCGCGGTTCATCTCAAATCTGATGACGCATACGTATCTATAATATGGTTTGTTGGAAATAAATAAAACAGACAAGAGAGAGTTAGGCTAATGCATGTTTCTGTCGATGGATACGCATTCTGGCTTTTCCTAAACTTTGTGCTGTGCATGTGTCATATGCTCTATATGACCAGTCATTTATGCGTCATCACCCGTGTGTTGATACCGCTCAAGATACACATTGCTATCCGTGTTTAAACTAAACTCATTTAAGCCTTGCCAATTTAAACATTCAAGCGCAAGAAAATGAGAAACAGAACTTGTGCGCGCTGTGAGAAGATTTGTGCACTCCTCCGAAGCACGCACACAGCAAATATTGAGTTCTCTTTTAAAGGGGTCATATAATGGTACATGCACTTTTACAAGTTGATTGTACTGAAATGTGTGTTGGCAGTGCCTGTACACAACCATCATAAAATGATAAAAATCCATCCAGTGGTTTTTTTTAAATCTTCTTCTACGTCACAAAATCTACGCCCCTCCCACGATTGTTGATTGACAGCAGCGTTTCAACACAGACCCGCCCTCGCTCGTGAGCGAGCTGTCAATCATATTCCGCGCGGACCGGCGCGGTCATTGTTGATACGCTGGAGCACTGTCTATGAGCAGAATGGCGTCTAAGCGATTGTGGTGTTCTGTTCTTGGGTGTAATAAGGAACACAGCAGTCATTTTGATGTTCCTAAATCCGAACCGCTGAAGACGCAGTGGCTGAGTTTGTTTTCGAAGGGAATATTCCCCACGATCAACGTCAATGCTTTCATGTTTGCGCGAATCATTTCACACACCAGACTGCTTTACAAACGAGGTCAGTATAAAGCTGGTTTTGCTAAGAAGCTGCTCCTGAAAAAAGGATCGGTACCAACTATTCGTGTTCCTGCTGCACCTCCAGAAGAAGAAGTGAGTGTAACGTTTTATTAACCTTTATATTAATATTTATATTAATCTTTGCAAATCGCTTGCTGCACGCTTCACGATGAATGCGGCTGTTTACACTCAGGGTACATTACGGCATGTTTTCTATATACGACGTTCTCAGTATAATTCATAATCCCACGTTTATAATGAACAACGCATTATGGTTATTGTGTTATTGTGTTACGGTGTACGCACAGAACAGAGGGGCGGGGTGAGCAAAGCTCATTATCATTTATGCTCATGACACATGCACTTAAACGGCGTGCTGAAAACAGCTGTTTTCTGAGCTGAGCTGTTTTTGACCAGGGAAAATGAGTGTTTTCTCACAATACTAATGAGAATTTTTAATTAAAGTATATTACAAACTTTTAATTTAGACCCTAAAGAATCATATTAGCTTGTACAAAAATGGCATTATATGACCCCTTTAAGTCTAGCGCTTGAACGAACAAATACACACAAAAATTGTCAACATGCCTTAGGTTATGTCTTAAGTGAACGTAAACGGTTGAGAAAAATTCATGTGTATCAGTATCAGTGTACTGGATCTGTGCATGATGTCTTAAAGTGACAGCAGCCTAATATTCCTGCTCTCTGTATGTGTTTTTAATGTTAATCAAACAACAAAAGACAAGGAAATTACGCGCTGCTCTTGACTGAATAGCTTTTGTAACTTTAATAATGATTAATCTTTAATTTATACAGTGAAGATTATATGCAATGTTGTTTTACATTTAATTACCTTATTCAGTTTCTGTACCTGATAACTACTGTTAGATACCTGAAAAACCTGAAAAACAGTTTATTTAATTTGTATCTTTGCTCTATTGTATTTATTTGTGCTGTTGCTTGTAGTTTGATAATGTTTTTATTTTCTGACAGTAGACCTTTTTTCCCTGAACATAGCACATACCAACAAACCGTACTGAAGCCCTGACCCTAGAATTGTGATTAAAACCAATCTGTGAATGATTTGAACTGTTACACCCCAAGTAGACGCATGAATGTTTATCTGAAGTGCTCCTATTATGCTTTTTTGGATATTACCTTTCATGTAGCATGTACAGTAATATAGCATTTTGTGAATGTAAAAGGTCTGCAAAGTTTCAAAGATCAAAGTGCATGACAAATGTTGTTTTTGTCTCCCAAAATAAAGAAGTGATTCTGAACTGCTTGAAACGAGCTGTCAGTAATTACAGTCTTACTTCCTGCATGAACCTATGTAGGTTTGTAACACATTTGCATAATATCCACCTATGGTCTTCATTGGCTGCCCGTGAACAACGTTTACTTTGACCCGGCTTCAAACACTGTAGTTGTAGCTGAGGCCTGGAAGAGTTCATATTGGTTAATGTTGTTGACCTTTCGAGAAGATGCTGTTTTCTGCGCTGCCAAAGTAAATCCACTTTGAATGCACTTCCAAAGGACGAGGACTTGGGCTCGAACTGATACAGTGAAACCGATGCCATCTGAAATTCAGATATGGCAATGGGCGTTTCGTTTCTGACACACGCTATAAGCACTATACCAATCACAACAGACTGGGTCATCTGACCAATCGGAGCAGAGTAGACTCTCTCCGTCCACACTAGCGTTTTCAAGCGTTTTCCAAAAGTTTCTCATCCACACCGAAACGTCGGAAAACGCTAAATTCACCTTAGAGCGCATGCGTAAAACCTCATATAAGCTCACTGAGATGATACAGATGGAATAGACATAATAAAGTTATAATGCTGTTCTTTTGGCAGTATCACTTCATTTAGCAAAATATCTCACCGTTCACTGATGCGCCCAGGTCGCACTAAAACGCAACTGCTCTTATGTTTTGCTGCAGGACAGCAATTGCGAGTAAAGTTTCTGTCATTTTTGCAGGACTGCGATATGAAGAATGTACAAAGTTGGTATCTTTACCAACAGTGTGAAAGTGAATAGCACATAACAGGCACAAATGCAAACATACATATCTATCGGCTCAATAACGCCATCTTAGTGTGAACAGAAGAGAAAAAGATGAATTTTCAAACAAAAATGTATTAGTGTGGACAAGGCTTGAATCCTTTATCGAATCGCTTCAGACACTCTGAGAAAGTGATGCTGCAATGTGCAGTGTATCTTATGAGAAAATGAAATAGTTTTTGACCTTGGATGCATGTTAACCGATTGTAGGAGACCTCCAAAACTAAATTATGAATCTTTAAAATAGCATAATAGGGGCACTTTAAAGTGATTTCAAGGGGTTGTTCACCCAAAACAATTTACAGTTTACAACCGTTTCTTTGGGTAAAGAGTTACTTCACATGACGACTATATCTATCAGGATCTACCCATCTAGTGTATCTCCCTCCCTCAGCCACACTAACTATTAGAATAACAAGGGCGAATGATTAAAACTCATTAGGCCTGCATCCCAAACACAAGCAGAGTCTGCTGGTAAACATTTGCATTTTTGGAATAAGCCCAATCACACAATAGTTGCACATTCTGGGTGGTAAAAATAGGCTTTCAACTCCCTTGTCATTGAAAACCCACCGTCTAGACGCTTGTCTGAGAGCCCCCTAGAGACCTCTTATTGAATATCTCAGATTACTACAGCAGGTAAATCAAACAAGAAGGTTCTTGGTATCGTAATATAAATAGAGTATGTGAGAAACAATAGGAAGAAATTATTTTCAAGAGGAATGTGGGCGACCTCAAATGGTTTTTAATCTATTATACTGCACACACAGCTATGATATTGCAATGTGTTGCACTGAATATGGAAGTTTAAATCCATCAAGTTTTTAGGTCTATCATATCACATCATATTGTTTCAATCTGCTTTACATTATATTGTATAATATCAAAAATTACAGGGCACAGGATGAAAATTATCTTGCATGAAAAACATGACTTATTTTAATTAAAGCTGAACCCCCACCATCATCAGTACACCTGCAGTGTTTAACAAGGATTTTATGACTAATTATGATCCAAAACTATGATGAGTATTCATAATGATAAAAACAAAAATAGACTAATAATAGATATTCAAGATATTCAAACTTGTCTTGTAACTACACTACTGTTGAAAAGTTTGGGGTCAGTAAGATTTTTTTAAGAAAAAAATGTATACATATATTTATCAAGGATACATTAAATTGATCAAAAGTGACAATATAATGTTACAAGACATGTATAATGTTACAAATGATTTCAATTTTAAAATAAATGCTATTCTTCTGAACTTTCCAGTCATCAAAGAATCTTAAAAAAGGAATTTACACACACTTTCAATACTTGAAAAAAGTAGAAAAAATATTGATTATTTATTAATATTTACTGGCTAATAAATATTTTTATATCGATTAGTATTGATAGTGTGTGGGATTTCCTTTTGTTTTGAACATTTTTGACTTTTTTTTGGTCTTCTCTCCTACGCACTTATCTTTTACCTGCAGGTGTGCGATGGTAATTGTTAACTAAAATGTTAAAATAGAAAAACAGTTATTTTATATTGTCATAATATTTCACAATATTACTGTTTTATTGATCAAATAAGTGCAGCCTTGGAGAGCATTCAAGAATTTGGCAACCTTACTTGGCTTTTAATGCATTATAAGGGCATTCATAATGTATGTTATAATGCATTATATATTTTCATAAATAATTGTAACCAAAGTTAAAATGCATTATAATATCCACAGATTACTTGTTACATCTGAAATTGGTTGTTTGTCATGTTTTAATGCATTACACTTTCTAAAGGTGTATTATAATGTATTATAACTGTGGTTACAATTATTCATGAGACCATTCAATGCATTTTAAGGTGCATTGCAAGACATAATCTTAATCCATTAATCCGTGGACACTTCTATAATGCATTATAAAGGCTTTAAGTAAAGCAAAATCAAAACTTACAGTCTACAAACTTTTGAACGAAAGGATCTATCTATCTATATTGATTGATTTATAGATATATTTACTTTATAATATCTCTACTTTAAGTCACACACACACACACACACACACACACACACACACACACACACACACACACACACACACACACACACACACAAGCCATTTCAGATAGTACTGTATCATTCTATCACATCATATCGTATCACATCCAAATGTCTTCACTTATTATAAATACAATGCATTATGGTCTAATCAACCTTTAAGTGTAGTGGTTGGTTGAAATACATTACATAGTGCATTTTAGAAAAATGCTTTCAGGTAACAACTGTTGCAGGAACACAGGGAAGCTATTAGTAAACCATGCATCAACAAATGATGTGAGTGCCCTTAAACCAGCTAAATTACAGTGAGAACAGGGCCCTCTTTGATCTGATCAAAGAAAAAAGAGCAGACTGCAGACAAAATGAGATAAAAGCCAGCGGGAATAGCTCTTTTACTGGCTGCTAAAGACCAGGAAGATTCACAGGGCAAAGGACCAGGTCCAAAATGCGAACCCTGACACCGGGTCACGGCAGAAGCGGGTACCACCCAGGCGACAGCGTGAGAGGCTCTCTGGGTCTCCAGCAACCTACTTTACAGACGTTTCACAGTGCTCCATGTCTGCACAGCACGTCAAGAGGCTTATTTAGGCTAACTCGGGCCCCGGCGCGCTCCCCAAAGATCCAGCTGTCTGGTGCTGGCTGCTGGTGTCATCAATGAGCGTCTATATGAGGAACAGCATTTCTCCGTCATTAAGAGATGAAAAAAAAAAAAAAAAAACTGGAGCAACCAAATGTTTTTTCCGCGTTCATATTTGACAAAGATGAAGTGTAAAGCAGCCTGCTATTTTTGCTATTTTATTTATTCACCATTTATTTGTCCTGACAGGTTATTGGGAACACGTTGCCTTTATAATAACAATCTGGCGAGTGATCTGAAACTCTTTCTGCGGTGATGAAATAGATGTAATTTGCCACATGCTTTGCCAGGGCCTGCTCGGTGAGAAACGTCTGACCCAATAAAGACAATCAGGATGAGCCAATCAAAGATCATGTAATACCGAGCTACGGAACCGTAGAGCGGCCCGGGCGATCCGGCTTTCCATTACAAGATACTTTCTATCTATGATTGTATTATGGCAAAGAACTTCATCTATTTTTAAAGCAAAATGTCCTGCTGGGATTTCAACAGTCACAGGTCCATAGCTTGATCCTGGATGGTCTTGCTACGTTTGGGATTATTATTATTAGGATTCCCAAACACTTGCCCCGTCTGCCACTGGTCAAACAAACAGTCCCATCCCAAACGCAGTGTTTATCTCATCAATAAAATCACTGACAAAAATGTTCATTTACAAAGGCGGGACAAAAAAAGATGCACAAAGACTACACTTGAACAATCTGGATTAAAACATACTGTTGATGTAAATATGAAAAATGAGTTGAGAAAAAAGTGAAAAATGAGCAAACAATGGAACCATGTTGAATATAAGTACTCAAGTACTTAAAGTATAAACAAAATATACTATGAATCAGCCATTTCCACAACATAAATGTAATATTACAACTCACATCCGCACAGAAAATGAGGCAGATGAATTTGAACTAAATTACGTGATAGTCAGAACGAGTATTGTTTTCCATGTTGTTTTTAAAATAACTAAGAATTCCCAAACTTTTTTGTCAACTGAATCCATTTGTCCTAAAATATTTACTTGAAGTATGTGCTGAAATTTTAAGTTAATATCTCAAAAATGTAACACATTTGGATGTTCATGGATGTTGGTTAATGGTCACATCATGACATTATTTTTTTATTGTTTTTACGTTAAAATTGTTTATTTTAATTTGATATTTTTATGATTTCATTAATTATTCATTTTAACTCACAAACCCACATGCAATGCACACACATACCTCAGGCCCTGTCCACACGGAGACGCGTTTACATTAAAAAAAAAAATTGTATAGTATCGGCGTTTCGTCCAGACGGATCCGGTGTTTTGGGTGCCTGAAACCACTATTTTTTGAAACAGGGTCCCAGAGTGGATAAATCTGATAATGATGCCCTTGCGTTTTCGTGTGTACAGCCAATCCGTATATTTTGTGAAACGATGATGTCATCGCCCCACGTGTCGAGCCTAGTCAGACACCGCTAAGTCACGTAACAGCAACAACAATGGCGGACTACATGCTTGTGTTCGTCGTGCTGCAGAAGCTACTGATACTTTCTTTCTTTATTGTTTACTTGAATGTATTTTTATTTTATTGCTTTATTTTACTTCTTTATTTATTTATATTTTCTTTCTTATGCTATGATGCTTGTCTGTTGTCTGATTAAGACATTTCATATTTTGTACCAGGCCATTTATGGTTATTGTTCAATAAAGTTCTTGGAGGTAAAAAAAACAAAAAAAAAACTTTTTTTTAACCAGACAAACATCTGACCTGAAATCTCTTTTTTCGTCTCTATGTGAGACCCAGAAACACAGATTCTTACAACTTGGTCTCAAAGATGAAGCAAAAGTGCATAAATTAAAGTGCACTGTGTCCAAATAAAGTGCATTGTGTCCAAAAGTGCATAAATTAAAAAAACTATATCATTTTACATATTACAAACCATAACACAAAAGGTCAAGCAAGTATATATCAACTTGCTCTTGAAATTTGGTTATGGAATATGGTAAGCAAACTGTCTTAACATTATAACTATTTTTATTTTTTTTTCAGCCAGTGTAGGTACAGCACAACTACGCTAAGGTCAAGGGTTCAACTCCCTGGAAACAAAAACACTAACAAATGTGCCCATGAATTAAATAAATGTGTCTTCCAAACCAAGTAGAAATGGAATATAGTGGACTGGCAGCTGTGTGAATGCAGCTATAGAGCAAAGCCACTGCTAGATTCTGAGCTAGAGGCAGCCTGCCAGGCATCTCTGCGTTCGGGACCCCTGAAGAGGCCAGATGGGAGCCCTGCTGTGGCCTCCTGTAGTCATGACACGTACAGCCAGATTATTCCTGCACACAAACATGTCCAAACTTACACCTTGTGCTTATTTTGTGCCACCTTGTGCCTTTCACAATGTTGAAAACTGACTTAAGACCTGTTCACACCAAGGGCAATAACGATAAAGATACAGTCCTAGAAATCTATGGCCACGTACACACTTGTTCTCGTGCTTGCAAGATCCACGAGTCACGATCGTACCGCTTTCCCTGTGATTTCCTGCACCGCACAGGGAAAACAGTGCGATCATGACATGTGTTGCTGGATCTTGCAAGCAAATCATCAAACAATTTAGCCAATTAAGCCATTCTGACATTACACCACAGTCCTAGTGTCCTTATGGCAATGAGTCCTCTACTCATTAAAGCTAATGTTTCTAGCTTTCAGACAATAAAAAATGAAGTGTCTTAAATTTCTGTCCATTAGTATCTGCTGGCCTCCCAGAGGTACCTTTCATTTGCTTGTTCATAGCTCAGGAGACATGATGGAGTTCTTAATTACGTTCGACTTTCGACTATCAACTTTGTCTCAGACGTTTTTCCATAATTCAGTAGGAGTACAGAGGAATTGAATAAATGAACTATTTGGTCTTGTAATAATTTAATGAGAAATGTTTGAGTTGAAATATATTTTATAACTTCAATATCTTTAAAAGAGCTGTTTGAGACTTCTTCTGAAACTCATGCGCTTCATTGCTCTTCACTACAGCCCGACAAAATAAAAGTTTGATTTTATTTGAAGAAATTATGACAGAAATATATTACTTAGTTTTGTACAGTATATGTGCTTCTCAAAGTAATAACAATAATAATCCAATTTATTAAAGCATTATTTTTAAGGAAAGGGAATTGTACATTTTCATTTGATTTCATTATAAAAGATTAATTAAACTGTTCAAGTTTTATGGATTTATTGATTAACCATGGTTTTTCACAATAAATGTGTATACAATCATAAAACACAGAATCCAGAAAAATTTAAACACAAATAAATAAAACACATTTCATAGAGCCTTATTATTGTTATAAGTTTTATGAATTCAATTGATTAGATGTGATTGTTAAGATTGAGTTCGACCATTAAAACGGAACCCACAATTAAAAATTTAAAACAAAGAATGGGAAAAAATAAAACAAAAGTGAAGTGACATTAGATTTATTGCTTCAGCGTACAGTCACCTTGAAGTTTATTTACAATACCAGTGAAGCTTTCCCCGTCTTTAAACATAAGCAAAACTTGATACATTTGATACCAAATGATCTCCACACGGCATTTTACACTTCTTGCTTCTGTAGCAGGCGACTCGCTAGGATGCCTTATTCATGCATATGTGACGGGTTGTGCTTCAGAGTTGCCCGTTCATTCAGACAAAGTAAGCTAATCAAACACAACCCAGTGTCCCAGTGTGACTTACAGCCGGCTTTATCCCGAGCTGTTTCATCAGAGCAAGTGGCCGGGAGGCTCCATCATTTACAAAAAGGCCTGTAACTGGTGCCCTCGAGGTTCCCACACCTTTTGACAAATCAATTTTCATGACTTGTCATTATTGGCTTCAAAAAATAATAAAAATTGTGTCTTTTAACTATTAACTTTGTCTCAGACGTTTCTCCAGAAACCGCCACAAATAAGACAGTAGTTAACATACAGTACAGAGCAATGAAATGAATGATTTTGCACTCACAAATAGTAATTTCTAGCTGATGAATATTTTAGGCCCGGTTCCAGAATGAAATCACTGGACGCTTCTGAAATGAGTGAGGGTGCGCTAGTAAAGTGCCGAAAGCACCCCCATAACAATAATAGCAATGTACAGTGAGAGATTTAATACTTCAATACTTTCACAAATAACTGGAACAGCATTTCAAAACTATTTTGATATGAAATTTTTTATATTTTTCTATTACTCTATTAGTCTTCATTTCCATCGCTTAAAGCAAATCTATTTTGACATAATTTGTTTGCCCTTTGCTATGGTTATAACTACAAAAATCAATGTAATTTTGCGTGAATCCACATCCAAAACTTTGCAGCATGTGTGTGGCCATTTGCCCTCTTAGCAGCACGAAAAACAAAACTTATATTCAAATTTAAGTTGCATAAAGCCAGCCAATCAGAACTGATCATGTCAGTCGGCGTTTGCTATTTTTATGGACTGTGAGAGTGTACCGACGAACTCCATACTAATCCAATGGCTAGACCAGCACCAAACCAGCTTGGACCTGGTTTGTTTAAAAGGAGGTAGTAAACATTATCTTTAGAAGTAGAAGGAAGGGAATGGGAATATCAGGAGGAAAGGTGAGAGAGAGGAGTTGATGCAGGATGGAAGAGGAGATGAAAAGGCCTGAAGTTAAGACAGTAAGTGCTGTTGAGAATGGAGGAGGGTGGGAAGGTCAGCTGGGAGTGGAGGATGAAGAGGACGAGGGGATGAAAGAGAAAGAGAGTGAATTAAGAGCAGGAGGCATGTGGGCAGAGGACACACAGGAGCGAGCGAGAGCTCATGAAGGAGTATGACAGATGAGACACTGAGTGCCACTTGAGTGACAGAATACAGAATGAGAATGAAGGATGGAGGAAATAAATTAGAGGGAAAGTAAAGCCTGATGCCTTCAGTCTGCTGTATGCTGGAAATACTTGCTTCGGATTTTTAAAACACGAGTGTTTGTGTTTTAAATGCCCAACTGAAGTTTAGTCTCTATGAGATGTGCTCATTTAGTGTTGCAATATGGCTATATAGTCACACCACCCAGAAATCTGCACAGATATTGTATATCTGTGGAATAGCACATTTAGATTGAATTACCATATGGCAGAAATGTGCTATACCACAGCAGATATACAGTATTTGTGCAGCTTTCAGTGGGCATCACTGAATAGGTGACAAAGAAAAATGCAATAAAGCAAAAATTCAACAAAGATCATGGCATTTAGGAACCTTCAAAACTACTAAAATATCTACTAAAACATGATATATATATTATTCATAATTATAATATTCATATAATTAAATATATATTTGAAGTTTTAGTTTTAAAAGATCCCATTTTAAAAATCCAATTTTAAAAAGGAGAAAAAGCTCAAAAATGTGTTAATATATATATATAAGACATCTTTGAGCTTTTTCTCCTTCCTTTTAAATTGGATAGGGCTATCTATGCACAATTAGTTAGTTGCATTTAATTTTTTGCCTTTAGCATTGTTTTCAGAACAGACAAATTAAGAACCACTGATTTAAAATATACAAAAAAAATGATTGTTTGTACCTTATTAGCATCAACCTACAGTACTGTTATGGAAAAGCAATCAGTTCTGACATTTCACCATATTCATATAATGGCTAGTGGCTCAATTATAACAGAAGAAGCGGGGCGTTCTTGCAAATTGAGGAAATAACACCAGCAGTGCTGTATTCGGAGAATCCGAGCCTGTCACGAGCTGTTTAAGAGATGTCGTGATGATGCATTGCATGTGGAATTTGAGGACACATCCTTTCAACTGATTCGAATTGAATGAGACAGACTGGAATATTTACAAATGCCATTTCTCGGTCGGCTCGAATGGCTGTTGAGAGGAAGGTACCGCTCGTTTATCACCGTTGAAGCTGAAGGAACGACTCAAAACAAAGCACATCCCTGAGACGGGACACTCGGAAGGGGACGTAAAGATGGTTGTTAGCTGTTTATCCCTGATATCCCAACCTATCCCACCGATCACTGTGACTGCTGAAAAATCAGTGTTTTCAGAAGGGCTTTAAGTCACATCTGCTCCCTCACGAGCACCGCAAACAATTCTAAAGTGTGCGTTGACAGACCGTTTAGTGAACACATGAGCACACATCTGTCTCATGAGCTTCAGCAAAATAAAAACAATCTCCCCGAGGGTATGAGAGTGTTACCACTGGATGTTAAATTGTCTGTGGAAAATGTGAATGGTGTTCGCCTGTGCAAAGATCACCGCCAAGATGGCAGAGCATCAAAGATGTACTGAGTGGTTGTTAGCATGTTGCTGTGAGGTTGCTTGCTAGAGTGTTCTGGATGGTTTCTTACTGGAAAGGCATTCGAATGTTGCAGTCATACAGAAAACACATGTGGAATAAATGCAGAAAATGTGTATAGTGTCAGTTATCAGAATGTAGCCTATGTCCATCCGACAGGAGTACTGAGAGTAATGCGACAGGTGAAAGTTGTGCTTTAGTCTCACAGGTAAAATTTGATGCTAAAAAATTAACAATAGACAAGGGATATTTCAATTGGGTACAAAATAGTACTTCTCAAGGTTTTTGACCTTTTTTATATTAAATGCTACATTGGTGACCAGAAGCATACATTTCTTGATCTGATCTTATCTACAAAATTTGTATATAAATGTGTATGTGTGTATATATATTTATATATATGTGTGTGTGTGTATGTGTGTGTGTGTGTGTTTAAATATAGTATTGTACAGTCTCGTCTAAGTGCCTCAAACAAAGCTCTGGATCCTTCAAAGATTTGATTCCATTAACCTGGAAAAGGTATTCAACATCACTTGTAAACATGACGGTTTCCATGAAGACAGTTAAAGTTGCATAAAGCCACCCAATCAATTTAGTGTTTGCCAAACTGAGAAAGTGTAACTTATATATAACAGTTACGTTGTCTACATTGGCAGCTCTTCAGCTGTATAATTTTTGTGTCACACCATGTATATACTGTGGTAAAAAAAAAGATAGTACACTAAAATTTCAACTGCATAACACATTTTAGCTGTCACTGTTTTATGGTTTCATTATTGGCATTGTGGCCACTGGGAATGCATGCATTTGTGTGCATGTGTCTAGCAGCATGTTGACTGAGCGACTGTGACAGCTTTGCAAAGATACTGTAACACAAATACATCTGAGCGGGGTGACCATCCTATGCCTGTCTGTTTCTTATGTGTCCTTCTGCACGCCTGTGCTTCAGGGCCTGAAGACTAGATGTAAACCTACAGATGTAGAGCCAGCTGCTTCTATCAACATCCATTAAACTTCCTTATACATCCTTATAGAACGAGAAAAAAACTTTAAAAAATAAGTTTTTAACTTGTAAGTACTCAATGCACCTAGCATTTAACAGTACACTAGTGAGACGCTGCCAGGAAAGGCTCTCAACCAGGTCAGTTTTAAAACAATAAGTGCAATAAATATTAATGCCTTTTATGCAGTTATAGCAGAGACGGATTTCCTTTGAGACACTTCATTAAACATCCTAGAGTTTGTATTCAAAGTCAACAGAGGTGAAACTCAGAAAAGTGGCAGACAAGCCTTAGCTTAACAAAAACAAAACAAAAATGACAATTTCATTATCATTCACTCACTCTTATGTTGTTTAAACCATAAATGATTTACTTATTTTCTATTAAAAACAAAATGAGATGTTAGAGTATCTGCTTGTGTCCAAGATTTAAGTAGATAAAGTGATGTAAGCTCAAACAGGACAACAAGCACAATAAACATAGACCATTTGACTCTATTTGCACAATTTTCCAATTCTTCTAAACTCAAACAAAATCTTTGTGTGTAAAACAGTTTTAATTAATTTCCCTCTCCGCCAGAGCTCACAAATGTTCTTGCCCATTGCAGTCATAACTATCTGGTTTATTAGCATTGCTGTTTTTGGGTTGCATAATGTGAAGATGTTTTTGCACTGATTATTTGCACTATATAGCCTATTCATTTCTGCTTTCTTCTCCCAAAACAGAACTGCGTGGAATAGCCTTCATTTCTCAATTTCTCAAAATAACAATAGTCTAATTCTAGAGATTAGGGAAACGTGCCGTTTTTTCTTAACCAAAATTTGAGTTGAAAGTGTACAGTAACTTAAGGAATGCAAGTGTACTCAATACTTCAGCAACTGAAAAATGACCCTGTACTGCCGTTTCCACAGAACAACCTTTTCAACTGTGCTAATGATTAAAAAAGCTTTCTGGAGTACCAAATGAGGACATTAGAATGATTACTTAAAGGGATACTCCACTTTTTTTGGAAATAGGCTCATTTTACAACTCCCCCAGAGTTAAACAGTTGAGTTTTACCATTTTCGAATCCATTCAGCCGATCTCCGGGTCTGGCGGTACCACTTTTAGCATAGCTTAGCATAGATCATTGAATCGGACAGGACCATTAGCATCTCTCTCAAAAAAATGACCAAAGAGTTTCGATATTTTTCCTATTTAAAACTTGACTCTTTTGTAGTTACATCGTGTACTAAGACAGACGGAAAATGAAAAGTTGCGATTTTCTAGGCTGATATGGCTAGGAACTATTCTCTCATTCCTGCGTAATAATCAAGAAACTTTGCTGCCGTACCATGAGTCCATGAGGTGTAATGATATGACGCAGTGCCTGAAAATAGGTCTAATAGGTTAGACAAACTTAGTCCCGGTCACGTTGGAAGTTACCGAGCTGGGGACTATTTTCAGGCGCTGCGTCATATCATTACGCCTGCTGGACTCATGGTACGGCAGCAAAGTTTCTTGATTATTACGTAGGAATGAGAGAATAGTTCCTAGCCATATCAGCCTAGAAAATCGCAACTTTTCATTTTCCGTCGGTCTTAGTACATGATGTAACTACAGAAGAGTCAAGTTTTAAATAGGAAAAATATCGAAACCCTTTGGTCATTTTTTTCAGAGAGATGCTAATGGTCCTGTCCGATTCAATGATCTATGCTAAGCTATGCTAAAAGTGGTACCGCCAGACCCGGAGATCGGCTGAATGGATTCGAAAACGGTAAAACTCAACTGTTTAACTCTGGGGGAGTTGTAAAATGGCTGCTTTTTCTTAATTGTTTTTATTGCTCTTGCTGTATTTGTTTATTTTTACTGTATGCGCTTTGGGTCTGAGAAAAGCGCATTATAAATAAAATTTATTATTATTATTATTATTATAAAATGAGCCTATTTCCAAAAAAAAGTGGAGTATCCCTTTAAGGATTTGTTTTGTTTTTTTTGCAACAATTTTCTTAGTCTGCAAGAGTGATGTATGCTGAAAATGGTGTTTATACGGTGTTTAAATGTTAAATATATGGTGTGTATTTTATATTGCCATCATCAACCATCAAATACTCAAGAATGCAAGTACAGAGAACGCATGAAAGTACCTGAATGTGTTCTAGATATCGAAGATGCATAGAGTGCAGATTTTAGAGAATCAAACCATTAAAAATCCCAGAAGTCATTGTGGATAGACAACGTACGGAAGCCTGTGAGACTCTTATTCCCACTCAAGAGATTCTCGCTGAATGCTTGCAAATACATGATGGCTCGTGAAAAAGTAAACATTTATCGTTTTGTTTGGCATAATTGTAATAGTTCTAAATAACTGTAAAATAAAAAGATATCAAATAATAACAATAATGTAAGTAAATATTTGAATAGGTTATGACATCTCTGTTATCGTGCATTGGACGGTGCTGTCCAACTGCCTAATGTGTGCTGATCGGTAGTTGAGAGACAAGATCACAGCACATCTAAATTCTGATGATCTGCTGAAGTTCAAACTGAGCATCATAATGGGGATGAAAGCTGATTTATGTGACTTTAAACGTGGCATTGTTGTTGGTGCTAAACGGGCTATTCTGAGTATTTCAGAAACCACTGATCTACTGGGATTTTCACGCCCAACCATCTCTAGGGTTTACAGAGAATGGTCCGAAAAATATCCAGTGAGCGGCAGTTCTGTGGGCAAAAATGCCTTGTTGATGCCAGAGGTCAAAGGAGAATGACCAGACTGGTTCAAGCTGATTAAAAGGTACAGTAACACAAATAACCGCTCGTTACAATCCGAGGTCTGCAGAAGAGCATCTCTGAACGCACAACACGTCGAACATTGAAGCAGAAGCAGAAGAACACACCGGGTGCCACTCCTGTCAGCTGAGAAAAGAAAACTGGTGCTACAATTCACACGGGCTCACCAAAATTGGACAATATATTGCATAAACATAATACTGCAAATTCACTGTTAAACTCCCTTATGTGGAAAGCTACTGTAAAGCTATGAACATAATTTCGTAATGCAGTATGGCATACTAATATGACATACCACACACAAAAAGAAAAAACTAACCAGATCTTTATTATGCTATACCATGGCTGCAGATCACGCCCCTCCTATTGTATCTGCAGCACAAGCTTCTATTACACTGAGCCATCGTGACGGTGAGACCAGTGAGTGTTCAGTCTCCAAATTATATATTATTATCATGATATAACACCCAACATCATACCTCTGAATCTTGAAGAGGACATTTATCTAATCCCAGAAATGAATTATTGTAATAAACTCTCAAATCAACGTCATTCTTCACCCGCCACATGGTGCACCAATTATCATAACCATTCGGCAAAACACACAGCGTGAAATGATAATAATAATCCATGTGGGCACGGATAATCACGTCTTTCTGTGATGTAAGAAACTCTCTGAACACTAAATTGCTTCTGAATTGGCCCAGACACCGCATGCAAAACAACAGACAGGTGAGTTAGCTTAGCATGACTAACAGTGTGAAAATACGTGCTGGTATCAAAGGACATAGAGACCAAATTCAGTTGCAAATCACAGCTGAACGCAGGATCTAACAGAGAAAGTTGTAGTAGCATCAGGGGCGTAATTTGTGGGGGGGTTGGGGGGAGATAATAACCCGCGGGCCGGTATAGATATATACACTAGATGTCGCCTTCGCTACTGCAGTTCATTGGAACGAAACCGTAGCCAAGGCGACATCTAGTGTATATATCTATACCCGCCCGCGCCCTCAGATCATTTGGACGCGGCTGTGTTCAAGAGGTAACAACGATATAAATACTGTTCGTTTTCTCACACAAACCGCTCGTTTTGTGTCTTAGGCCATCAATGTGTACTTACGATGGGGAATTGTTTAATTTGGACGATGGGGAATTGTTTTAATTTGGACTCTGTGCATGCTCTTTGAGACAGTGACCATAGACCTGCATTCAATGACTGACAGACAAGAACGGTTTGACCTAAAAATATCAAAATTGAAACTACTGCGGAAAAAAAGACACCTACATCTTGGATGCCCTTGAGGTAAGCTAAAACATACCAAAATTTAATTTCAAAGTGAACTATCCCTTTAAGTCAATATTTTAATGCGACGCAAACCCTGTCTACAATTATATGGTAATGATTTTAACACAAGTTGAAGTCATTATATCTGCTGCTGACTGAGAGGGAAAGAACGTCATACATATGATTAGAAACCTGACTTTAGCCAGTTAAACTTGATATACAAAATTAACAATAAGGGTCTGTTCCAAAACCTAGTGAGCAGCCTTGCTCCTTCCCAGCTAACAGGGAACGTTCTTGGATCTTTGGCTAATGTTCTTGCAAGATTCTCTCAAAGTTGTGAGCAAACATTCTTCCAGTAACATTAAAATAAAGATTGTTCCGAGTTGTCTAATAATAATGTTCTCAAAATGTGAACACCAAATGTTATTTATTCACAGTTCATGGAGCGTTTTTTTCTGAAACATTTTAGTTGGATGTTTGTATAATACTTTTGAAATGTTACTACTTGTTTCAGACATTTTAAACGTACAGAAAACATTCATAAATAACATTATCCATGCAGGCTAAATAAATGAGTGAAAGTTATCTCAACAAATATATTTTTTAAGTAACTTTCTGTGATTTTATCAATCAAACCTATTGCAAATACTTACTAATGTTTGTGCTATTGTTTTCCCTCCAAGATGATGTCACTTCCTGGAGGATGATGTCATTAAAGAACTGGCTTTTGTTAAAGAGACAGTACAAAAGACTTACATGATGGGAAGCTAAATAAATTAAATATCTCAGAACATTTCAATTAGAAAAATATGAAGAAATGCCTGGAATATTAAACAACAATATGTAAACATTACATCAGTATTGCATTTGAATTTAAGGAACTAGACTTAAAATAAATTGCATTTTTTTCTTTGCCTTTACAGACAGATACCTTTAGATATATCTAAAGTATAAGTGTGTGTGCAAGTGTGTGTGTATGTGTGCCTATGTATGTGACATGATGAAAAAAAAAAAAAAAAATGCCTGTAATAGTCCTATATAGATTATCAGTGGTTCAGATATCCTGAAGGGCAAAAGGGCAAAAAAATGGCTTGATATTGTTTCATATTTTATCAGATGCATTAAAATGTGATGAGGACATGAAAACAAACTGAACAGGAAAGACCCATACAGCACTAGGTCTTCATTTATATATGATCATAAAAACACAGCTAGAATTTTAGTTAGAACTACAAGAGATTTTTGACAAAACTTCTTCCAGACAGCAAGGGTGAATCTGTCATCCTTTGCATTGGATGTGTGATTTGTTCATTGCTTATGTAAATTTCTGCACAGAAACTGTCTGGTCCACTTTTAACAATGTAAATGTAAAATCATTTTATGTTCATTTATTTAATGTTCTGCGGCTCGAGGGGCGTAGCACAAGATCCCAGGCCCTATGCAAATGCAGTCCTGATAGGCCCCCATGTTGCTCAAAAGCTAAATGATATTACAATTTTCTTTGTGTATATAACACCAAACATAGGCTATAAAACAGCTTAAAATACCATTTTAGTTTTCTAATCCCTACAAATTAGGCTATTATAATGGTGTGCTGTATGCAAACAGCATTGTTAGAGTACAGTTTATTTATATAGCCTTTACCTCAGATTACATGTATAACCAAATTATCATCTGAAAGTGTATGTTCTGCTCTTTCAATGGGTTGTCTCAGTTCATTTTTAGCACTAATGATCGCAGAGATATTCAAGCAGTTTAGCATAGATTTCGAGTTCTAGTTTGTGCTCACCTTTCTTTGAAAAGAAATCAGTTACCAATTGTTTCCCCTCATTTTGTTTTCTTTCCTACTCCTGTCTTTCCTTTCTTTTTTGGTGGCCTGATTTCAGATCACCAGATTTTTTGATCACCAGATGCTCAACTAACTAACATAAACAAATTACATGCAGATGGACTAAACCATTTGGTGCTTTAGCAAGGGGTGGGACCGTAAGACATTAGATAGTCTTTACTTTTTTTGTATACAAAATGTAGTCAGTCAATCAACCAAGTTAGTCAGCCAATACACTAACTTTACATTTCATCTGACATTCATTATGAAATTTAATTAGGAAATGAAGATATCCAGGTAAAATAAAATATATTCCAGACTTTCCAAGGGCCCTCTCTCCCCTTGGGGCCCTGGTAATCAGTACCGGTTTTACCCCCAGTCCAACGCCCCTCGTAGCATGCTGGCATACACCAAAACTGAGAATTTAATAAAGAGATGCAGAGAACACCTACAACCTACACAGGTCACTTTGGTATTCAAAATGATTTTAAATTGAAGGGAAGTTCAGGACGTTTGCATTTTATGAAGCTTCATGTCACTGAAGATACTTCAATTTAGTCCCATGCAAATGTTATAAAATCATAATGCTTGAGGATATGTATATTGTCCAGAGTCATATAACGAGTCTAATTATGACCACATTAAAGCCTCACCTGGAGCTAAGCATCATTTCTTGGCATTTATCTAACTTCATTACCCCGTCTCTTTATTAGAACACAGTCTCAGGCAAATGAACCCCCAGTGCTGAGCACACACTCACAACAACAGAAAAGCCAACTCAAAAATTTGGAAACAAGAGATTTAGCTAGAGATCACTAAATTAATGGGCAAAGTTTCAACTGGAGTCCATCCACATATCCACTGATCTGATTTTCAGTATAAAACTGAAGCCACGTGAGAAATCTTGTGCTAAATTATATAACACTGAATAACTTATGAAACAAGGACTGAAGAACTTACAAGAGTACAGAGATTTACAACTTACAAGAGTACAGAGACTTGCACATAATATTAAAGATATTATGTGCAAATCACTATACTGAATATAAAATATAAATATGTATGTATGTATATATATATATATATATATATATACACACGTATATATAGTGTGCTGTATATACAACTGTATAATTATAATACTTTTTTCAAGAATTTTTTTAATAATGAATTTGAACTTAACTTTTTATGCAGATCGTCAAATTATATTTACGGAAGTATATTTAAAATTATGAGATACAGAGTGAAATTCAAAAAAATTCCCTGAAAGTCATTCATTCATCAGCCATTTACAGACAGATACTCACAGATGTATATGAAAGTAATTTAACGAATACAATAAAAAGTATGTGTATAATAAGGCTGCTCGATTGTGGGGGGAAAAATCATCATTTTGTCAATAATGTAACCCGGTTATTCATCAACTTTAAAAACATCATGAATTTATTGAACTTTAAGAAAAAAAAACTTTTTGGTATTATATTTCTATACTATAATTATAATATAACTGAAAAAAAAAATCTAAAAAAAAATCTAATGTACAAAAATGTTATTAATTTATTAAAAATAAATAAATAAATAATATATAATACATAAACATTTAAATAAAACAATTAAATATTACATACAAAATTAATTTTAATCCAAATAAATAAGATAACTATGTTGTTGTCATGCAATTACACAACCTACTAAAAAAATTGTATTATAGGGAGGGGCAAAAGCAATAAGAGCATCATTACAAAATGGAATAAATGAGGCATTTTATCATGATGATCTGGTTTTCATAATAATTGGAAGCCAAAATCGTAAAATAAAATTTGATTAATCGCCCACTCCTGTCCCAGCGTATAATGTGTAGATAGACAAAATATTGCTTCCACTCAGTAAGTGCATGGCTTCTGTTCGGCAGCCAGCTGATCCACTCTGACTCCAGGGCCGAAACAACCGTGCCGGAGGCCACCGTGTGGAGCAGTGCTGGCATTTAAATCCACCCTGTGAATCACTGCTGAGTAATCACAAACCAGAGGAAAGTTCCATGAACAATAGCCATGGAATCAGCATCCACTGCCCATCCGCTGAGAGATGCACTGGAGCTGTCATTCGCTCCGGGACAGATGTGCTGACGACTAACGCTTCTGTTTGGATCATATTGAAGGGTGTGGATTTTGGAATCCACTGCTGCTTCAATGTATATGTAATGAGTGATTATAATCAAGGTATTAATCAATAATAAACCTTCTAAATAACAAATGAGTTGAATGACTTCTCTGGAGATTTTACTTTGTTATAGAAGTTACCAGTGTGATTACTGAAATGTTCTTTTCATGTATTCTTTAATGTCTGTATTTGATATCTGAATGCAGTAACAGTGCTTGCTTATTAGCCCGGCTTCCAGAAATGAAATAGGGACTTGTTTTGTGTTTGAGAAAGATCTTCAACGTGTTAAAACATAGGGGCTATTGAAGACAAGGGCTAAGGAACCACTGGCATTGTTGGAGATGGACTGAGTTGTTGTTCTGGACACGCTGGCACCCAGTATCCCAAATCTGAGAACTGGAAGGTCACGACGTGCCTAAGGGTCCGAGTATCAGCTGCATAATCGATAGAGATATGTTTCCATCTATCTGTATATGTGTTTATCTATTTCTTAGCCAATCAGAAATTGCAACCTGAAGCAAGTACGTAGCTTAGACCTTGGTGAAGGGTATAACTGCTGTGATCTTTGTAAATGTAAGCGGGGCGGCCTACGATCTCCCATGTGAGTCTTGAAGCTGACTTCTGCTGATGAAACTGCAAACTATCTTCAGTAACTCTTTTCTTTAATTTATTATAATTCTGACTCCGGGTCTTCATTCATCATATCTGGTTCTGGGTCTTTGACTGTAAATCCCCTTACAATATTAAACACTATTACACATTAACTTAGTTGAGTCTGATTTTAAGGGTGTATGACTATGACTTGGCAAAAGCTGATACTCTAGAGCATGGGTCACCAAACTAAGGCCCGCGGGCAGACTCAGGCCCGCCACCCCCCTTTGACTGCCCCCCCAGCCCCCAGCCCCCCACTACTTGAACCAGCCCTATGAGGCAATCCCCAAAAGTCGTCATGGACGGTACGTCATGGTACGGGCGTCACGGTTTGGTGCATACATTTACACGGAGAATACACGGTATAAAAATAAATAAAACTTGCGTGCAATTTTATTAATGTAATGCGGAACTACTGTTAGATACGCGGATTCTTTAGGGACACCTAATCTGTAGCTCCGCCTTAGCTCTGAAGCAGACCAAAGAGTATAGAAGCCCAAGAGGCAAAACTCAATAGAACGCTCCATAGCAACAGCTGCCCTATGACGTGACGGCGCGGCCGCCATTATGGACTGAAAACTGAAGGAAAACGCCGAAAAATAATGGGAGTCAATGCCACTGAAAAACTTAACAAAACAAAAACTTAACATAACTTAATTTTTTCTGGCCGTCATATCTAAATATGAAAACAATTTAAAATACATTAATGAGGATGACCGACGTTAAATGACGTTAAATGACAGAAAATATACGTCTATGTGTTGGTTATACATGGCCTAATTACCCTTAGGAAAATAGTAGAAGTACTATAAGACTACTATAGAAATACTATAGCGGCTCTAGGATATTATAGAGGTATTACAGAACATAACAGAACATAACATACTTCTGTGATGTTCTGTAATACCTCTATAATATTTTAAAGCTGCTATAGTATTTATATAGTAGTCTTATCGTACTTCTGTAGTATGTCCCAAATTACTATAGTATTCCTATAAGATTACTACAAAAAATTTTTTTCCCAAAATACTATAAGATTCCTATAGTACTTTTTAGTAAGAGTATGTCCCCCACCGAATCGGCTTCATTAACCTACCACTTACGGTTTGCAAAGATACAATTATAAAATTATTGCAAAACTTTAATCTATCAATATTTATGTTCTATTATGCATTTTCCTTGTTATATGAATAACAGAAATTCAAGAAATAATATAGGCTATAGGCAGACACACAGTAATTAGATATAAGTAATAAGATATTTATTCAAATGTTGATTTTGAAATTAGTGAACATCACCATATATATGATTTGGAAAAATAAATAAATACAATTATAAATGAACATTTCTAAAGACAGTTAATATTTTACATAGAATATCACAAAAAATATGAACAACTTTGTTTTTTTTTTCAACATCTTCAGTGAAAGTGCACACAGTGAACGTTTCAATGGCAAGAAAAAAAACAATCTGTGAATGTCCTATTACAGGCGGAAAGGTACAAAAAATATGTGCAATCTAGCAAGTGCACACATGAACTATAAACACCTACTAAAATGGATTTTGCCATTGACTAGCGCTAACGATTGCAGCAGCTTTCAGTCCATAATGGCGGACGCGCCTCCGCAGCGCCATCTACAGACTGTTACCCATAACACAACAGAGTTTCGCCTCTTGGGCTTCTATACTCTTTGAGCAGACTGCGATGGTAAGATTGCTATGCTGGAATATGTTGAGAGAGAGGTGTGGGCGCGATCGAAAAGTCGTAAAGTGTTTACTTATATTTGTGTGCGTGTGCGTGTGTGTGTGTGTGTGTGTGAGTGAGAGTGTGTGAGGCGCGGCCGCGATCGAACAGTGGAAACATAAAAACATACTCCGTCATTCAGTTTACAGGACATTCAAACTGCAAAGTGTTTGTTACTGTTAATTAAATTTTTAAGGAAAACAAATATATTAGTCTGAAATGTAGCAGATTAATTTTCAATTCATTCAGGTACAATTACCAAACATATCAAGGTATTTTTATTAATTGAATTAATAAACTAATTATATAAAACTATTGTCAGTGCACTACAAATAAACTGGTTCTATGCTTTTACTTTATTAATAAAACTTATTTAAAAAAAATACAAGGCTTAAGACATTTATTTTTCTTTTGGTGGTCCAGCCTGAGACATGCACAAGCCTTCTGCATTTGTTTTGCTTTTCCCTCCATTGTACTGAACTCGTACCGAACCGTGATGTCTGAACCGAGGTATGAACCGAACCGTGACTTCTGTGTACCGTTCCACCCCTAAAAGAGAGTGCAGAGTTTTCAAAGAATAGTGGACCAACGATTATTTGTGAAGAATAACTTTAATTAAAACAAAGTGTGAAGACTCGATTACAACTTTTGCAAACCACTAGTAAAGATAAACAAATATGTGCCAGGAATCAAGTGTTGATATAGTAGTGTGGATATAGTAGTGGGGATGGCTGTGCCAGGCTAGTAATCTTTACTACACAATGAGGCCTGCTGGTGGTCATTTTGGTCTGGGTCATACAATTCTGTTATATAGCTGACCCGGCCCCGGCCCCCCATCACAGTCAGGAACGATAATGTGGCCCCCAGAGAAAAAAGTTTGGTGACCCCTTCTCTAGAGATTCGACTATGATGACAATAACATTTGACTTGATTTGTTGATGTCTGACAATCGTATTCAGACTTACGTTTCAACCTACCTGCCTTATTTTGCAAGCACAGATTTCTCACAAACTTTAAACTACACATCATTCAAAAGTTTGGAGTCAGTGAGATATTTTTATGTTTTTGAAAGAGGTCTCTTTTGCTCACCAAGGCTGCATTCATTTGATCAAACATTCAGTAAATTCAAATAACTGTTTTCTATTTGAATATATATATTTACATACATACATACATATATTCAAAATTTTTATCAGTAAATTTGATCAATTTAATGTATCCTCCTTGCTGACACAAAGTATTAATTTCTTTTAAAAAAAACGTACTGACCTCAAACTTTTGAACAAGTCTCCAGTGATTAGATTAGAATTCAATTAAAAATAAAAGATTACCAGTTATTTTCTGTTTGGATGCCATATCAACAATACAACTGCTGGTGCGTCCATCCATAACACTGATTGCCACTGATCACGTGACCTCACACAACTGTTCAACCAGTCATAAGTGGGGATGTACTGGTCAGCCAATCAGAATGCTGTGTTCTTCACCAGCACCTCATTTTGCGTCTAGGGCTTACGAGTCATATGTTATCTGTCACTGCATGCCTGTAGGGAAATTATTCAGTTATGAGGGCCATTTTTAGCCCAAAATATCCTCACATTTCTCTCTCACTTTCACAGCCATAAAAAATTAAAGAATTAAAAAAACACATGCTTAATCTGACTATTTTTTTCTATTTGCACCTTAGCCCCTGGCGAAACACATCATCAAACGCACATGCATCACAACACACATATGCAAACACACACAGTAAACATACACAAACACCCTGGCAGGCATGAGGGAACACATTGTGTGCAGCAGATATAGGCTTATTATTCACAGCAGACTGCTCTCGGCCCGATTAGAAGGTCATTTCCACTTCTGTCAAACTTTCATACCTTTTATAACAGTTTAGCCCTAAATCAATCAGTAACACAATATAATTCATTAACTTTAATTTCCAGGTAAATGGCATAAGTTTTTTTTTCTTCCTCTAATCATGACAAATTGCAAGATCCACATTCATACCATAATGTCTCCAAAGCTGCCTTAAAAATAGGCAACATTTTAAGTCATCAAATTGATTATGCTGCCTTTTAAGATTTTAAGCTTTTTAAGGGCAAATTCTGAGGCACCATCACATTTCTCCTTAATGCATAAGACATTCCCAGAATGCACTGCGATGCAGAAAAAATTCCATCTAAGATGTATAATTCATTCAGTGGCAATAACTGTTCAAAATCAAGTTAAAATTTGATTATTTTACCCAATATACAAGCAAAATTGTATGCAAATTACGGTTCAAATCCGTCACTTCTGAGGTTCCGTTTCAGTAAGGATGCTGTCTTAGAAGGCAGTAGACAGCAAGGCATCTCACTAACAGAGCCAGTACTCTGTGGTGACACATAACAGCTATATACTTTTTTATGGTTTAATCTGTAGAGTACTTAAAAAGCCTCTTGCTGAATAATTCACTGATCTTCAATGGGTAGCAGCATCCGCATCCTTTCACAGATCTCCACCACATCCTCTACACCAGGGCTATTCAATTAGTTTCATTCGAGGGCCGCATTATCAAATCGAAAAGTTAAGGTGGGCCAGTGGGTCGGTTTGGGGGTTTATCTTATTTATTGAAACATAACAGTTTCAATAAATAAGTGAAAGTAACCCTAAAAAAGTATGGTATTTACTTGGAAATGTGGTACCCAACAGTAGCCTATGCAAATATATAAAACCATAATAAATAAAAAACTTGATAATTTACAGCTGTGTACAACTATTTTCCTTGGAACAAATACATTATTTATACAAACTTATAGCTGTTGGTGAGAAATAATAATTATTTTATTTATAATTGTTATGCTTAAATGAAAATATTCTGACAGTGAGACTTGTTAACCACAGGCTACTCACTCCCAATGTATAAAAAATGCCTAAACATTTTTATAGTTAAAGGTGCCATGTGTCAGAATTGAGGTAAAAATATCCAAAAAATGAGCTACACGCATCAAAAGAATGAGAAGAAATAAGGGCGATGATGTCATTAAAATAATGACAAGTTATAGTGCTGCAGAGATATCAACCTGAATTAGCATTAGCATTATTAGCCACGGCCCGACACGTGTCGTAATACCAGTTTCGGCCATGGGAGGCGGTATGCGGGCAACATAACCACCAGTCAAACATGCAATACACGAATAACTCGCACGGCTTGTGGGCGTTCTTGAACCTGATGTCAATCGTGTGGAAAGTAGCCTACAGCCCACTACTACATTCAAATAAAATCTGATAAAAAAGGAACAGAACCAGAGTAAACATTGGCACTGCTTTCCATCGCTGGAGACAACTAATGGACATGAAAGAAATGAGGTTCGACTCCGAACTTGCAACATTTCTTTTGGATTGGTAAGTAAGATGCTGTTAGTATTTCGTTAGAAGTTTGTTTTATATGTTTGTGTAGTTTTTTCGGGAAGTTATAACATAGAAATGTATCGAAGTTCGATAAACGTATATATAACGTACATAAATATAGTATTGTAATAGTACACATATATAGCACAATCTCTATAATAATTTTTTCTTGCCAACTACGTGACCTATATTATGTTTATTAAATGGCTTTCCTGAGGTAAATCTGACATAATTGTTCTCCAACTGTGTTATTGACCTCTTCACGCTGATAAAAAACACTGATTGGTCGATTATGTATGAGGAATACATTTTGGTAAGTTGTAGCCTACTGTATCTTTCAACAGTGTTCGTGTTTTTTTACTATTAGTAGAGATGATCGGTTCACGTGCGCTAGGGATCTGTCGTGTAACATTTACAAGCGCCAAAACGGTATTTATTGTTTGAATTGCGTAATAAAATTGACAGAATCTGAGAGCTGAGATTTTTTTATATCATAACTAACCTTCTCTGTCTAGTCTGTCGGTCTCCGTGTCCTCTTTTCTTCGCGATTTTTCTGTGCGTGAGAAAATTGATGTGTGGCGTGAGAGCCTGTGAAGTGTCAATTGCGTGTGTCTCACGGTGAATGCGAGAGAGTTGGCAGCTCTGGTTACGTTGGCGCTAGCTTGGTCAACATCAGCGAATGCTGTCTGTCAAATTAATGTAATTCAAACTAACAATAAAAATGTAATATGAACAAAACGAATATGAACATATTCACTGGTAAAGGTGAAGGGGAGTAGCTTGAAGATGTCATATTCATACTCTAGAGTAGACCAACTCACTTTCTGGAGGTATACTGCCCCCATCTGGTATGGAATGTGGAGTATGAATTTCTTTTTTTTGACACAAGGCACCTTTAAAAACTATATGCAGCTTTACAAAGAAACTGACATAATTTCATAACAAGCATTAATTATATATTCCTCTACCCACCTAATAAAACTAATGCAATATAAATCACTATATTTACTATTATACTATATAATATTATAGTGTATATATATTTACTATATTTATGTATTACTACATAGTATTCAATATAAATATTGCACATTTCTGCCCCGTTATGCAAGCGCGTTTAGAATCGAACCAAAATAATAATTCATTCACGAATGATTGGTATCGCTGGTTCAGTCGACATAAATTCGGGACACATATAATAACTGCTGAAATATTCGCACGTAAAACGTTTCTCGGGTCAATCGGAGCGAGTATCAAACTGAATTAGCCGCACCGCCAGGAAAAGAGGAGGAGGGAGGTTGGTGCCGTCGGGCCGCATGGAGATGATTGGCGGGCCGCATTTGGCCCGCGGGCCGCCAATTGAATAGCCCTGCTCTACACTGTGCACATGTGGCTCAACATGCACCAGCAAACACATACACACTCCAATTATTGGGCTATGATCGGGAATAGCATACTAACATAGGCTACTACTCTACAGTATATAGTTTGTTTACTAGGGCTGGATGTTGACACATATTTTACAAATCAATTTGATTCACAAGCTCTTGCTTCAATTTGATTCAGTATCGATTCGTTCGGACTCGTTTACATATCAAACTATAAAGCATACAGGAAACCCTGTCAGTTGGTACATTACTATGATATTAAGGGTTGAAATTACCAAAAGTCCATTCACATCTAAGATTCATTCACATCTAAAATATCACTATGACAGGAACGAGTACTGTAGCTGTCCTAAGCAACATCTTTCTCTTTACGTCCTCTCAAAATTATGTAGCTTTTTAACTGTGTATTGTGAATGCTAGACAGAGAGAGAATTCACAAGGCAGGAGGAGAGAGATTTGAGAACTTGGAGGTGGAGGGAGAAGGAAAGGTTGTTTTGGTCTCCCTGTAGACCACCCTGTTTTACAGTGGCAAAGCAAGCAGCAGACGATAAGCAGTGTGTTCCAGCAGTGAGCAGACTACTGATGAACCTCAGGGAACCACAACAGCATCAGAGACTGTGTGTGTAGCCTACATGTTTGCAGCACTCATGGAAGGGAGTACCAAATTGATGTCTTTGGCTTTTTCAAGGAAGTATAATATTAAAGGGATACTTCACCGATTAGCATTAAGCTTTGTATCAGTAGAAACCCGGTAGTATTTTCGAATGACCGTGCTTCCCTCCCTCATGTCCCCCTGAGACGAGAGATTTCTGTATTGTGTGTCTGGAAAAAAACCTCAGATGACCTAAAAATCGTCATTTTGCGTCATCGGATGCTTTTTTGGCCAGAGGCGAGAGACTACAGCCAGTAGTAGGAGCTCGTTCCGCATGTTTTCAACCCGCCCATAGGGGGATCTCACGATAAAACGGCGTCTTTTCAGTTTTGAGTCAACTAGTAGCCTACACTGTAAAAAATTTGCTGTAGTTATGCAGCTGCTTGCCAGTAACTTACTGTAGATTTAAATTGATGTTATTTACTGGCAACAGTTTGTTCAAAGTTAAATGAACATTAAACATTAACAAGTATTTGTCTTTACAGAATAAAACTATAAAATAACAACCTAATGCAAAGCATTCTGGGAACCAGAAATCTTCATCAACCTTTTTCTGTTTTTTTTCCTTCAGATTTTGGTTCCCAGAATGCTTTACATGAGGCTGTTATTTTAGTTTTATTCTGTAAAGATAAAGACTTGTTAATGTTTAATGTTCATTTAACTTTGAACTGTTGCCAGTAAATAACATCAATTTAAATCTACAGTAAGTTACTGGCAAGCAGCTGCCAGTAATACTGTAATTTCTACAGATTTTTTTTACAGTGTAGTTGTATCATTTCTTCCGATACTGCCCTCTGTAACCGGTAGGCATGGCTTGGGAGTGGCCTCGTAGGGCAGCGAAGCAAGTGCATTCTGGGAGTTGTTGTCTTTCATCCACATGAGCCAAAAATACATTTTCTGGCTTTTCTCAGTCTAGAAGGCACCAACTTCTAAAATAATTTCACATTTCTACAACATAAATGACCCAATTTAAATACACATTCATCTTTCCAGCAGTGAAATATCCCTTTAAATGTTGCTTGAAATGGCTTCATTCAGACCCAATGTTATCTATATGCACAAAAAAAATTACAAAAAATAATTAGCATGTATGTCTTAGCATGTAAAAACCTATAAATGCCCCATCAACAAATAGTTATCTCGCTTTTACTGTAAGTATAAAACAAACAGAATTTTGTTTTTAAGAAAAAAATCTATCTGTCCATCCATCCATCCATCCATCAACATGAATAAGCCCTCAAATCAACAAGTAGGCTAGCATTTAAAAGCGGCACAAATTCAACCATTTAAATCAGTCAGATGATATATTTGTAGAGGTTTGAACCTTTTCTTAGCCATCATCATATGTGCTGTCATTTCTCATTCTCGTCCCTGCAAATGTCATGTGAGTCAAACATTTGTTTGCAATCCAAGACGCCAGGACATAACCGTTTGCTGAGCAGACAATTGCATCATGAAGTCCATTCATAGACAGACTGGCTCCCTTAAACAAGCAACGTTTAACATGCATTTATACAGAATGTGTGGTCACAGGTGTGTGTTTATCTGTATTTAACAAATGCTTCCAACACAGCTTATCTAGTCAGAATTGAGCGAACAATACGTTTAATGATGTCTTCTTATGCAAATTGCACAAGTAAATTTAACCACCTCCATAATGCATTATATGCATAAGACATCAAAATAGTTGTGAACCATGTGTTTTAATGTACAATTAAAGCATTATAATGTACTGTAAGCATGGTTATAATGATTTACAGTATTATTCAAAAGTTTGAGGTAGGTCGATTTAATGTTTTTGAAAGAAGTCTCTTCTGCTCATCAAGGCTGCATTTATTTGATCAATATATTTGATGAATATATTTAAAGTTGTAATTTATTTCTGTGATGGCAAATCAGAATTTTCAGCATCATTACTCCAGTCTTCAGTGTCACATCATGATCCTTCAGATTTGGTGCTCATCAATGTTGTCAACTGCCTAATATTTTTGTGGAAACAAGATCCATTTTTTGGGGGGATATTTTGATGAATAGAAAGTTCTAAAGAGCAGGGTGTATTTGATTTGTTTTTTTGTAACATTATAAATGTCTTTACTGTCGTATTAAAGGTCCATTTAATACATCCTTGCTGAATAAACATTTTTTTTTTTTTTTTACTAATAGTTCCCTCATACTAATTGTTGAAAACCATTAAAACCCACACCAACTGAATACCACTGAATCTCAAGACACGCCTAGGAAAGTAAAACCACAAATGGCATCTAATTGTTTCTCCTGAAGTGCAATTAGATGAAATGGAACGGTACATTTTCAAGAAGAGATCTCAACAACATTTCAAACATACCCACATTTGCCAAGTTTCCAATGTCTGTAAAGAAATTTGAGCTTCAACATTTCTCATCAAATTTCCTAAAATGCATTCTCTGACATTAAAGGATAACTGTCGCCAAAATGCAACCTAGGGTCTTTTTGTTAATCTACTCGAGGCAAACTTTCGTTTAAAAGCATTGTTAGAATGGAAACGCCACTTTTAAGTTTGACCGTATTTTCGTTTTCGGTCAAATTGCCTTTTGAATGGGAGTGCTAGTTTTAGTAAACTGTGTACACAAACAATGTTGTCAATGCTGGAGTTCATGTGTAGAGCCTCTGGTGATATGAGCACAGTTTCATGTTGTGTCGAGCCTTCTTAGTGTTTTAAAAATAGTGATTTTTGATGCTATCATAGAAGTGCCCCAAGCACTCCCATTCAAAAGGCAATTTGACCGAAAAAGAAAATACGGTCAAACTTAAAAGTGGCATTTCCATTCTAATTATGCTTTTAAATGAAAGTTTGCCTCGAGTAGATTAACAAAAAGACCCTAGGTTGCATTTTGGCGAGAGTTACCCTTTAATTTTATAGCTCTGTACACTTAAGTTTCTACAGCTATAAGCAACCTCTAACAATTACATTATTGTCTCAGCATTCGTTGCAAAAGAACATTTTGGAGTGTAAGACTGATGCCAGACTGTCTAGACTCAGAAAGTGCTACTCACTGAGAAAACAAAGGACTTTTCTGGAAATTAACAATTGACCTCTACTCTCAAAATTAGCATCCCAACCAGAGACGCAATCATCTCAGTATTGTCTTAATTTACATTTCTTTCCCTTCACCCCTTCTTCCCTCATCTCTTCTCTCCACATGCCGAGATCATCTGAAATTCACCCAAAAATCTATAAGGTTTAATGTGAAAAAATATCATACAACGCTATACATGTTTGGTATCATTTGAAATGTCTCAGTGTGACTTGTACAATGGTCTCATTCCCACAGAAGTAAACCAAAAGGTAATAAAGTTTTAAGAGTTTAGAGATAGACATAATGATTTTTATACTGTACAAACTATTCTATACCCCAGCTCTAACCCTACCCCTAAACCTACCCATCTGCATTTTTACATGTTCAAAAAAGTATGATTACAGTTTTTCAAATTGCTTACACACTAAAAGTGGAACATGAGGCCCACTCAGTGAAACCATTCACTCATGTACCGAATCTTCCGACCAAGTCTGCAAACATTTCGCAAAACTCTAAACACAGTTCTCTACAAGCCACACTCATATACTGATGACCTACACCCAATGATCATGTGTGGAAACACTTATGCATAAATTGATCACATAGAAATCAAAACTCAGTTTTGAGAAAGAAAGACATTTTTACCCCCTTGAATTTCTGTTTATAGTGTAAATATACATGTATGTATATATATATATTTTTCTTTTTCTTCTTTTTTTTTTATGTACATACAAGCTATAATATAGATTGTTTCACAGCAGCTTCACAATAGCAACAAATTCAAAATTGCCTGAGAGGCTGCTTGGCCAACAAGCCAATAGTGTCAATATTCAATATATAAAAAATATAAAATATAAAAAACTGTAATATGCTGTTTTCCTCATGCATGGGGATAAAAAAAAATGTCCCCACAACATAAGGAATACTGAACCACACACACAGAGAGTTTGATTATACAATTAGTTATTATAATAACTAATTGTATAATCATAAAAATGAACAATTACTCAGTCATGTTACCTGAATTCATTACTGCCTGAATTTGTGTGTGTGTGTGTGTGTGTGTGTGTGTGTGTGTGCGGTCCTGCTAAACCCTATGTTATCGAGACAAAAAATTACATTAATGACATTATAAATCAAACTAAATGATGTTTTATTGAAAATGTAAAAGTGCAGAGTTTTCTGTGAGGGTTGTGTTTAGGGGTAAGGTTAGAGTTAGGGGATAGAACATACCGTTTGTACAGTATAAAAATCATTATGTCTATGTGCGCGTGTGTGTATGTGTGTGGACAAGCATTCGTGTCTTGTACTTTCACAGTCTGTGTTTCGTATACCTTGCCAGTCTGTCTGAGAATAGATGTGTCTCACCATCTGTTCCTTGACAAGGGTGAGTGTGTGCATCTGTCTTTCAGTATATATATGTGTGTGTGAATTGATCAGCGCTCCGGTCCACTGTACCAGCTTGTCATAGGAGCGGGTGACATAACCAAAATATCATGGTATGAATCTTATATCCTGACAAAGACATATATATTAAAATAGTTTTTTTTTCTTCTGGAAATTCAACGAAATTGTTTAAATGTATTCATAACCATGTCGAAATACTTTTTTAGGGATAATCCAGAAGAATTAAGATATTGTTCAAAAGATTGGGGTCAGTTTATTTTTTTTTTTTTTGAAGGAAATTCATATTTTTATTCAGCAAGGATACATTAAATTGATCAAAAGTGACAGTAAAGACTTTTACATTTTTACAAAAGACTATCATCTCTTTCAAATGCTGTTCTTTTGAACTTTCTACTCCTTAAAGAATCATGGTTTCCATAAAACATTATGCAGCACAACTGTTTTCAACATTGATCATAATACGATGTTTCTTAAGCAGCAAATCAGCTCATTAGAATGACAACTAATGGTGTTATAAATGTAAGACCTTCTGCTTTATTTTAAATGAGTATGTTTTGTTAAATGAGTGTGTTTTGATATGCTCTTTGTGTCAAGGCCATGTGTCACTTACTTCTATCTGTGTGAAATGAACAAAGTGCCCATAATTGCAAGCCAAACTGTGCTACTGACCTCTACTCGGACACTTTCTTCTTTTCTCTCTTGCTCTCACTCCTCCTGCCTGGTTTTCAGATAAGCGTTCGCTTGACCGGGTTAATTTCCATTCAAAGGATTTACACATACTTTGAAGCCCATAGCTTGGAATCCTCACAGACCTTACCAACATCAGAATGGATTACGTTTAAAGGAATCATTTCCCCAAAAATGAAATTTCTGTCTTCATTTAAACCAGAAATGTTTTCCAGATTAGCCAAATCTTATTCACTAGGTAAACTGCTCTTCTTTTCTATTTATGAAAGAATCCTGAAAACATTTTTTACCATGGTTTTCACAAAATCATTACAGCACAACTGTTTTCAACAATGATAATAAGACATATTTCTTCAGCAGCTAATCAGCATATTAGAATGATTTCTGAAGGATCATGTGACACTGAAGACTAGAGTAATGATGCTGAAAAAAACAGCTTTGCATCACAGGAATAAATTACATTTTTAATGATGTGATAATAGTAAATTGTAATAATATTTAAATTTTTACTGTATTTTTGATTAAATATATATATGCAGCCTTGGTAAGCATAATAGACTTCTTTCAAAAACATTTAAAAAAATCTTACACACCCCAAACTTTTCAACAGTAGAGTATGAGACACAAGAGAACCAATAATACTTAAGAGTGTAAGAGCTTTGATGGCTAAGGGAGAGCACAAGATTTTCATTCAAAAAGAGAACTTGAAACATATGGCACATACATATATGGAAAAAGAGCAGCAAAGAAAAGTCAGTAATATGAGTTTTGAACAACAAAATTTGAATTGTTTTGGACGAACAATTCCTTTAAAGTCCCCCTGTGACGTATTTCCAAGTGAAACGAAAAATTGAACAGTGGGCAGCATTTTATTTTAGCACACCTCCTCTCCATCCCTCGCTCATAGCAGTATGACGGCTGGAGAGGAGTGTTTATGGATATTCGACCCAAGCCGTCAAACTGACGTCATCGGAGAAGGAACGCCATTCCAGATCGGAAGCAAATTTTCTGATTTTGATTAAAGATTACCACGACAAACAACGTTTTTTCTGTGTATTAACTTGCATGGATTAATTGTTCACCACAAGACTAATGTGTGCTAACAAAGTAAATAGAGTCAATTTTGTTTTCGTGACTTTTGATTCAGGGTTGATTCCCCTGAAAAGTATAAACAGCGTGATCTAAACATTGCATCCCAACCAGAATTGCACAGCAACACTGGCTCAGCCAATGGTAATGGTTTAGATGCGGAGCTAACAGTTTGTCAGATCAATGAGGAATGAGGGGGTTGTGTTGATTCTGTCATTCTGACAGATGTTCATTCATTCTTTCTTGAATTTCATCAAATATTTACTGTGTTACTGATATGACAAATGACCTCAAAAACAGACAGATATTACAGTATGCAGAATTATGACACTGAATTCACTGGGTGACAGTACATCCTTATCTCTCTCCAAAACAAATGCTTGATTCAGCCACAAATTCAGTGATTCTCCCTCTCTCACATGATGCCTCCAAACACCATCAATCCCCTTTTTCAGAGTCCCACTTGCTCTATTTCCTTCGTTCCCTCCAAAATTCTTTCCCTCTTGACATGAAGACAAAACGCCACTCATATGGCTTGAAGCTTTGAAGAATAATTTGCTCTTTTCCAATTCCATTCATCACTATTTTTGTTTTTCTCCAATATCCCCGTCTGATATCTCCCTTTTTTTTACCTCGTTTCAACCATCATGGTTTCCAAAGACTGCAGCATTCGAGTAGTATTTCAATTAGTGATGAGTCGTTCATGAACGATGAGCGTCTGTCACGTGACAAATGAACGAAAGACTCGGAAGGTAAAGTAATTATTCATGTTCCCTGTAAATTATTTTTGACTGCATTATAATGATTTCTTAATTCAGAATATGATCAAGATCGCGTAGGTGGATGCGTTCGGGGAATTTGCCTGTTAAAACTATAAAATTTAAAGCCCCTTAATTGAACTAAATGACTCGAAAAAAGATTCGTTCATTTTGATGAACGAGATCGAACAAGAGAGTCAGTAAAATGATCCAAACTTCCCATCACTGATTTCAATCAGTCTTCTCAAGATTTAGCAATTATAAGGCAGATATTGCAATAGCAAAAACGGTATTAGAGCTGTTTGATTCATTTCTGTGAATGAATTAATTCAGAAACTCTGATTCAATGATTCATTTATGTCACCCCTCAAACATGTTGACAGTTCAAGTCTCAGTGTGGCATTTTTCATTTCTATAAATGTTATCGTCAAAGCAAATACAGTAGTCAACATTTGAAGTGGATCAAAAAAGTTGGGTATTGTTCAAAATTCATGTATAACTTTGATGAAAGGTTTTGATCCACTTCAAATGATGACTACTGTATATTCATTTAAGATCCATTAAGCCTAATTAATAATGACATTTGCCAAGCCAAGCATCATTATTATCATTGCTGCTTGGGAATTTGTACAAATCCTTAAAATTATTAACCAAAACTTTGGCACATAACTCATCCAGCACCGTTTCTACTATCGAAATTAACATGTAAAATCAACTTGTGAAAAAGAAAACATAAAAACCTGTGCAACCACCCAGAACACCCTTGTGACCACAAACAAACACCCCTCACATTTGCTTCAGGATATGACCTTGCTCCTGTCCACCAATATGAATATTCTCATGTCTCCTTTTCCGTAATGCCTTTCTGTATACTATCATTATACATCCATTCTTTCTCTGATATAGTGATGGTGATCTTTATTTTCACCATAAAAACTAGAAATAAACTTTATAGACAAAAGGAAGGCGACAGACGTGCTTGCTTAGAAGATAAAGAGCTCAACAAAGCGGAGGGAAACTGGGCTGTGCCAAGTCTGCCGACGTACGGAAACGCATCCCAGACTCTCAGTGTGACTGAACTGATCTAGAGACGGTTATGTAATAGGACACACACACACACACACACACACACACAGATGTACGCACTCAGCCTGAGATCTCTCTCTTTCTCATCCTCTTCATCCTTGGATCCAGAGGCCCAGCTCTTGGATAATGAATGAGAGGAATGTTAGTGAACTGCATTTGACCGTTGTGTCCTTCAGAGAACATCATATTAAATGGATTTCTATGGGAAGGAGGTAACCAATGTCAAAGTTTACGCTAAAAATGTTTATGCCCTGAAAAGGTCCATTCACCAAAAAAATAACTGGACAGGAATCAGACTTTCCTTCTTTGGTTCCAATTCTGATTGCACTTTTTGGATTTTAAGGAAGCAACTATACACAATTCCAGGGATTTCCAAACTAAATTTTGCCAGCCAAACCTCTTGACTTAAAATATTTACTTGAAGTTAATATCATTTCATTAACATAACAACACATGTTCACGATTAATGTCAGTTAATGGTCACATTATGACATGCAGGCAATGTTGTTATTGTTTTAAGAATAATTATTGATCGAAGCACACCTGAAATAAAATAGAAATATTTAGATGGAAAATTTTGAAATGTTGCCTTGGCAACTAACTGAAATTAAATAATTTTAAGATGAAGTACTAAAATTACTAAAATCAAACTGAAATAAAAATAACTTAAAGGGATACTCTACCGTTTTTTCATATTAAACTATGTTATTCCCTTATCTAAGACGAGTTGATACATACCTCTCTAATCTCAGTGCGTGCACTTAATCGCTCTAGCGCGCGGTGACACTTTGAAAGCACTTAGGCTACGTTCACACTGCAGGCTGAAACGACCCAATTCCGATTTTTTTGCCCCTATGCGACCTGTATCTGATCTTTTCATGACAGTCTGAACGACACAGATCCGATCTTTTCAAATGCGACCCAGGCAACTTGGGTATGTGGTCCCAAATCCGATACATATCCGATCTTTTGAAATGCGACTTCAGTCTGAACGCATGTATCCGACCCGCACGTCATTGATACGCGAAAAACGTCATAATTCTGCGTTGAAGTAGTCGTCGGTTTGAAAACGGACTGCATATTCGTCGAGCTGAGGTAAATCTGCCGAACGGGTCGACCTCGACGAGCCCGTTAATAAAAAAAAATAAAAAAAAGCCCACGGCCACCATCATTATATATGACTAACGTTATGTTAACTTGTTTGTGCTGATATTAGATAGGTCAGCGGCTGCTGTCTGGCTCTTGTGTAACGGTCGCTGCGCGCGCTCGTGTGTGTGTGTGTGAGAATCACAGTTAGTTGAAGTTTAGCTACTTCCGCAAACAACAAGTGACATCGTTGACCGTTGAGTACTCTTCTGTGCATGCGGGTCACTTCTGGGTCATTTCACGTTCACACAGGAGATCACAAAAGGTCGCATTTAATTGGAAATGTGAACGGCCTTGCAAAAAATTGAGCATTGAGCATTAAGCCCTGCAGTGTGAACGCAGCCTTAGCTTACCCCAGTATATTCAATGGTATCTAGCAGCAATGAAGTGACCAAACACATCAACGTTTTCCCTATTTAAAAACAGTTACACGAGTAGTTATACGACCAAGTATGGTGACACAAAATAAAACGTGGCGCTTTTCTAAGCGGGTTAAAAAGGATAACTATAATGTATGGCGTAATAGCACTTTTGGAAGTACTTCGACTGGCGCAGTAAAAAGTCACGCCTGATCCTCTTCCTCTCACTTCTGTCAATAGTGGAAAGAGGATCAGGCGTTTCAGAGCGATTAAGTGCACGCACACTGAGATGAGAGAGGTATCAACTCGTCTTAGATAAGGGAATAACATAGTTTAATATGAAAAAACGGTAGAGTATCCCTTTAAAGCTAAATAGAAATAATAAAATAAAATAAAAAACTAATAAAAATAAAGTCACATAACTGTCACATTCTAGCCCGATGAAGATGAACGCTACTATTTCATCCTTTGTGCCTATTAAAATCAGCAAACTTAGGAAATCCGCAAAGGTACAAACTCAACGAAACAGTGTGCATGCACAAACTATGCCAGACAGAACAGAAGGAACTGAAGGGCTTATAACAAGATAACGGACTGAATACTATCTAATTAATGAGTAAGGAGACTAATTAGTGGTGGGAAAATGAGAACAAAGAAACACTAGAGAACTAAGGGGCTGTTTACACAACACCGTTTTCAACTAAAAACTTTTATGCGTTTTGGCCGTTCATTTACACGACAACGGCATTTTGGGTGCCTGAAAACGCAAACTTTTGAAAACGGGTTTCAAAGTACAAGTTTTTGAAAACGGTCTCCGTGTAAACAAAAAAAAAACGTGAATCTCTGAAGACGATGACGTCATGCACAAGCGTATTACGTGTTTAGTCTATAGTGTTTCATCGAACATCTAATGGCCTGGCAGCAGAATACAGCGTTTTTAGTTGTATTCGTGGATCCGTGTGAACGGGAATCGTTTTGACAATGATGTCGTCTATATGCTGAAAACTCAAAGGAAAAACTTCTCAGTTTTAAGCAGGTTAAACAGGAACAGAAGACAGGGACAATGAAATCAAACTGAACATAACTGAACATAACAAAATGGCTAAAACTTACATTAAAATGAAAATATTAAAATACATCTATATTAGTAAATTATTAATACTAAACACTGTAAACAAATAAATATTTAATTTTATGCTACTTAGTAGCATCGCTGGAGGGGGGTTGTAAGATGATGAAAAGCTACGAATTAAATCACACAAAAAAATATTGTTAAATTAATGAAATAGTAATTCAAAATCACATGGGGTAATGAAAGTAAATATTTTGAGTCAAAGAAGTTCGACTGACAAAAAGGTTTGGGAATCCCTAGTCTACAAGATCCACTTACGATGCTTTTGGGAAACGCAGCCCTGGATTATATAAATCAGTATATAGCTAAATCTCTCCGCTCAAAAGTTGGGATAAACAAGGGAAAAATCATTAAATCTGAGATTTAACTGTGTACGATAATGCTTTACTAAATTTGCAATGCAGGGACATTGTGTTGACATTTTAGTTGTTAGTCAGAAAAGTAATTGGGCTGAATCTCACTTTTCTCACACAGCCACCGCAAGTTGCATTAAAGAATAAAAATATATATTCAGACAGCTTTTCCTCACAGCACCTGACTAATCACTGTCTCCATCTCCACCTCCCTCTGTCTGTCTGGTTGTCCCTCACCACTCGTGCTTTCTTTCACGTCACTCTAATGTGTCAGTAAAGCTACTACTCAAGCTATTCGTTTCTCGTTTACTGTCTCGGAATGAAATATTAATAGGACCCTTGACAACAGGACTGGAAACAGCCATTAACACGCAATTACCCAGAGACGTGATGTGTACAAACTACAAGGTCAACCTGCCTCTGTGTTTTCCTTCCAGTCTCTCGCGCTCATCTGTCGTCTTTGTCTTTCGGCATCTGAGCAAGACAGGCAGGTTTATCTCAACCACTGATGACTGCAACAACTGCACCTTAAACCACAGCGATGTCTGTAGATTTATAGGGGCGGTAAGGGCTGGAAGAAGGTTTTGTGATAAGAGCTTTATGATATGTTACTTTGGAGGTCTGTCAGTCACCTTGCAAAGGGGCTTTCAGTTATAGAAACTAGCCAGTGCGGTCCCCAGAGAACTACATTTTCCCCTAGGGCCATTTTCCTAGTAGCATTTAAACTGCCAGCAGGAACTCTGAAGGGATGTAAACCAGCCGACATAATTTAAGCCCGGCATTCAAGGATGGAGGACGCCGTGATCGGAGCTGTGTTTTTGTTGAGTGTCGAGGGTTTCGTGATAGTAGAGAGATGGAATGTAGACGTATAAGTTATGTGACTGAAAGAGAAAAAAGGAGGGCTGAGAGATGAAATCTCAACAACTTGCAGTGCTACATATCATCGAGGCTGAGAAAAGAACAGAACGGCGCAGACAATGGTGACAGGTAAATGCCGTTAACATTAGCTTTCTGTATGTTTATATCTTATCGCTGTTTTCCATGTCCGTGGAGCGGTTTTTAAAAAACACCGGGTGCCAGTGTTTCATATGGCATGCGTTCAATCGACATACACTTTCCTCACTGGTAGTTCCTATTGTGCTCGGTTAGACCCTACTTTGAAGTAGGAGCTAATTTATTCCCCCCCCAAAAGGAATTCCTATAACAGAAATCATTCCCAGTTCCTGCAGTGTGAGCACACCAAAAAGAGAGTACTTCCACCAATAGTTATAGGAGCTATAAAAACATTCCTCCAGTGTGAATGCCCCTTAAGTGGACAAATATGGGACTCTACATCTACATAACACCAAAGGCCAGGGCCCAATTCGGCCCATTCCGCTGAAAAAATAAAAATAAATAAATAATAGGTTTGTGTCATGTCACTGTTTTTGTTTTTTTGTCATGTTTATCGGTTGATGATGTTCATGTCATGTGATTCACTGTTCCCCTCATGTCATGTAGTCATGTGTTTCCTGTCATGTGACATCTCGCTATCTTAGGTGAGTTTGACTTAATGTGGCGCCGTGTGGACAGATGCCTGTCAAACGCAATGCATTCTGGTTAGAAAGTTTGACCTGTCGGATCAGAGGTCACTCTTTTTTTTATTTTTTTTATTTAACAGACAGACATACAGACCAAAATAGTGCAGTAACGAACAATCTAGTAATTCCATAATTCCAGAAGTGAAATAAAAGTGTGTAAATGTATAGGTGTGTGTGTATGCATAAGCAAAGTAACCATTTATTATTTATTACCATCTTCATTACCATCACCACCACCACTCCTCACTACCATCATACTGCCAGTGCCAACATTGTATTAGTACATTTTTATTTTTATCTTTTCTCCTATGTAACAATTACCATTGTCAGCACTCTCTATAGATAAATCAATTTTTAGATAGTAAGATAATAATAGAAGATAATATAATAAGATAATATAAGATAACCCTCCCCCCACATCTCTTCAGTCCCTATTTTCTCCTATACTATTTTTTTTTTTTTTTTTGTATGTTATGTGTATTAACACGTGTATGTTATTGTCTAAGGTGCATTAAAAGAAGGGGTACAGTGTGAGAGTGTCTCAACTTGGGACAGAGATGCTGTCCTATGGAAACCACTTCTCGCCTGTCTTGCCTGCCTGAGTGTTTATGAGGTTTTTCAATGTATATATATATATATATAGAGGTCACTCTTTTGTCGAAACTCTTTTGTGAACACGCCATTGCTGGAAGCCAGTATATAGTTTATAACATTTTAAATATGGATATTTTTCTTACAAAAACACTTCGCTTCGCTTCAAAGGGGCATTTATTAACCCACTGGAGTCGTATGGATTACTTTTATAATAGATGGATGCTCTTTTTGGAGCTTCAAAAACTCGGAAACTATTCAATGCCATTACTAAGCCGGGAAGAGCCAGGATATTATTTAATATAACTCTGATTGTGTTCGGCTGAAAGAAATAAGTCATATGCACCGAGGATGGCTTGAGGTGGATTATTTTAATTTTTGGGTGAACTATTCCTTTAAGCCCTCATGTTTGCCATGTTTCCTTGTTGTGTATTGTTAAATGTGACTCGCTGTCTGTTTCAAGGTTCATGTTCAAGTCTGCTCAAGTTCATGTCATATCTTAGCTCTGTTTATTTTGTATTGGTTTAACTGCATCTGGGTTCACTTCAACTCACCTTCAGTGGATAATATATTACATTGTGTGCTAGAAAAAAACACCTGCGTCTCAAAAAGTGGCTGTCGGAGCGGGATAATGTACTAATCACATAGTTTTCAAAACTGAAGTAAAACAACTGGATGGCATAAAACTAGATTGCTCCAATTATAATCGACAAACTGTCTAGTGTCTACACGAGAAGCGGATGATGTGGCACCGCTGGCACGCCACACGTTCAGGTGAGGGACGCCCTGTTCTTATTTCTGTTATGCTACACAGCTACTTTAATTTTCCATTTGCATCTCAAATAAAATGCTTTATTTACAAATGAAAATCAATCACTATGTAATGAAATAACTTCTGACTTGCTTCAAATGACATATGCTTCACAATGGCATTAAGATGCTGAATTCAATTGTTATGTTGGATCTCGTCAAAACTAAGAGTATAAGACTAATATATAAAAGCCTTAATTTTGGCTCTTCCCTATTTTTCTTTATAAAGTAAAAAAAAAAAAAAAGCCTAGAGCCAATCTGTAAACATTAAAATAGGCTACCCACCGTTTCAATAGAATAGCCACGATGTGTAAGCAATATGAGTGTTAACATGAATTTAGTGTGTTTTCTGTGTTTTAATCCATTTCACAACTTCATTGGTACCTAAAACCCTAAAACAATTGTACAAATGAAGAGAACAGCTTTACAGTTCAAATGCCACCCCCAAAAAATGGCCAATTAAAAGACAATTAATAACCAGAAAATATGCTGAGCGATCTGTACCAACACTACCAGATGAAAGCACACAATTTGAACTGAGCAGAAAAATGACACTGTATTCTTCTGTAGAGATGCCTTTGAAGTTGTTTCATAATTAATGAAGAACTTTGCAACATTGACAACATTACAACTTTGTAACATTCCTGTTTTATTATGTGAAGCTGCTTTGAAAGTGTTATTTTAGTGTTATTGCTGTACTATTATAGTTTTTGTTAATAATTTGAACTAGATTTTTTATATTTTTCTCTTTTCATTTTCATTTTAGTTAAAAGTTTTGGTACTTTTGTTATGCGTTTTTTATATGTCTATATAGTTTTAGTTATTTTAGTTCTTTAACTTAAACTAAATGAAAATGAAAAATGCTGCCTTTTTATATTTTATTTCAATTAATGTTTATTTTAAGTGAATATTTTTATGGTTTTAGTTTTAGTTAACAATAACTCTTCTTTGAAACTATGTATTGTATAAAGTGCTGTATAAATAAACGTGACCTTAAATCCTCGAAAAAAAATCCCCATTTACTTCCATTGTAAGTGCCCCATTGTAGCCTCTATTTTTGCTGCTTAATTTTTTTAATGAAAATTTGGAACAATTCAACATTATTTTTTGAGGTAAAGCTGTCGATTGCAAAAAAAAAGGCAGTTAATCTATCTTTCAAATAAGATGGAATCAGAAGCCGGGTCTGAGACGGGTCTGGTGATCAAAGAATGGTTAACAGAGCTCTCACATTTGCAACTTTCATTAAACTCCTATATTCTCAAGAAATTGAAAAATTCAGAAATTCATACAGGATGCATCATGCTCTAAATGCAGGCGCGTCATCTGATCCCACACCGGCCATCAGTGATCATTGACGCGAGCTAAAAGCATTACAAACTCACAATGTCACTCCAATCTAAGGGGAAGCGATTGGCGAGCTTCCAAATGCACCTGTACATCCGTTGCATTTCTCCACTTTCTCCCTGCTCCGTCCAGAGGTGTCCTTCGCCAACCCATCCAGCATCCGCTTTGCGGCCGCCAGTTGACCTTCTCACTGTGTTTGTCTTATCATACCCCTGCTACAACATCAGAACATACCAGGAATGTCAATGACATTAAGATTCAATCCAGGAAACGACCCCGCATACAGACACCGCAATATGTCAAAAGCTCTTCTGCTATCAGCGTCTGAAACAACTGTTGTTATCGCCAACAAACTTCAAACAATGTGTACTTGGGTTGAGTGTACATGAAAGGGGTTCTAAAAAAGTAGATACAGAGCAGCGTCACAGTTTCCGTGGTGAATTAGAGCGCATGGTCACGTGTGAGGACGTCTGAACGCAGAGACAGACGGGATGGCTTAAGGGGTGTGAAATTATCTGATGTGATTGATATCTTGCCTCTGTCAAAGATTAACCCTTGTCAGTGTCTTATATACATTCTTATCATTCATCATGTAGCAGCACTGCAAAACCACCACTGGGCAGGTCTCTGTGCAAACCCCTGGGAATCCTTGAGCTGTCAGTTTGATCTTCAGCTGTCCTTAAAACCGTCATCATGGCCGTGAAACTGCCATCCAGCTCACCTAGTCAGCGTTTTCCATGGCAAATACCAGCATTTCTTCTTTTTAAATGTCTTTTTTCTCTTTTAAGGCAAGACACAAGGCAAAAACTGGATTTTTTTAATGCACTGGTCAATTTTGGGATTTTGGGCTATTTTTTATTTTTTTACCTATTAAGCCCTTTTACAAAGTCTTGATTTTGTTTGTTTTTTAGTCTAATAGAAGGGCAATTCCACGCAAAACTGTCACATCCATAACGCCAACACAATGCCATTGTATTTAGTTGGCGTTATGGATGTGACAGTTTTGCGCGGAATTGCCCAGAATAGGATTTCATGCTTAAATGTTCAAAAAAACATTTATTTTCCACATATTTTACATTGTTGCAGCACCTCTGTTCCCATTAGTCAGTAGTGGTCTGTTTAGTTCTGGTCTCTATGAAGCCCCTCCTTCTGAAAAACACAGTCTGCTCTGATTGGTCAGGTGGATCAGTGTGTTGTGATTTCAAGCTTGTTTCGAGAGTTTCAACACACTACTAACCAGGCCTTGGCCCTTTTTTTGGGATATTACTTGGGCGGGAATTATTTAAACGAGGGATATTATGACTTGTACGATTCCGTAAGAAAACTCAAGACTACAATGGAGGCGTATCAGGGAGTTCAGAAACAGTGCTTACTAATATATAGAATAACTCCCTTTGGGATGACTTTGTGCTATGTAACTTTGCAGACATTTTTCATGCTCAAACAGCATAATTATATACTAAAGAAAGTTGAAAATGTAAAAAACCATAGGTCCTCTCAAGTGTTTTAATTTTATATAAAGGTTTTTAGAGGGGTTTGTTAATATATAATTTGCCTGGTTTTAGAGAGGCTGCTCACTGCAGAGCCAGTCGGTAAAGCTTGACATCATTTGGCTCTACAGTGAGCACCACTTGTGATTTTATATAACATCTTAATTCTTAAAAACATGGTGAATTTTAAAACATAACACTTCTCTGTTCACTTGCTTGGGCTAAGCGTTTCTTCAACTGGATATTCCCAAATCAGTGCTTACAAAATCTGCTTTTTGTCTAGTACAGCATGACATCTCTGGCAATACATTCAGCAGGAGATTCCCAGCTGAATTCACATTAAGACGAGCTAAAGCCGATTACATCCACAACGCTAATAAAACTTCTAATAAAATGAACATGCCTTACAAAAAATTATCACAGTAATGCTTATAGCTGTTACTAACTACAATTATTTTTTACTATGATAAAACTGTGGGAACATGGTATTATCCACTACTGTCATCCCCCCCCCCCCCCCCCCCCCAATTAATTTGTATTAATTAATAACAGAATGCAAGCTTCTTCTCATATTAAACTGGATTATGTCCCTGAGACACAACATTTTTTTATTTCTACTCTAAATGTTGCCATAGTTGGCAATCAAAACAAAAACATATTACCATAATTAATTTTTAAACATTAATTAAATTTCCATAATAATATATATATTGGTTCTGAACAGTAGCTAAAGCCAGATAATTATAAATATTATTGGTATGTTTTTTTATTTATTGGATTTTCATTAGTTTGTTTGTTGTTTTGTTTTGCAAAAAATAAGTTGCAAAAGCGAAGTCATTGCAGACATGTTCCTGATTAATGTCCCTTGCTCAAGAAACATAAGTTAAATGTCAAGACAAACGCACTGCTGAAATACAGCTGCCGCTGCTGTTACAGGCAAACAGGTTTGAATACAAAATACCTTCTGTTCTGCATGTAGCAGTGTGAAGATCACCTGACTCAATTATGCTAAGGACTGGTCACATCTCTTCTCTTCTCTGATGACGTGTTTACTTGCGTAAGGGCGGGACAACCTGTCACTCACATGAGATCAACCAATAGCAAACCAAAACCATCCAACCATCCAATTAATTCTCCACAAAATCATGTCACGCCCTACATTTTTTCTTGTTCGAGAAGCTGTTCTTGGATATACATCACAATAGGAAAGAACAGACTAGCAACTTCTGTTTCATGCCGACTTTAATATTTGGGTGGGACAAAATGACAAAAACCATAAAATATGGACACGGGGTCATTGAAAGAAATATGTCAAAAGTAGGGATAGTTCACCCAAAAATGTAAAACTTTCGTTCATCTTCGGAACACAAATGAAGATCTTTTTGATGAAATCTGAGTGCTTTCTGTCCCTCCATAGACAGCTACGCAACTATACTTTGACGCTTCAAAAAGTTCATAAAGAGGTCGTAAAACTAATCCATATGAATTGAGCGGTTTAGTCCAAATATTCTTAAGAGACACTATCGCTTTATATGATGAACAGATTGAATTTAGGCTTTTATTCACATATAAACATTCATCAACTCACACAGTTGTGGTAAACAGAAGCTCAAGCATGTTCGCTTGACGTGCGAGAACCAATGAGGTTCATTCTTGTGTTACGCAGCACGTTTGAGCTTCAACAAGAACCAATGAGGTTCATTCTCATGTTACGCAGCACGTTTAAGCTTCAGCAAGAACCAATGAGGTTCATTCTCGTGTGTTACGCAGCACGTTTGAGCTTCAGCAAGAACCAATGAGGTTCATTATTGTGTTACGCAGCACGTTTGATATTCAGCAAGAACCAATGAGGTTCATTCTCGTGTTATGCAGCACGATTGAGCTTCAGCAAGAACCAATGAGGTTCATTCTTGTGTTACGCAGCACGTTTGAGCTTCAACAAGAACCAATGAGGTTCATTCTCATGTTACGCAGCACGTTTGAGCTTCAGCAAGAACCAATGAGGTTCATTCTCGTGTGTTACGCAGCACGTTTGAGCTTCAGCAAGAACCAGTGAGGTTCATTCTTGTGTTACGCAGCACGTTTGATATTCAGCAAGAACCAATGAGGTTCATTCTCGTGTTATGCAGCACGATTGAGCTTCAGCAAGAGTTTTATTCTCGTGCATCAAGCTGGTTTGGTTGGGCTTCTGTTTATGTTCGCTGATCAAAGTTTATATGTGAATAAAAGCCTAAATTCAATCTGCTCATTAGATAAAGCGATTGTGTCTCTTCAGAAAATGTTGACTAAACCGCTCAATTCAAAACCGCTCAATTCAAAACCGCTCAATCTCTTAATGAACTTTTTGAAGCGTCAAAGTGCAGTTGCGTAGCTGTCTATGGCGGGACAGAAATCTCTCAGATTTCATCAGAAAGATCTTCATTTGTGTTCCGAAAATGAACGGAAGTCTTACAGGGTTGGAACGGCATGAAGGTGAGTAATTAATGACAGAATTTTCATTTTTGAGTGAATTATCCCTTTAACTGAAAAGAATCGACTCAAAAGAGTGATTCATTCACAAATCAGGCATCGTTCAGTAGCTTTGATTCTAAACAGCCTACAGAAAATGTGGGACACACATGATTTCTAAAATACTGTCAAGGCAAACACTTTGTAGGCGTCTATACAGTAATAGCTCTCATCAGACAAGAATTAAATCAATACAATTTTATGAAATTTGTGCCTCCAATTGGTTTGCCTATGTCGCCAAATGGGTTACCCAGCAATGACCACAGGTACCATATTGAGGGGGGAAAATAACTGAAAACTGAACTTGACCCAAAATAAAGTACAAATACAATTAACGTGTATGTGTTTGTTATTTGTTTTTTGCATGTTTACAGCGAGTGAGGGGTCCAGTGTCTGAGGGAAATATTACAAAAACTCTGGCATCATCTAAATGTCCTGAACACTGACCCTGGTTATCTTGCAGCCTATTATAATTTGATAAACTATATAGGAGTACTGTTCTAAAAACCCACAGGAAATTCCCAAGGGTACTCGAGCCCATTTAGCCTTCCGGGTTGGTCAACAAATTGACGTCATGATTGAATTGGTGTATAGCCATAAATTCATTTTCTAAGGTATTTTTATTTTCCTGACATTCAAGGGTTAAACCATAGGCTTTTATTTTATTTATTTCTGAACTGGCATCTCGCATCACAAATGAGTGCCTTATTATTTGACGTCTTGCAACATGCGCTTGTTTTTTTCTGCCACAGTGTCTTTCCAAACAAATCTCTGTCTGTACACACATAACAATTGACCATCGTAATTTTCCCACCTGACAAATCTCGTGGCGCGCAACAGGAGGGGGCAGAGCAGAGGCCAACGCATGTCCATGTCCCTTCGTCCTCCTAATGACCCATCCTCACTTTCTCTCAATTGCATACGAAAAAGTGAGCAAAATGCTTTTGATACATGTTTGGCAAATACAATGGACAAGACGAGCACACGCACACTCGGAACAATAAACGCACGCGCAGATACCCTATCATGACTATGTGATGAGAGATGATGACCTTGCCGTGCATGGATGACAACTCCCTCAAAGGCACCAAGGTAAATGTATTTACCTTCACGGTACAACACAACAACAGGTGCTGTATATGTGTCCAAACGCGAACGAATGTATATAGAGAAACCTGGTTGCACCTGTTTGCACGTTCGGCAACTGACAGTTTGCAGTTGAGGACAAATTGAAGCGAAATGCATTCGGAATGACACGGTACTGACCCGTACACGAGCGGTACCGGGTGCCGCCACATCGTCTGCCGTTCAAGGGCGGGCGTTCTGGCTGAAAACAAACGAGCGGAATCCACCAAAGTGTCTCACCTTTTCCCTCCTCGTCCTCCCGATTCAGGTGCATGGCTGTTCGCCTTTGGCACGCCAACAAACGCTTGTTTCTTCCCAAGTCCCCTCCAAGAAAAAGTCGAATCCAAAATGTGCTCTCGAGCTGCCAATGGGCGAGTGACCATGGAGCACCGCGCTCGCGCGTTCTCTCTCTCTCTCTCTCCTTCCCAGCTTATTTCTTTCTTTCACTCACTTGTTTTTTCTTTCCCAGTCCTCTCATTCGGCTGATTCGGGAGATGGCAAAGAGAAGGTTTGAAGGAAGAGATGGGGGCAAGGAGTGGTGAGTTGTGCGTCCGTGTCACCGTCAGCTGATGGCACGAGCTCTACAACCTCAGTTTGTGTGGATGAAGTCGAGTAAATTGGGACGTGTTTTCGTCAATCGCCTTGAACAGCGTTAAAATACCTCTGAAGAATGCTCACAGGCTTATTTTATGATTATATGTTGAAAATGGCACAACAACTGTTTAAGCCCGAGCCATTTAAATGTCAAAAGTCATTGTGTTCTGATAAAATGGTGAAATCTATTAGTGTATATAAAACAAAACAGTGAATCTGTACAGTACATTGTGAATAAATACATCTTTGAATGTGTTACACTTATTTTCTAATATGGCTTAAATATTTTGCACATGTGCACTTAGCTATATGAATACTGCAATCATGTAGCCTAATATAAATATGATAAGATAAATCATAAATATCTCTTAAAAGTCATCAAGATAAAATGGGACAGCAGCTGAATAAACGTTTCCCATCAGCCAATCAAATCAAATCAATTCATACATCAAGCACTATGATTGCAAATGTTTCCAATAATTTGCTATTGAATAAAGAAATATATGACCCTCCCACCTTTACCTGACATCACCCAATTGTTTGCGATTCAACCACATGCAGACACCTGAAGAATAAATTATTTGCTTATATTGTGATGGTTATGGCATATTTGGAGGTGTTTTGTAATATAATCATTTAAGTGATGTGTTATCATTATTGTGTTGCTTATTGGTTTTCATTTGCTAATTAATATGATTTTAGCATTTAATCATCTAACCTTATACACTTGCTCTCTCAATCTCTCAAATGAATTCTTCATACTCTCAGCATATCTATAGAAGTTAATGAACTTCTTGACATTTGATGAAGTGTTCTGTTTGTATGTTGTGTGAATACGTGACATATTACATATATGTTGTACACATACCTTTGACCTGTATATTTTTTTGAACTTTGACATGACATTTGTGCATTTGGTTACTATCCAAGTAACTTACATTGCGAGGCTCACAGTTCTTCGCCTTGTTATATTTTCCAATCTGACTGCTTTTCAGCTGGGCCACTCGCAGTTTGGTGTTCATTCATGATGTCACTTTTTATATTTCAAGCTTGATGTTGAACCATATTTGATGACCCTTTTAAGGATTTTTGTGCATGTGAAGTTATAGCTTTAATATCTTTTCATATCTATCAGTTTTATTACACTTAAGACTTTAGCTGACTCAAGAATGAATCCTGATTCTTGTATCACTTTATGTTGGGCAACATTTACCTCTTAATCTTACAAAAGGACCTGTGAGTTAGTTTTATGGTTACTGGGTCTCCCACACTAAAAATGTAGGTGGGACAATAAAACAAAAGTCACCATGAAATCAAAATTGACCATTCTTATTCTTATGGAATATTGCAGTATTTTATTCATTATAAATGATTTACACACCTTTCCCCTCCCTCTTGCAGCAACATCTCTTCTCTTCTCTAATGATGTTTTCTGGTGTGAGGGCGGGACAACCTGTCACTCATATGAGATCCACCAATAGCAAACCACAACCATCCAATCAATTTCCAATGGACAAAATTAAGTCCCGCCCTACATTTTTTCTTGTTCGAGAAGCTGTTTCACTCGGATATACGTCGCAATAGATTGGTGCAGGTATGAAATCAGCGGTTGCTAACCAATGGCTAAATGGGACTGGGGACATTAAACGTCATTATCCCGAAAAGATAAGCTCAGCTCGGCTTTTGCAGCCTCGTTATGCTCATAATTGTGCTCTTATAAACTATTCTAACTCAAAGTTACTTGGAAAATGTTTTTAGATTATGGCAGCATAATCAATATTATATAAATGACAATGTTCAATAAAAATGTGCATTTATTAATATAAATAATCAGAATTACCCATTGTGAATTGGCCAAATAATATAGTTCATAAGCAACTATAAATTGTGCTATCACTAATATAAGTGAATCCAATATAAGAGTTTATCTGCACTTTGTAGAGCTTTGAGAACGTTGTACATGGTTTGACAGAATAGTCAGTTTTACAATGCCAAAATTAAGCGAGATTTAAAAACCTTACCTTGAAAGCTTATCAATTTGGTATTCGCTGTGTGTGATTAGCCAGTGTTTTGCCATTCCCGCTGATTTTCGCAAGCTATTTAGCATCTGTACTAGGTGGATGATTGACAGTTGCTTATGCTAATTATACCTTCTGATGTGCTGATGACAACATTACCTGCATCCAAGTGCCATCATACTCACTGTGCCTCCTAAACACTCAGAGATGTCTCTTTTTATGAAATCACTCAGACTCATCTTGAAAGCACACTACACTGTGTGTCTCCTGAGACAATCTGTTTTCCCAGCTGGTAAAACAGCAAAACAAACTAATTGACTCTCAGCTCACGACTGCAAGTTCAGATTCTCCAATGAAACCCAGTGATACTGGCGCCCCCTAGAGGATCTTCACTAGAGTTGCATTATAATTCTGAACAGTGAGGGAACAGCAGCCATGCTGCAGTCAGTCAGAGAAGAAACAGACGGTGTTTTTGTATAAAGCTACCGCTTAAAGAAATGTGTTTCAGACAGGCTTCCAAAACAGAATGATCTAGAGCAAATTCAAGAGAGCTTTAGACATACCAAGCACATAATTAATGCCTATAATGATTATTTTTGCATTCGAAATGGAATCATGCCTTAATTTAAAAAGGACATTTACTGTATACGCAGGGTGTGAATCTGTTATTTTAGTATCACTGAGATACTATTATAGTTTTTATTCATATTTAGAATTAGTTTTTATTTATGTATTTTCCCTTTTAATTTTAGTTTAGTATTTAGTAGCCTAAATTTGTTGTGTTTTTGTCAGTTTTATTAGATTTTTTTTTTATTTCCATTTTAATTCAAAGTTTTAGTAATTTTGTTGTGCATTTTTTTGTAATTTTTATTTGTTTTTATATTTTTAATATGTTGATATAGTTTTTATTCATTTTTATTTCAGTTATTTTAGTACATAATAATGAAGACGAAAATTACAAATGCTGCCTTTGGAACTAGCTGAAATAAAATAAGTTTTTATATTTTATTTTTATTTGAGTGCAATTATATTTAAATCAAATTTTAAAATTAAAACAATGTTTATGGTTTTGGTTTTATAACCCTTACAGAATTACAGAATATTTTTGGGGATATCTCACTGAATTATAAATATGCATATAATAAGTATATCACAAAAACTTGTTTTAAATCTTTATGTTTAAAGAGTATTTCAGATAGTTGATGTTTTATAGAAATTATTTTATAATTTGCACAATTGACTTCTTTTAACCACTTCATCATCAGATGCCATTTCTATTCTGCACAGAATTGTGGAATATCATAGATGCACATACGCTGCTTTCTGAAACTGGCCTTAGTAAACCGGCACTGGACTCAGACATGCTGTAAAGCATTTCTACCTGCCAAGGCAGCATTTTTTCTGGTTTCAGACACAGTCTGTCTAGATCAGTGGAATCTAAATCTAATAATTTATGTGGATTCTGTGCAAAAAGACTCAATAAGAACGTTGAACGGCCTTGAGTATCTCTATGTCCTTGTGCATGTATTTTCCCCCTGACCAAGTAAAAGCATTCATATGTATTTCATAAACTCCCTCTGCAATCTGAGAACCATCATTTCCATGATGAGTCTGCACTGTAAACACTGTTAGAGATCAGTTACAGAGTGCATTGCAATTCTATGAATTTCTGTATTTTCAAGGCAGGATTATTATCGTTAACTAAAACTACAGAAATTGCAACAACAAAAAACTACAAATATTAAAATAAATATTAATTCAGCATATTAATACATTTAAAGTAAAACTAAAAGAACACTGTTTGGCTACAAAGTATTGTTTTTGCATAAAGAATGTTGAATAGGGAAAACAAATAAAGGCATCAGGCATCATTTGGCATCTCACTGGCTTCTGGGGTGTGTGTGTGTGTGTGTGTGTGTGTGTGTGTGTGTGTGTGTGTGTGTGTCTGCGCGTCTGCTGGGGGCTTAACCTTGAGTTAGAGTAGCTGGACACCTAAATGAGATAGAACCTGATATGCTGGCTTCTTGTCATTGCCACTGGCGCATTGATATCACACTATCACTCCTACATCAGTCTGTCTGTATTGCTCTCTTTTACACACAACACACGCATGCATAAACAAAAACACTGTTATTTTAGCATTTTCTTTTTAACTCAGACTTGCTTTCTCAACCCACTTGACTCCAAATGTCTAGTGTAAAATCCATTAAGTTAAACTCAAGTCAAATTTGTGTCAACATCCTTGACATTTACCCATAATCCTTTCACTTTAGCATTTCAAACTCTCTGAATAAAATCACATTTTATCCATCCTCCATGTCTTTGATTCAAAACCTAGTGAGCTGCATACATAGGGCAGCATGTTAAGGAATCTCTATACGTGAAAAGGCCCTGTAGGTGGAATAATTATGCAGCCTTTAAAGATACCTTGTTTTTGCCAAATCCAAAATGCATTGCACATAAGACAATGCAAAAGTGTTGATATAAATGAACTGATAAAGTGTATACTTTGAATTAGGGATGCACCGATATGGAATTTTTGGCCGAGACGATAATTCTTTATATTTGAAAGCCGATAACCGATATATTAGCCTGATTTAAAAACAAACAAAAGTCTCATAATGTCCCAATCACACAATTATAATGATGTTCTCATCATAATTTTATGTAGCCTATATGACAGACTTGCATGTTGCACTTAACTGTATTTTCCTTTTCAAAGTGATTCCAGTCATTTTTCAAGCTATTCAAAACCATCATGGCGAAAAAGTGTGCATCTGAAGTGTCTCAGCTTAAGGAAATAATCCATTATTTATCGGCTTTAATATATCGGCCAAATTTTTCAAAACTGCGTTTCAAAACTGTGGTGCTGAAGGTAAAATAAGGGACCTTACGAACTGCTCCGAGACAAAGTTGAGGATCCAAATGCAGTTTATTAGAGTAATCCAGAATCGTAATCAAACACAGGCAAAGGGTCAAGCACAGGAAGGCAGACCATACAAACTAACACAACAAGGCAGGGAACACGGGCAAAAGAGTAATCCACGGAACAGGCAAGAAATCCAAAAACCAAAAGACATGAAACCAGGGAGAATGCTCGGAATTGCGGTGTAACACTAAACAAGACTTCGCCGTGAGTGATAGGGTGAACCAGGCTTATATGGGGTGAGCTAAACAAGATAATGAGATACAGGTGAATATGATAATGGATGAAAAGTCTGGGAAGAGAGTTATGGGAGTTGTAGTTTGTGAGGGAATGACAATAGTCTGATGTGGAGTGCCCTATGGTGGCTCTCAAGGGCACTCCAGCTGGTGACCGTTACAGGACCATTCACACAGATCGCATTTTTGCATTCCACTGTGTAGCTTTCCCGTTGTTTTTCTATGCAAACAAGTGCTAGATGGACTTCTTTGACCAATGTGCTCGCGTTTTGTGTCTTGTGCAGTGTCTCACGCACAATATGTGTTCTAAAAATTGTGGCGCTCAAGTTAAAATAAGTTTAATGTCTTGAGACTGCATTTTCTATTCAACTGTCCTGCATTTTTAAATGCAAAAATAAGGTCCCTAAGGTCAAAATGCAGCTTGCGTTTTCCATTCTGCTGCCCACGTCTCATGTTTTTCAAAGTAAAAACATGTGAGCAGCCCCTTAGAAGGCAGCTGTCTATGTAGACAGTAAACAGCAAGGCAGCTCACTAGGTTTGGGAACATAGCTCCTATCTCGCTCCCTTTGAGGGGAATATTCATTAAGCTGCCTCGCTGGTTGCTTCTGAACTCAAGTCAACAAGCCTTTCATCTCACACTGTTTTTATGGGTAATCAAGCACAAGGGTCTGGGTAATTGTACAGCCTTGATCTCCTGATCGGTTCACCTTGCGCACACAGTGCATGCTGCACATCACATTGTTGCCGACATATTGCTTTTACGGATTCGGGTGAAATTCTGTATTAATAGAATAACTGGGCAATGTGTTATAGTGAACGTGAAAGTGTATAGTACAAACGAAATGGTTAAAGCCCTAACAGTCCTCTGCACAGACCCCTATGGCCAGCTTCAAACCCTCCTTCTACAAAACGCCGGCCGATCTTCAAGCAGAAGGAGCTGAATGAAACATTCTGAATATCAATCTACAATCTGACTTGTGATGCAGCCTGGAATCATAATCACACCATGTTATTTGGCCAGAACTGGCTCACCAACTGAGCCTGGTTTCTCCAAAAGATCACCTGATGGAGTTTGAGTTCCTTGCCACTGACAGCTTTGGCTTGCTTAGTTGGGGACACTTAATGTTCAGAAATATTATAGATTTCACTGCACTGACACTATTGGATGAGAACTGAACTCAGCTGGATGATGGCATCACTGTTTTCTCCAGAGCTGCTTTATGAATTTAACTCATTTCATAGTTTTATAAACTGTAACTGAACTGACTTCAGTTGAATAATTACACTATTGTCTTTTTTAAAGCTGCTTTACAGCAGAATTGAATTTTGTTTGCATCACTGATCATTATTTTCATGTTTACACATAAAGCGCTATATAAATAAAGGTGACTTGACTTAATAGGATCCATAAAGTCATGTAATGCTAAACAATGCTTTTCACATTGTAGGATTGAAAATAATCCAAGATATTTGAAATGAACAAAGACATTTGCTTTACTGTTTTCCACCCCCTCTTTCTACCACAAGGACCATTTGGAGTTCCTAAAGGCACAGAGGTGATAGTGATCTAGGCCTGTAAGCCAAGATGTGTGTACTTCAGGGGTCTATCTGAATTGTCACACCTTTAGTACAATGGGGGAAGTTGTAATTATCTGATTGGTCAGTTTGAATGTCTCACATTTGGGTTTTAGTCACATGGTCAGGGAAAGGATAAAACAAGATTGTAACTGTTGCTCTGACTCTTGGGTGCTCTGGCTCTCTTCTTATTCTCTGGGTCCCTTTCTCTCTTCACCTCCTCTTTCCTCTTACTCTCTACTCTCTCTCTCTCTTTCTCTCTCTCTCTGGTAACATTTTTACATATATGCCTGGTAAGACTAATGGTATAAGTTATCATCTCATACATCTATTTTGTAACTATTTTAAGTGTAACCATAACCATATTTTGTCATTAAACCTTTTCAATTACAAATAATGTGCTAACTATTTTTGATTTGGTATTGACTTTGAAGTGCTACATATTGCAATACAATATTGTCACTCTCTATAGCAACGCTCTCCCACATATTAAGCTATTGTAACTGTGCTTATTTCCATCACTGGTATAAGTAGCAGTGGGTGGTAATAGACAAGAAATGTACAGTTTTCTACCATCTTGCTAATAACTTTTCTTTAGTCATACGGCAGTCTTGCAGACTGAACCCCTGCAGGAAATCCACCCTTACAACATTGCAAGCAACAAATGATGATGCTCTTCTGGGTGGTTGATTACTGACTTCAGTCTTGCCCCTAGATATTTACATAAATGTATGTTTTTTTGTGCTTATTTTAGTGTCTTTGTTAGTCCGCAGTTGATTATACAGGGTTGAGGAAAATAACATACCTTAAATTGTTGTTGGGTATTTTTTTAGATGCAATCACAATAGCTGAATTTTGCAGGGAAAAAAGTCCCATGTCAAAGATGTGGTGATGTATGAAGCACAACTCAGACAGAAGTCACTTTCGAAACAAGCAGGTCAACGAGGCAAATTCACATTACCAACTGAACCCAATGCAAAATTTGTGTGAAATTCCCAAACGCGTCGTTTCCAATTGAAATGACTGGATTTTGTCTGTGGAATTTGCTAAATGTGGCCACTCTTTTTTTACCGTTGTGCTCGTGTTCAACGTCTTTTGCAGCGTCCCCCTCTCAACGCCATTCTAAAAATTGTGGCACTCGAGTAAAAAAAAATGCGTTTCTGAAGCCCCTTTGTGAAGATTTACTCCCCACTGTTCCCCTTCGTCCCTATTGCATCTCAGTTACAAAGTGACTTCACTGGCTGCACATAAAAAGGTCTGGCTTCATTATGAGCAGAAATCAGAGGAGAATGTAGACGGCAGACAGATATTCCCCAAGGCACAGACAAAGACACGAACATAGTTATTAGAGCTGTCCATGCATCGCATGTCCTTCCTGCGAGTTCGCAATCAGCGCCTCAAGCACGGCCATTTCAAGACTTATGATATCAAGATGAAACGGATCTCCCATAATATGTCTGTGATTCCGCCACTTCTGTCTTATGCTATGAGACGAAATATACTTCCAGCGCACAAAACACACAAAAATCAATCACAGGAGCCACCAGGGAGAATTTTTCCGAGATGAGGCCAGAGAGGTATGATTAGAGCAGAGAGGAGATGGCAGAGATTAGAATGAAATAGAGAGACGGCCACTACAGTGCACAGATGAAAATAGCGACCGGTGTATAGTTCAAAATGTCCCTTTGGACAGTGTGGCATGAAAGCTATTAAAAGCCTGCCATGGGAAAAGGCTCTGTGCTCAGAATACTAAATGTGATCTAAAGCCCCTGCAGATACAATCACATACCCAGCAATCAATGCATTTCTCCTGCCACCTTGATTTGCTTGAGTGGTTGGCAGCATGTCTGCCCACAATCCCCTGTGTTCTCTCGTTGTACAGTGCTTGCAAGGCTGAACTGTATTAATATTCCTCAAATATTCTGCTCAGGGTTTGTTCTTAACCTCTAACCCTAAGCAGCAATTTCGTATTTTGTGCAATTAAAATCTGTTTTGAAGATTATCTGTTTTTTAGGTGTGTATGGCACTTTACCATCCTTTATGCACAGAAACAATCTCTTTTGATTCTGATAAGACCAAGGTAAACACAATTCAATAAAACGCTCCACGAAGGAAACCGCTGTGCCTGATCTTAATCATAAAAACAAGCTTAAAAGTAAAACGCTTCGTAATCACAGATTTCATACTACAGAGAATCATTCTCTCTCATTTCGCAGAACATCTGAACATGAATTAAAATGTTTCATTTGCCTATAAATGACTTAATCTGGACATCTCTTTTAAAAATCTGCAATAATCAGAAATTAAATGGAAAATATTCTGTGGCTGAAGATGTATACTATTATTAAAATGACAGTCTGTACGGTAATTTTAATGTTTGTGAAAGAAGTCTCACCAAGGCTGGATTTATTTGGTCAAAAATACAGCAAAACAGTAATATTGTGAATATTATTACAATTGAAAACTTTTATTTTTATACATTTTAAAATTTAAATGATTCCTGTCATGTCAAAGCTGAATTTTCAGCATCATTACTCCAGTCTTCAGTGCCACATGATCCTTCAGAAATCATTCTAATATGGTTCAATTTTGAGTGTTTTAAATTATACCTAGTTTTTGATGATTACTAAAATATGTCATAGGGAAAAAGTCAATAAAAAGTGACAGGCATCAGGCTAAAATACTGTCTAGACAGGCAGCTCACTAGCTCAGAGCTATTGTCAATCTGTACTGATTATTGAACCTGGTTATCAATGCTGATCTCAAACCTACACTGTAAAAAATGTTTTGTTGTTTTTTGAAAAGTTGTAAATAAAACAAAAATTACCGGAGTACATTTTACAAGAAAATACTATTTCCATCCTTCTACTATTATTACAAAATATTACATTCAAATCAATGTGTTACTAGCAGATTCTTTGTAATTCTTTGTGAATTTCTATTACAAAAAATTCAGTGTATAACAATTTATCATTTGATTATTATTGCTGCGGTTTGAACACAAACTGTACAAGTAGCGGCTCCATCCACAGTAAATAATATTCAGTGTTTTTGTCCATGCAGGAGGCCGAGAACAAATTCCCCGACTCCTAGGAAATAAACCACCTGTACGACGCCAAACAGCGGAGCGATGACCAGTGCGCGACAGTACGCCCCCTTCAGGAACGCAGAGGGACCCTCGTGACGGAGAATCTTACTGTGGGGAAGATTGAGAGATGTTCAGAGAATAGACTTTTCAGCCCGTTCTCATCCTAGGGCGTCATATATTGACGCTTTTGACATTTCGTCGACATTGAACGCACATGGCACCCTTTAGCGTCAATATGAGACGCAGATAGAAATGGGCCAGAAGGCGCCTCCTAGTGGTCTAACCCTAACCCTACACTAGACCTAAACCTACCCATAACCGAACAAAGCTCTGTGCGTGTCATATTGACGCTAAAGGGTGCCATGTGCGTTCGATGTCGACGAAATGTCAAAAGCGTCAGTATATGACGCCCAAGGATGAGAATGCGTTGGACTTTTTGTGTGATGGAGGAAACTAAACTTGTATGTTAGCGTCAGTTTACCGGATACAGTCTTTCATTCCGCTGTAAGTCTCATCGTGACATCCACGGGTCAAAGACTGAAGCCTGGTTTTTAGCACTGCAGCACAAACACACACGCATACAGATGATTAGTTTGCATTCACAAAATTTTGTCTTCTATAAGAGACTAGCTGCTTTTACATTGACCCTGATAATCTGATTGTAAGTAGCACAGTAGGGAAAAAAAGTCACACGTAACCACGTCAATCGGAATGAACTGGCCAAATCCGATTGAAATTTCATTCAGATTGTAAAGGGGTGGTTTAAATCTTTTTTATTCCATTCGATAGGACATGTAAACACTTGATCAGATTGAAAACCCAAACTGAAACGTCCTGCGCATGTGCAATGATGTAGAAATGGCGCAATGACGTATGACGAGAGGAACTAGCTGTTGTTGTTGAATATAGTGTAATAAATGACATGTCAATCTAATATTCTCCATCCACTCATCGTATTGTCCCATTAGTCCTTGCGGTAACACTTTAGAATAATGGTCCATCATTAATAATTAACTATGCAGGAAGTAATACAGGACTAATGAGAAGTACATTAACACTTCAGCTACTACTATTAACTAATATAGAAACAAGCTTAACTAATCAGTAAGTAATATCAAATTTAGGAGATAGCTCCTTATTAGGTCATTATAATTAGAAGAACTTGAAGATTGTCTTTTTTTACTCAGAACATGGTCATAAAATGCCAAGTACCTCACTCTTCAAGGACTACTAGTGATCTGGATCATTACTTTAAAGTGAAAAAGATGTTTTAACTGCTATTGAACTGCTAGAAAATGTAAGCGGTAGCGCCCCTTTTACTATCATCACTCAAAATGCTAAAGGAGATTAATATTATTTAGTGTAAAGTTAAGTTGCTTAGGACTCTCATCCATAAGACGTCTTGTTTGGTGTGCGAGAAGGGGCATTTTTACTGCTTGATTAATATAAGCAGCAGGGCAAAATGCCTTTTGTGCTCGTCGTCTCCTAATTAGGTAATAGATCAATTATAATTAAAATAGATAATTATTAGGTCTGCTTTTTAAAACAAAGAAAGCAAAAAAAAATGGTTCGAGAATGGTTAGAATGTGGCAACAGTTGGAAACTCTGTATATTTGTGCAGTGTGCACATGTCAAAAGATCAATTCCAATTTGTGAGTGACATATAGGGTGCTTCTCGAACGGAAGGCTGCATTTCTCGGCTGCCACATCATTAAGCGCCGCTGAAGGCCGTCTCAATTTAAAGGATCAATGGAAGGCATCCTTCACGTCCTTCAATCACCCACAATCCTTTGCACACATTCCAATTCACGAAAATAAACTGACAAAAAAACGAGTCTGCACTGAGCTTGTCTGAGTTCATTATGAAATGTAAGACAAAAACAATGTTTTCGGAAATGAAGGCTTACGTTATCTTTTGATTTGGTTAACAACACTAAACTGCCAATGATGCAAGCCACTGTGAGACCACAGACGGTTGTCACTCACTGTATTGCATTAATAAAAAGCCAGTTGATATTAAGATTTGGAGGGTGGGAACGTGTTCCTAAGAAGCCTCAGAAGGACTGACATATGAAGGACACAATCTCACTAGGACGCAGCCTTGCTTTTGAGAAGGAAACACACACATCAACCTGATCACTTTATTTAGCGTTCATGTAAACACTATGTTTGAAATCACAAACAAAAGATGTCCATGTAAACATAGCTATTCTGGCATTGCAATATATTTTTGACATGATGTAATGTTTGTTGACATTATTAGGGTTTTTTAGCAGGGAAAGGGAAACTTCTTAATACCACATTTGCCATTTGAGATAGTTAGGCTCCCGCTATGTATGTTTTTAAAAAATAGTCACTGCCTGACTGAATTAAGTGCTGAAATGAAATCTGAGATGCAATCACTTTGATATTGGCTTACTGACATATGACGTTTTAAAAATAAATGTTTTTGTCATAATAGTGTCACACATTATTACACACATACCAATCTTTTCTGATTTGTTTTTCATTCTAAGATTACTTTTGGACTGTTTGGGTGTAAGACCAGGGTAAACACTGGTGTAAACTGTGCCCCTTATGGATTTAATATCAAATGCAATTGTTTAATATAATATATTGGCTGACAAATCTAAATTTTAATCTAAGAGGAGAGGTTTTTTAACCTGATATTTGTGTGTAATGTATTTTTATCTTTGTCATGTGTTCTTAGCTTAGCGATTGAAATCAACTCAGATCTCCTGTGTACTGCATGCGAGGAGCGCTACTTGTATAATGAATGAAGGTACTATATGTGGAGTGTCCCAAATCAGTCACTTACGAGATTCCATTTCATTCAAGATGCTGTAGGCCATGGACAAAAAGGCAGCTAACTATATTTACTGTAGGAAAACAGCCTTGATCTTGTGAGGAGTAAACACTGAAGATTTAACTAAATGAACACATTTCCAACATTTCCTTATTTTTTCATGATTTTTGTAGATTATACCCAATCCTGGATTTTGGCTCCTTTCAATTTTATGGTCAATGTGAAACTGTATTTCTAGCTGTTTCACATACGCTACTGTTCAAAAGTTTGGGGTCAGCAAGATTTTTTTTTTTTTAAGAAATGAATACTTTTCAATTATGTTTGCAATTATGTTTGTAACAACAAAGACATAACGTTACAAAATTGTTACTTCAAATTAACTGCTGTTCTCTGCATTAAATCATCATAATAGAATTATTTCAGAAGGATCATGTGACACTGAAGACTGGAGTAATGATGCTGAAAATTCAGCTTTACCATCACATGAATAATTTATAAATTTATTCAAATCGAAAATAGTTATTTTAAATTGCAATAATATTTGATAATATTACTATTTTTATTTTTGTATTTTTGATCAAATAAATGCAGCCTTGTTGAGTATAAGAAACCTTAATCAGAAACATTTAAAAATCTTACCAAACCTAAACTTTTGAACCATAGTGTGCATCTCATTAAATTTCATACAAAGTAAATAATCTCACCATCCACAGGGTTGACGGCAACAGCTGCAGTGCAGCCTGCAAGACAGCCAGAGAGGAAGGAGATGTAAAATGGAGCTGAACCATCAGTGTTCCTCCTGCCTAGGCTATTCAGGTTAGCAAACAGTGGGAAGTAGATGATGGAAAAGGGCACATCCCTGAGGGAGAGAAAGAGAGAGAGTTTGCCACTGTGAGACAAAGGATGGAGAGAAAGCACATTATGACTAAAAGCGTCCCACAGTTTGAGTGACTCAGACTACCGTAATAGAGTGGCACCCAGTCCCGTGTAGAGACCAGTGATGCCTTTGTCCTTCAGCAGATTTCTAGAGAGTTGGAGAGCTGTAGGAGACTTCCGAACAGCATTCGCTTTAGCCCTTGCTCCTCCGCCATGCCGGCCAATTAGATTCCTCTGGGCCTCTGTCAGAAACATTGGCTATGTTCAGAATAGCATATTAATCATACTAATTCCACAGTATATACACTACTGTTCAAAAGTTTGGTCAGTAAGATTTTTTATTTATTAATACTTCTATTTATTTAGCATTAAATTGATCAAAAGTGACAGTAGAAACATTTATAATACTGCAAAAAATATCTTTTTTAAATAAATTCTGTTCATTTCAACGTTCTATTTTTCAAATATTCCTGAAAAAATGTATGACGGTTCCCACAAAATCATTAAGCAGCACTACCGCTTTCAACATTAATAATAACAAATGTTCTTGAGCAGCAAATCAGCATATTAGAATGATTTCTAAAGGATCATGTGACACTGAAGACTGGAGTAATGATGCTGAAAATCCAGCTTTACATCACAGGAATAAATTACATTTTAAAATATAGAAAACAGTGATTTAGAAAATTGTCATAATATATCATAATATGTTTTACTGTGTTTTTGATCAGATAAATAGCATATATAAATAAAATAATAAAGTGTACCGGTATGTAGCAAGGTTTCATGTTGTTCTATGCTACAATGCTGACACATGTCCACATTTCATGTTTAATTCGGCAAGTGGTGTCCTGTTATAATCTACAGTTGATATTGTGGTCAAGGTCATTTTAAGTGCATTGCATTGTGGGATGCAACAGTATTGCACTGCTGTGCACGCCACATTTAGCCAAATGTAGTATATCATCCAGTATCCCGTGCATACAGACATTTTGTATGTTGCTCACATTACACATATTGCAGAAATGGTATGCACAGCATGGCATTATGCATACCCTTCATCTACAAGACACTATCAGTGGACAAGAGACATGGCAGAAAGTCGTATATCTTTACCTATTCTGCCGGCATCCTGCAACTGGATCTTTAACATCTCCATAGGAGTGGTTACAATCACCTGCCAAAACACAGACCACAGACTTTTTTTAAATTTTGACTAAAGTTTGCTAAGAAGTATTTCCTACTAAAGCAAGGCAGTATTTGACTCTGGTAACCGTATCCATGGAGACTGGTGGGAGTGGCCTTGGATGGCAACATGCCTGGTGCATTATGGGTATTGAAGTTTTCTTACCTACTTCGCAAAATGGATGACAAGAGCATTTTTCTGTTTTCTCTAGTCAGGTGGCACAAATTTCTTTCTTTCTTTCTTTCTTTCTTTCTTTCTTTCTTTCTTTCTTTCTGTGTGTGTGTGTGTGTGTGTGTGTGTGTGTGTGTGTGTGTGTGTGTGTGTGTGTGTGTGTGTGTGTGAGAAATGTGGGTCGTATGAGTGCAGCAGAGAGAGTGACTAACTTGGCATGTGCCCGCCCCGCAGCCAGCTAACATTTCTCCAACCAATGTCAACTTCTTTCTGGGAGAGAGCCAGAAAAACAGAAAGATAAAGAGGGAGAGAGAAGGAAGGAGCGTTATTTTAAGATGACGATAAGCCCATTTCCTCTGTAAACAAGAAGCTCTGGGGTCAGACTCTTACCTTGTGTGATGACATCACACACCCAAACACACACTCACACACATTTATTTGAATAATTTATCTGTTCATTGCAGTCTACTGGACTGCATTAATAAATAATTTAGCAGTCTAGCTATTAGTCACCACGGAGATGCTCACCCAGCTCCAGGTATTCAAGGTGTACTGAGTTGTACCGCAATTTCTATCTATAATGCAGAAGCCTATGGAAGGCTTTTATCAGATCAGCTCTGTTTTCAAAACTCTGTGCGCAAATCCAGCGGTGCAGTGGATTCATTCCCTTAAAAAAGTAAGACGTAGATCTGAGACTTCATCCAGCCTACATTATGCCCGCAGCAAAAAAGAATAAATTAAAAAATGAGCATTCCTCTTTCTAAATCAGTGCAACTGTTAAATAAATTATGAGACTTCCATTACGTCCCACCGCTGAGCACATTCCCTGTAAATGAGTCATGCAAATGAGCAAATTACTTCATTTAAATGAATATGAATCACTATAACTATGAAGGTTTATTCTGAAAGGTTGAACTTTGATTGTACAAAAGGGTAATTTCATGAATGTCAGTTTGTTTCAAGTTGTCACATGCATTTTATAATTACAATTTATATTGGCCAAACAATGTATTTTGTATTGATATTTTTGTTATTTTCATTCTTTGATGAATTCTTTGTCGTTTCTGATTAAATTTAGCAGAAAAGTCATAGTTTTGCTTATTTCAAACAAAAGTATTCTTCTCAAATTATGTCAATTGTGTAATGATTTAGTATAGAGTCGAACGGTGTTTATTTTTCTTGGGAAAAAACTGTGGAAATGTTCAATTGATTTTTGTAGTTAAGAATATTATGTTATATAAGTTTTAATAGAGAAATGTATCTAAAAAACTACCCTTAGAAATGAACAGGGTTAAAAAGTAAGACTGCTAACCGAGTAATATTATCATTATAAATTATAAATATATATAAAATTTTCCGAATATAGTAATATAATTATATAAATATGATTAATAATTATATAAATTCCTGTGAACTGTGAATGCACTTAAATTTAATGCAGTTGCAAATCTCAATTTCTTAAATTGCAGAATTCAAATTTAAGCTTCTAAATAAGAAATTAAGTTCTGTTTGTTGTTTTCCCCCCACATGCATGTAAAAGTGTTTTTATTCTCACCCATCTTTGGAGAGCTGGTGTCTGAAGAAATCATTGGCAGCCAGTTTGATGGCCTTTTCTGGAGTTACCAGAGTCAGATTAACCGCAGCTCCTAGAAATAAAAGTGTGAAGGATAGATCTATTAAGAAGAAAAGGGGAGAAATGATGGAGTTTTTCCAAAGCATGAACACTTCCAAATGATGTAAACCAACATATACATTGTGAAATAGTATGACATTGTGATCACCTCTGTACATCCCACAGAATCCCTCTGATCGGATGGTTTTTATCAGACAGTCGGACCTGTGAATGAAACACATCCACACACATATACATTATATGCATGAAGCACAGGCATTCATTTGCTCAGACGATGAAAGGAACGTAAAACATACATGCTAGTGTAGATGCGAGATCCGTTTTGCTGGTTTTGGAGGCGTGTTTTTGCCAGATCAATCGGAAACACGCAAGTGACACCAATCAATCCAGCAATGCCTCCATTGATGAGTTTAGCAGGCAGGCTGAAACAACATTACACATTAATAGTGTACAATAGAAACCATGGCATCTAAAAAGAGTTCACCTTATTGTGTTCAAAGGCCACATGTTAATTACTGAAACTATCTGTACTTAAGTGCTAATGTTTAAATATCTAAATTAACTGGTTTAATTCAACAAAATCCAAACAATTAAATAAGCTGTCAGTAAAAGTAATTCATAAGGGTCCAATCAAGTAGCAATAGCTAATGGCCCGACTCTACACAAGTCAAGAACATCAAAACAAATGCATCTACACAATCTCAAATTCATATGTGTTCCAGAAATGAGAATAGGCAAACTGTTAGCTATCTGTCTAACACATCTGATTTAATGGCACAGATATTTGACCCTTCACTCAGTGGAGTTGTGAGGTCCGTTACATCACAGTAATCATATTAAAGGCGAAGAATGTAATTTTTTTCCCATGTTAAAATACTATCTTGCTTTTGTGTACTTGTGTTGTTCTGGTTCCCAACTATTTTTACTCTACAGTGAGTATTGGCCATTTCTCTCTATAAATAAAACTCACCTTATCTGCTTTCCAGCCATTTAAAATGAAGACAAAGCGATCAATAATGTCACAGAGCAGATTTTATGAAATTACATTTGTACATATTTTGAGTGTCAAAAACTTGATGGAAACTGAATCAGGAGTGGCTGATATTGAAGTCCAGCACATTTCTATTCCTGTTCACGACCAGAGAGAAGATGGAGATGAGCCGAACTTCAGGCTGCTTTACAGACTCTCTCTTCATAATTCCTAGAAACATCACAATAAACATTAGTATCAAACCAATGTAACTACATGCACAGGCGTCATCTCATGTGTTACTAGTGTTTACTTCGTTTTCTCTGTATACTATTAATCTGTATTTTAGCATAAGATTTTATCCATTTACAGTAGTGGCCAAAAGTGACCGCACCCTTTATTCAAATATTATTAAAAATGTGTTTACGTTTTTGTAAGCATATTGCGTGGTTGTGCTTTAAATCAAAAGTTTTATTTGTGATAATAATGCAATGCAACATGCCAAATTGTGCGGACATATTTGTTTGTAGGACAGCCTGGATAAAAATGTATGAACGCATGCAAAAATTCCTTTTTTGCTCATTTTCCTGTGAGCGTTTCATTTTTCTATGCGTTTTTCTTTGCATAGTAAAATAAAATAATAACCAAATAATTTTGTCAGATAATACCTTAAACAAGTTTAGTGTTTTGTTCTTCCCTTATATTTAAACAATATACAATATTTTGATGGTTTAACTGAACTTATTGGTCATTGAAACACACACACATATAACACAAAAAAGCAGTGTAAGTGAAATTAATATATTAAAGAAAACAAACCTTATGAACCCCAAATATGCTTTGTGGGTAAATTTATCTGAATTTTTTGAATGCATTTATTGTTTTAAGGATGTTTACAGATATTTTTACAGGACAACAAGACAAAAATACTGAGAATTATTCATTTATTTATTCGTTTTTATTTTCCAGTGCTGCATGAAACTGTAAAATGCTCAAGGATACGGAGTGAGTTTCTGTGGCCATGGCAACTGCTGAAAACACTACAAACATCACAATGTTTTCTGGACTTCAAAACCATGTGCAACAAAGTCAGGGAATAGATAATTTAGAGCTGCAGGATGCAGGTTCAAAGACGCACTGTGACAGCAGCACAGATGCCATCAAAGCCGCTCACGTTCACTCTGGCCTGTACTATACATTAGTGAAAACACAGCACAGTAAGAATCAAAATAATAATTCCATAGACGATGACAGGATGTGCTTGATTCTCTATTCTGTATTCAGAGGATCTCTCTAGAGGTGGTGTGGTGTGTGAAAGCTTGATAAAAGCAGAGGTGTGTATGTGTGCGTGTATGTGTGTGTGTAATGGAAAAATTACATGTGACGATCTTGCTTTTGTTAAATACGTCCTAATTCTGCTCATTGATACTCGCCTGACCCAACCTTAAGCTTTGTGCTTTTTATGAATAATACAATAATAATAATAATACCTCTGTTTCTGTGTGTGTGTAAGAGAGAGTGAGAGATGAATCTGAGTTATGAATCTAAAATCCACATGAATTATTGGTATACTCTCCAGAAACATCATGAAAAATACACCTAGTGGAAACTTAGTGGATTTTCCTAGTGGAAAATATTCTACAAACTCTGAAATATGAAAAGCTTAACCTTCAAAACTTTTTTGGTTTTCCACCTTAGTGTAGCTGTATCTACAGAGAGAATATGTGATGCAGGAAGAAGATTCACAAAACTTTTAATGAACACCAGGAACAACGAAGGCAATCGACTGAGAAAAACCAGGGGCATAAAAACACAGGGTGGAACAGAACTTGAACAGAAACGGGCATAACTAAGAAGAAGCTATGGAAATTAATAATGACCGGGAACAGGAACTGGAACGAAACCAAAACACAATGAAACTAAACAGAATCATAACACTGAGGAGGTCAAACTAAATATTATAATATATGTCTGAATACAGTTTACAACCATGATTTGTGTTATTGCTTTATTTTCTAACATTAATAATTACATGAAATAACAAAACTTATAAACATATTAACGGTTCCAATAACATAAAATATTCAGCTTTAATGTTAGCTAATAATATAGCTATACTTAATATATATTTTAATATTATTATATATTAATAATTATATTAATAATATCTTGTGTTTATTGATAAACTTAAAGTATTTTCCATAAATTACACGTTACAAATCTGTTGGCAGATGCTAATATTCAAAGAGACTGAAAAAATGCATTCAAGCTATAAATTTAAGCAATGTTTGGGAATCAAAGCCAAGATCTTTGCATTAGGAGGGCCATGGTCTACTAGTTGAGTTGGGGAACTGACTAAAACTTTAATTATATGTTAACATTAGCTAATATTTGATCTAACTCACCTAATAGTTCTCTCTCTAAAGAACATGGGATTTGTGCCAATTAAGATATGCAAAACCAGAATGAGTTCACTACCATCTAAACCATATCATAACTTGGGTCACCAAATGCAGGTTCATTTAAGACATTTTGTGCATCAGTTTTCAATTTCCTCTCAATAGCCTAAAATGTCTCCAGTTTACAAGCAAACAGAAACATGGCAACAGCAACACTGGTTTCACGAAATGCACACCCGCATTTCATTTATAAGAGGATTTGTGGCTTTTAAAATGATTCTTTGAAAAGTACAAATCAAAAACTTCCCAAAAGCAGCTTTTTTTAGAGGCACTTGTTGTATATAAAAATCGTTTTTAAACCAATACAAAGAAAAGTAAAAAATCACCAGACAGCAAGGAAATTAAATGGAGATTGCAAGGAAACCAGCCTTTTCCTTTGAGGAAAAAGACCTATGAATCTCACAAGTGCTCAGATTTGCCAAGAGACTGCAATCAAATGACAATAATCTCAATATTATACATAATTTCTCATCTAATTCCTTTTAAAACCAACTGATCTGCGCTGCTATTCACAATCACATATTCATTTACAGCTCCATACAAACATCTCATTATTTATTATTCTTATTAATCCTAAATAACTATAGGAGAAACATCTGAGACCAAGTTGATACTTACAGGAAACCCAACTGAGAACTCCATTAAGTCTCCTGCTATGAACGAGCAACTCTGTGCGACGTGTTTTTCTTCTGGGTAAAGGCTTTGAGGTTTTTATTCTGTGCACTACGGCTAAAACAAGCCTGTTGAATGATGTGACAAATAAAACTCTGGCAAAGCCAGCATACTCACATTTATCCTGAATCCACAGGCAGTCTCCACAATGCATCCCATTGAGAGATTATGTTCAGAAACCCAAAACCAGCCATTGATAAGACTTACAGGAACAGAGGCTGCTAGTGTACAAGGAAGGAAAGAGAGAAAGTAAATAAGGGTGTTCAAAGAAGACACAGAGAGTGAAAAGTCCTGGGAGGGAAGATGAGAAGATGAGAGCAAAGCCCTAAAAGGGTCCCACATTAGCCTTCAATGTTCTCTCTGCTTTTATTTTCACAAGAAGCATTAAAGCATTTCAATTTCTTATTTGTGTCTGCAGTCTGATTCAATACTGGCCCCTATAAAGGTATTTGGATAAGCAGATGCTGCAGGGGTTTTTATCAGAACTTACGTGACTTTTCTCCATAGTTTTTGTGGTTGTGTAAAGTCAGTTTTCCTCAAGCCTCATGGGTGTCTTACATCTCATTATGCACTAATCAGCAACATTCGGATAAACATCACGATACCGAGTATCAAAGTGCAATATTGCTTTTATGCAACAATTTAATAAATAAGACTTGTAGGCCTACTGGCTTACATTTTAAACACACACAACATTCTATTTTTTCTGTCTGTCAATGAAAATAGTTCCAAACAAACCCAAAACATAGCCGAAAAAAAAAAACACAGTAGTGGTGTTTTGTTTCTAGATGATTCAGTGGGTTTGAACGAATCGTTTGAGTGAACAGTTCAATGACTCGATTTCTGAACCGAATCGGCTTTTTTGAACGGGTGGGTTGAAGGAATGAGTCAACAGTTTTCATTCCTGAATGAATGAATTTGAATAAATCGGTTGAAATAATGATCGATTCAAGACGGTCACTTGTCGCCACCTACTGGTGTATCGGTGCAACATGCAGAAACAATCCGTGCAAAAACTCATGTTTCTCCTAAAAGAAAATAAATATTCTAAAATTAACTATCATATCGGTCCTATGTAGTCTTTTATAAAGCCATACAAGTAACACTTTTATTTATATATTCATTTATTTTCATTTTTGACAGTTATTTCACTTTAATTGCATAGATTATTGTTATCATAATTATTATACAATTGTTATAAATTATATTAATTATTATTATTATATAGCATATCATTATTGTTATCTCTGAATACAATTCACTTCCATTGTATGGACATTTATTTATTTATTTACTTTTTTTTGTTATCTCTGCATATATGTATATTTTTTGGCATAATGTTCATTGTATTCTGGCCTATAGTCTGTGGAGAACCATTCTTGTAAGATTTTTTATTTTACTTTGTTCAAGGTATCTCATCTTTGAAAAGAGCAGTCAGGTCATCCTGTCAAAAAAAATCATTAAGTCATCTAGGTTAAAATAACATGATTATTTCATTTCATTTTTTAAATTAAATTTTTGGGTGAACTATTATTCACAAATCCACATGTCACATTGACATCAGTGCTAAATCATACAGTCTGATGTGCTCTTTACACTCACATTCTTTCCAATCTTTCTATCTATCAGAAACCTTTTCATGATGATTTTCTAACGCACTTGAATGAGCAATTAAAACAATAGTTCACATAAAATGAAATTTTGTCATTAATTTTTCATTCCAAGCCTGTATGGTTTTCTTTCTTCTGTAAAACAAAGTAATGAGATTTTAGGCAGAATGCATTAACTGCTCTTTTGCATACAGTGAAGGTAGATTGATATTCTAAAACAGCTGTGTGTGTGTGATAAACACAATTACAGACAGCTCAGCTGTGTAATAACAAAGATGCAAACCATTTATATAAATGGTAGCCTATTCTAGTAGAATGTTGTTACCTTGAGCATTATTTACCTACAGTGTTTTCATAAAGTTAGAAAATATTATTCTCATAAAGGTAAAAAAAAAAAAAAAAAAAACCTCTGAAAATCATTTCCAGGGGAAACCATTTTGACATTTTAACTAATAAAGTTATTTTAATAAGTAAAATATGTATAATTAATAAGTTATTTTCTGACTCTGTTGTCCAGGTAATTGTGATTTTGCATAATAGGCCTACACTTTTGGTTTACATGCTCACGAGTAGGATGATGATAAACAATGACCTCTGCTGGCATGTTTTAGACTGTAATGGTACATTTTTGCTTTTGAGGATTTAATTGATATAATAACGAAATATATTGGAATTTATCAGATTAATTTTGTCCTGTAGACTTTTAGAAGGAAAAACAACATGATACTTTTCTTCTCACTCTAACTCCACAAACAATGACCAACCTAGAGGACATGCATTCATCAGTCTGTGCTTTTCTGCCATTTTTCTGAAAGTTATAAAAGTTTTTTTAAATGATGTGTTTCCGTGTGTATAAACGATAATATAGCCTAAAACAGCAAACAAACAGCAGATTTATGGCAAATGTTACAGTAATATCTACTGGGCACACTGGGGAGTGATTGAGCACAAAAATACCAGGCAATTTTATTGTTACACGTTTTTAATATTAGCGTAATATGTTTAAATAAACATAATGTTTCATCCATAGGGTTTCGTCCGAAAAAAAGGGGGGAAACGAGAAGAGACTCCGCCCTCAACCTCGTGATTGACGTGCTTTTCGTCCTATCGATTCGCTCCTCACAGGTGACGTCATCGGTAGTGTCGTTTTCCCGGTTTTCGCCACCCTTCCGCTTCCTTTCTGCTTGCACGAGCCCGCTTGTGAACACGCGAGTCTTCCTCTCTCCGCAAAGTGAGTGAATAAAAACACCGATTTAACAAGCACACATAAAGTTCAAACGAGCGAATGGTGAATGTATTTGAAACAATAAAACTCCTCAGTCCTTCATTTGCGAGACTGATATAATACAGAAGCTCAGATTGATGTATTATACTCAGTACGCTAACGTTAGCAGTAACGTTAATTCACCCAGCCATGTGGCAAAAGAGTAGTAAAAGAAATGTAAAGATGTAGTAAAAGATGGCGCTTGAGCCATTGTTTTATTTAAAGTACACTAAACACTAAATGTCCTCTTATTCTTTTATTATGCATCACTTTAGTAGGAGAAGAACTCTATTCAGTTAAGATTTTATGTACACATTTGTGATGCACCTTTTTTTTTTCTTTTTTTTTAAACGTATGAATTGAATAAATATTGTGTAAAATTAACTCCTTAACATTCAGAAGTTTTGTTTAATATAATTTGTTAAATGTAAAAAATCATTATTGGGGCATTCAGCTGTCAAAATATTTTTGAATGATGGCCATTATTCTGGTCAAAACTGTTAATGTTTCCTATATGTTAATGCATTAATTTCTCTTTATTTGATGTAGGATGCGTTACGTAGCTGCTTACCTGCTCGCTGCCCTTGGAGGCAAAGATAGTCCCAGCACAGGTGACATCAAGAAGATCCTGGAGAGCGTCGGCATTGAAGCCGATGATACTCGTATGGGCAAGGTAAATCTATTCATAAAACTGCGCATGAACACTGAGACAGGATCACATGTTGTGCTTTTAAAGGACTACATACATTCAGCTTCTCTTTAATGTTGACTCTTCTGTATTGTAGGTTGTGTCCGAGCTCAATGGCAAAAATGTCGAGGAAGTGATTGTCCAAGGTAAGTTTGGTTGTTTTAGCATAGTGGTTACAGATGTGAGGGACTTGAGAGGATATGTTTAAGTCCAGGCTAGGGTTCCCATGGTCATGGAAAACATGAAAAAATATCGGGGAATTTTAAAACTATTTCAAACAAAGCTTTAAAAAGTTTTGAATGTCAAATCCGCTGACTATATTGATGTTTATAAAAGCAGAGTTAAAAGGTTAGTTTACCTAAAAATAATTTCACATTCAATATTCACCCTCGTGCCTTTCCAAACCCATAAGATTTTCGTTCATTTTCAAAACGCAGATATTTTCTCAATTTATAGTCTATTCACCCAAAACTCTGACGTCAAACAGAATTGAGTATTCAGACAGACCTTGGTATAATCACATATAAACACTGACCAGCGAACATAAACAGAAGCGCAACCGTACTTGTAGTCGAAGGAAATCCAAGGCACTCTTCTTCAGAAATTTTTAAAAAGCCTTTATTTGACTGGGTATCTCATAATAGAAAATTTAAAAGACATGGGGGAAAAAAACAACCCACGCGTAGCGGCACAAACAGCCTTCTTCAGGGTATGCTTTCCAACCAGACAATTTCCTCTTTTATAGGTGCTAATTAGAAACCGCAACCGTACTTGCTTGATGCTCAAGAACCAATGAGATTATCGCGTCACACCAACATGTTTGAGCTTACCCATGAACCAATGAGGTTTGTTCTCACGCCTCAAGCAAGTACAGTTGAGCTTCTGTTTATGTTGGTCAGTGTTTATATGTGATTATACCATGGTCTGTCTGAATACTCAGTTTTGTTTGGCTCTAAGGTGTGCATTTAAAACTGTTTAATGCACAGACATTTTCCAGCCAGTTTAATCACTGTTCTATATTAATGCGCTGATTTCATTGAAGCGCACAGAGATTGGAGATCGCACTGTGTACGCACACAAATGTTCAGGAGCACAGAAATACTGGCCCGCAACTTTTAAAGGGGGGGTGAAACACTCATTTTCAGTCAATCTCATGTTAATCTTGAGTACCTATAGAGTAGTATTGCATCCTTCAAATCTTCAAAAAGTCTTTAGTTTTATTATATTTATAAAAGAAATATAGGCTGTACAGAGTCTTTCCGGAAAAAAACGAGCGGCTGGAGGCGGGCCGTGTGGGCGAAGCTAAAGCTGTGCTAACGCGCCAAGCTAACAACACACAGAGACATTTGAAGCAGTTTTACTCACCGCCTGCGGTTCCACCCACGACCGCGAACCTTTATCATTGTGACTGCTCGATCCTTAAGCATTAGACGATCTGCAAATCCGTCGATCTGGGCATTGTTTATAAAACAATCATCGTCGAAATGCAGGGAACAAACAGTCTTGCACAACTCCGTTGATGTTCTGAAAAAACAAACTCCATCCACTGGTCCCTTAACACTGGGTTCTTTGGGAATCTTTGCAGGGTTGTCTTGCCCTGGCAACCAAAAACCCACTTCTTTGGTGACACTGACTTCCTTAAAGCCGAGCAGAGCGCTTAGATGAGGTACTGCTTTCGCTCTCTTCCCTCTCTGGTCTACGGATGCGCCCGCGCTGTTCCGGGAGAAGTGCCCTTAGGACCCATATAAGGAAATTACGCCCCAGCTGACGTCACACAGACCCATACTCGAAAAAAACTTTCCGAAACTTGTGACAAACCGGAAGGACAGTTTTTGGCACAGAAATACTCCTTCAAACGTACAATTTAATTTTTGAAACTTTGTCCATGTTTAGCATGGGAATCCAACTCTTTAATAGTGTAAAAAACTCAGTATGCATGAAATAGCATTTCAACCCCCCATTTAATTAAAATCGCTTTACTACTGAATTGCACTACATTTTTTTCTCAGCAACGAGGGAGTAAAATCGCAGTTTTTGAATCTCGTAGCTTCACTATAGAGGAAAGATGCTGCACAGATACATATTTTTCTCTCTAAAATTAATTTGAATAAATGCTATAATTTTACGGCACTAAGATCATCTCTGTCTGATTTAAAGGGGGCATAATGTTATATCCAACGAGCCATAACTGATGAAAATAACCGTCATTTTTACTTTTCTAGGTCAAATATTGTTCTGAAAACACCATTAACAGCTTTAACTTGTCAATGCTGGCCAATGACCATGATATAAGTGGAATATTCATGTCTAACTGTGCGTTAAACAATTAAAATGCACTCCACTTCACATCGTGTGGTTCTTTGCCTCGTGCATTAAAATCATTTATTGCACGTCTTGCTGTGGATTGTCCTCTGCGTAAAAGCCAAATTAAGCTTGGTCATCATATAAAGCATTAGTGTCTCTTCAGAAGACTTTAATTAAACTGCTGGATTCATATGGATTTATTTCAGTCTTTTTATAAACGTTTTAAACCGTCAATGAGTAACAATTTTCATTTTTGGGTGAAACCTTTAAGGCTTATTTTCATTGGTATTTAAGTTCGTACGTGTGGGTGTTATGTAGGCTTTTTTTGATTTATGTAATTGTCTTGTACAGCACTTTGGTCTACCTTGAGGATATTAATAATTTAAGAGAAATTCCAGCTTTAAAATAGTTTCATAGGAATTGATTTGAGTGTTTGTGTTTTTCTTAAAAGCCTTATCCAGTAATCGCAAACAAATTTTGGTCAAAGATTGCATGGGAGCCCTGCAGAGTGTCCTGGATAAGAAACAAGGGTACAGGATCAGTTTGAGCATGTCTGTGTTTGTTTGTCGCCGTCTGTCAGGTTTCAGTAAGCTGGCCAGCGTGCCGTCCGGTGGTGCTGTTGCCGTTTCCGGCTCTGCCGCCCCATCCGCTGGAGCATCTGCTGCTGCCCCTGCAGGTCAGTGCCTTATTTTACCCTGTCTCTCTCTCTCTCATGGGGTTTGACAGTATAGCTCACAACTTTTTAGCATATAAATGCTAAAAGCATGACAAATATCAATTATAGGTAAGTAGATTCAAAATGTTTAAAGTAACTAAACAGTAAAGTTGCTGAAAGTAATCGAAGTATGTTTTCACTAAATAAACACTATTATGATTGTATTTATATATTTATCTATATTGTGAATGTTGCAAGTATTTCTCAATGGTCTTGATCATTCTTTCAACCAACAAACGTTTTGTCATCGTCTTTAAATTTATATTTTATTGGCATATTTTAGATATTAAGGGCAGTATTATGAAATATAATTACATGTGAACTGTTCAGGGTGGAGTGTTGGTTGGTTTCCTTTAGGTCCTGTAATGTTGTTAACGTCTTTATCCCTTTTCTTTTTTCCTGCAGCGGAGGAGAAGAAAGAAGAGAAGAAAGAGGAGTCTGAAGAATCCGAAGATGACATGGGATTCGGACTCTTTGACTAATCTGTCTCCTCGGGACCAAAATAAAATTTATTACAAAATGATTTTTGCTTCCTAGTTCGTTTCAGAATTTAAGGTCTTTTTCAATGTTTATAATGTGGAGTAGGATGAGTGATTAGAATCTGTACACACACTATCACACACAAATACACGAGTTACAATCTAGTTACATTTTCACTGCTTTGAATCTGATGCCCCTCAAATAACTTTTCCTCCAGTAATTTCTATGCAAAAACCCATTGGTTGAAGACATGAAATCAGTCATTTTTAAAAACACACATTATGCTAAATATTGATTACAAAAAGCTTCATGACTGCAAGCCTGAGACTTAAAAAAAAAAAAAAAAGGATAATCCTTAGTCTAATATTTCCTTCAGAAAAAAATATTAAAAGCTCACATTCCATATAGATATATTGGATTTTTGCACATAAATTGTAAACTAAAACCTCTCGAGCACGGCGTCCTTACATTGTGTTGAGGCAGTTTCTAATCTTGTCTTTTTGCTGAGTCATGTTTTTCATTGACCGTAATGGGCTTGTGCTTGGACATGGAGTTTCCAGAGTGTTATGTGACGCAAATGTTTTGGCTTGTGGCCGGTTCTTGTCTTGCATAACTTTTTCTGGGAAGTCAGTTGTCTTAGAGTCAAACATGATTATTTACTTAGGATCGAAAAGGTGCAAAAAACATGTAAATGTAGCTATCTATTCTAATCCAAACCATTATATAACCGAATAGCTTATATCTGAATGTCTTTTTTTTAAAGTTCACCCAAAAATGAAACTTCTGTCGTCATTTACTCTCCCTCAAGTTGTTCCAAACCTGTATGACTTACTTTCTTCTGCTGAACACAAAAGAAGATATTTTGAAGAAAGTCGGTAACCAAACGACTGATGGACCCCATTGACTTCCATAGTAGGGAAAAAAAATACTATGGATGTCAATGGGGACCAGCAACTGTTTAATTACCAACCTTCTTTAAAATATCTTCTTTTGTGTTTAGCAGAAGAAAGGAAATCATACAGGTTTGGAACAACTTGAGGGAGAGTAAATGACGACAGAAGTTTCATTTTTAGGTGAACTATCCCTTTAATGCATTTGGCGGACACTTTTATCCAAAGTGACTAGTGCATTCAAGTTACATGTATGATCAGGTCATGCATTCCTGGGAATCAAACCCATGATCTTGATGTTGCTAGTGCCATTCATCAGGATGTGAATCCAAGATGAAATTAATAATTTTAGTATGGCAAGCCGTTTTAACATTTAATCCTTAAAACCTAGTCTCTAGATACTAGTACTTATTCATTAGTTACTAGTATTTATTATTAGATACTAGTACTTATTCATTAGATACTAGTACTTATTTCGATAGTGAGTAGTAACTATTATTTTGTTACTAGTAACAAATTTAAATTTTTTGCCATTGACTTCTATGGGGATCTGTCATTCAGATATCAACTATTCAGTTCTGACTAGTGTGTATTCCAAATGTGACTAGTACGTATTTATTAGATACTAGTAGTTATTTATTAGGTACTAGTACTTATTTTTTAGATACTAGTTCCTATTACTAGATACTAGTATTTATTCAATAAATACTAGTACTACGTCATTAGATACTAGTACTTATTCATTAGATACTACCTATTAATTAGATACTTCTACTTATTATTTAGCTACTAGTACTTATTCAATAGATACTAGTACCTATTTATTAAATACTAGTATTTATTCCAAATGTTACTAGTAAGATTTTTTATTTTACTAGTAAGATTTTTAATTTAACTCTCCAGTGGCCGTTCTGACTAGTCATAACATAAGACGAGTAAAAAAGCAGTTGTGACTAGTAAAATAAGAATAGTTACTAGTAACAATTACAAAAGATACTAGTGTCTAAATAAGTACTATACTGAATAAGTACTAGTAGCTATGAATAAGTACTAGTATCTATTTAATAGGTACTAGTATTTAATGACTTATACTAGTATTTATTGAATAAATACTAGTAGGGCTGCACGATAATGGCTAAAATTATAATCACGATTATTTTGCTCAAAATTATAATCGCGATAATTAATCACGATTATTCTCATTTGAGAAACTACAGAGAAAGAGAAGAGACAGTTAATGGTTTTGCACGAGTATTTGTGCAAAATCCGAGCAGATTTGGTTTACACGAATTTCCCCAGCAAAGTGAGTAAACATAATAACATGCCAAATTGGCCAGTGATTTGACAGCGATAGTTCGCTCATTTTTAGCCACATTTGGCGGGTTGGCGGGTGTTAATTTCAAACCATCAGACTTCATTTAACCAACTACAACTTCCTCAGACAGCAAGCCAATACAAATGGCATGATTTAACGTTAGATGAGCGCTTTGTGAGGCGTCTTCACATTAGATCTTCTAAGCGACACATTTCGAAAATGAGACAAAGTACAGATCGCTCAGCAAATTCGTACTGCAAAGAAAAATAGTCTACTTGTTGATACACACTGAAAACAGGCAGTGGCTGTCGTTTTCAACTGATTCACGAAACACATCATGAAAACTGGTAAAAAGTTAAACTTCAAAAAATAGAACAGTGAAACTCATTTAGAAACAGATTTAGTCACACAAAGAGCACAAGTGGCTTGTGAAGAAAAAGACTGGCTGTATAACAATTTCATGCAAACAGAATATCGCTGTGGAGATTCCCTGGAAAACACAGGGAATAAAATGTAAGAGAAAAGCTCTGTTTGGGTAATTTGGGAGATTCAAGATATTCAGATCTGGCAACCACAAACATCAATGCTAGTGGGGACTTGTTTACAATGCAAGATAATGCAAATGTCTAATAAAAAAGCGTTTTCAGGATAAAAAACGAGCGGGCAAATATCGCGACGATTTTTTAAAATTAATCGAGAGAGGCAGATATTGTTATCGCGATTAAAATACGATTAATCGTGCAGCCCTAAATACTAGTATCTACTAATAGATACTAGTGTCTAAAAAATAAGTACTAGTACCTAATGAATAACTACTATTATCTAATATAACTAATGAATAAGCACTAGTATCTAATAAAAAAGTACTGGTACCAATATAATAGGCACTAGAATCTAATGAATAGCTACTAGTATCTTTTAAAAAGGTACTATCTAACGAATAGGCACTAGTACCTAAAGAATAAGCACTAGTATCTAAATAATAGACACTAGTGCCTAAAGAATAAGCAATGAATAAGTACTAGGCTACTTAATGGAATAGATACTAGTATCTAAAAAATAAGTACTAGTAGCATGAAAATAGACTAGTAGGTTTTAAGGATTAAATGTTAAAACGGCTTGCCATAATTGTGGTATTTTTCCCCCTTATGAAATGATTCAAAACAGATCATTGACTACCTTAATTTCAGTTTTGCTTTTGTATGGAATTTTGCTGTTTACACTCCAAAATGTTAAAACAGTTTGTTCTTTCAGTGTAAGCACTGAATCATCCCAATACATGGAAATTCCAGATGCCTGCAGTCAGATGTAGCCAACACTAGCAAAACATTGTGTTTGCAACTTTGCATGATTATGATTTCACTTTTATTAGATACATTGGCAAAAAATAATTTTGACTTTTGAAGTTTTAGTGCAACAGTACATCAGACAAGAGCATCAAACAACATAGAATGATTGCAAGATGGGAATATATGTAAAAAAAATAATAAAAATAAAAAAACTTTTTAAATATGAAGCATTTCATGTTAAAACTTGGGAATATGTTACCAAATGAAATAAAATTAACACAAAATTTAAGTTCTTTTATAATAGTCGTGAAGGGCTGGTTTAAAAGAAACCAGAATTGTACTATTTGTTAGTAATGAAATATCATATATCCATGATGGATTAGCGTAAAGACAGTGTGCTTGAGTGACCAGCTGGAGGCGCTCCAACTTAAACAACCAGTGACGTGAAAGACCAGTGGCAGAGAGAGGGAGGACTAGAACCCTCTCACAGTACTGTTCATCCACCCATCTATTCCATACATTTGCTAAAGCGCTTGTCCCATTGGGTCGAGGGGAGGCTGGAGTCTTTACCAGTGTCTCGAGTCGTAGGCAGGAAAACACCCTGGACATATGGCGGTCCATCACAGGGATGACACACACACACACACACACACACACACACACACACATTCATATTCACACTCACACCTACAGGCAAACTTACAGTTTCCAATTCACTTGTCCTGTATGTCTTTTGATTGTCAAAGGAAACCAAAGTCAACACGGGGAGAACAAACTCCTGGCACATTTTGGACTCCAATACTGCACGTACATCATTGTACTACATGTTTTTGATGTTTTTTTAATGCTTTATTATTCGATAGTGACTAGTAACTATTATTTTGTTACTAGTAACAAATTAAAAAAATTTGCCATTGACTTCTATGGGGATCTGTCATTCAGATATCAACTATTCAGTTCTGACTAGTGTGTATTCCAAATGCGACTAGTACGTATTTATTAGATACTAGTAGTTATTTATTAGGTACTAGTACTTATTTTTTAGATACTAGTTCCTATTACTAGATACTAGTATTTATTCAATAAATACTAGTACTACGTCATTAGATACTACTTATTCATTAGATACTACCTATTAATTAGATACTTCTACTTATTATTTAGTTTTATTAGTTTTTTCCCCTATAACTTGTTGTCTTTGGCAAGTAAATTGACTGTATGCTTTCTGAATGAGAATTGTTGCCCGTGTTATGGTGGAACGAGCTTAGTTGAAGTGACATATGAAGTGTTCAGCTCTCATGGCTGTGTGTGTGTGTGTGTGTGTGTGTGTGTGTCTACCATTTTTGAGGACAAATTTGTATTTATGTCATATGCATTACTGTTAAATGCAAATAAAAAAAACAAAACAACAACAATGGAAATAGACATACACATGAATAAGTTGCATTCTTTATTAAACATGTTACATTGACTAAATGATGCGCAAAACAGTCAAATCAATGTGACATGAAAGATTACATTTTTGTTGTCACAAATGCAGATTTAATGAATGATAATTGTCAAGATGTAAAAAGAGAGTGTTAGTTTAATATTTGTTATGCAAGATTTAACCAAGCAATTTTAGAGAAAAAAAACAAAACAAAAAAACATCCTGGAGGCACTGATGATTTGAGAGCTTTTCTGTTTTCAGTACTTCCTGGGAAGGCCGTTGGGCCTGTAGCGGTTGGGGTCTCCACCGTTACGCCCCCAGCGATTGGCCTCCTGGTCAGCTGCAGAATCAGAGTTGCCGTGGCGACTGAGACCCTGCAGAGCCTCTCTTCCATCACTGCACACATCATTAACATTTCATGATTCGAAATTCCCCAAAATCATTTTAATATGCTGCTGTTTCATTGTAGAGTGAGGGAGAAATATCTAAGTGCTTATCAGGAATCGAGTAATCAAATCTGCCACAGTTAGTATGATTTTGTACGTGCCTGATGACTTTGGCTGCCCATCTGCCTCCCGGGCCTCTTCTTGCAGCATCATAGTTCCCACGTGCATGGAAATACTTGTCTGAGTTCTTCCAGTTGGCATCCCTCATATCCCTGTAGGCTCGCCACATGTCTCTCCCACCTACGAGACACGGTGAAAATGGTTCAAATATGCCTACAGTTTGACTCAACTGCAACAAGTGCATGTCTCAAGTTAAAAGGAGGTATTAAAGGAAAAATAAGTGACCTCCAGCGGCTTCTGCTGGGAAGCGGTACCACTGCGCCTGGGTCCCAACCACCAAAAACACCACCAGCACAGCAAGAATGAGCTTCATGATTAGAACTGAACACAAACATATTTGGACAATCCTTAGAAAATGCTTTTATCCTTAGCAACTTATCATACACTCAAAGAGAAGTGTGATCCCTGCACATAGACATTATATTTGCATTAATATAGAGGTGAGTGTAGTCAGTCTCTTACCTTTGGTTTGCTCAGTTCGGTCACATCATGTCTTCATCCCGCCAGCTCCATTTTTATAAGCCTCGGACTGGGCTGGGCATGGACTTTCCCAACTGTGATGCGCCAGATTGCATTAGGAAAATCTGACAGCTCTAATTTGGGGAAAGTCAGAATTTATGAAACATAACTTTATATTTGAGATATTGCGTCAGAAGACGAAGCATTCTGAGATGCAACTCTCCAAACTTTGTAATCTTCATACTGAGATGTACTATACAAAATGAAACCATAAAAATGTAATTCGTATTATTATTCTTATTCTTATTATTAATAAAGAATAATTTAAAACATGCAAAGGAAGTGTGGTATGGCAGAAAGCAAATAGTTTTGTGGTATACAATTTTAATTCGTAAAAAAATATTGACACTGCAAATTGTGCAACCTTTATAGTTAGATGTACATTACAAAATTAAGCCATAATTAAATACATGCAAAGGAAGTGTAGTGTGGCAGAAATGCATTAGTTTTGTGGTATAAAGTGCTTATACAAATATGTTTAATCAAAATAAATAATTGTAACGTAATTCAAGTTAATATAAATATTATGCAAATAATTTCAGTTTCACTTCTTTACTATTGTCACTTCCAGCTCTCATGGCTGTTGAAACGTCTTTATAAAGGTCATTCCGGGAGAAGGAAATTCCAGATGTCTGCACCTGGTGTGTGTGTGTGTGCGTGCGTGCGTGCGTGCGTGTGCGTGTGTGTGTGTGTGTGTGTGTGTGATTTTTTAACTCTGAAAGCAAAAGCATTGAAATCTTTATTATACCTGTAACTGATAAAGTTGACCCACACACAGAGAAGTGGGCTATGACCTTATAAGATTGTTTTGTCAGATAATAAATCCATTATTAGCTAAACAACAAATTCAGACTCTTAAACTCACAAGCGTACAACAGCTCACATGTTTAGTTTCCAGTTACCAAAACAGAAATGAAAATGAGAATGCATAACAAAGAATATTGTACAAAAGAGGTATTTTAAAAATAAAATCCCTACCAAGAACTATCATTCTAACCAAAATGATTTTTCAAAACATTTTCTAAAATGTGTCAGATTTTATTAATTATTTACACTGCTAAAATTTGGGGTCGGTCATACATTTTTATTTAAAAAAAAAAGTCTATATGCTCACTAAGGCTGCATTTATTTGATCAACAATACAGTAAAAACTGCAATATTGTGCAGCGATTATTACAATTTAAAATAACTATTTTCTATTTGAATGCATTTGGAAATGTAATTTATTCCTGTGATGCAAATTTTAATTTTCAGCATCATAACTCCAGTCTTCAGTGTCACATGATCCTTCAGAAATCATTCTTAAATGATATGATTTGCTGCTCAAGAAACATTTCTTATTATTATCAATGCTGAAAACAGTTGTGCAGCTTAATATTTTATTGGAAACCATGATAAAAATAATAAATTTCAGGATTCTATGATGCAACAGCGTTTATACATAAAAAAATAATTTAATTTTTTTAATTTTAAAGTTTTAATTTCTTTTTTTTTAAAATGAGTATGAGTGAATTGATCAAATTGGTAAATACAAATACAGAATTGTATAGTTTATATATACTTTAACCAACCAATACTTTAATCTGCTATTCCCTGCTGCATGTGCATGGCCTTAAAAGTAAGACACTAACCTGTCTGTAAGAATGAGCGTAAAAATAGATTGCATATATAATCAGTGTAACAAAGCAGGGCTCACGATGACATGCAGTTTTTTTGTTTTGTTTTTTTGCAAGTTCGTCTTGACAAGCACATAGACGCAGGTTTGGATCAAACTCTTGTTCTTGTTTCACCACGTTCTAATGCTGCCTTCCTCATATCTGTTTTGTTGTCAATCTGGATTATGAATTCATTATTCAGTCATGTTTAGTCTTGTACTTCGCGTTCAAAGGTTCTTAGTCACTAAATGGGATTCATCATGTGATTAGCTTTTAATTCCGAATGAATGAATAAACACTGACCAGTTCAAGCCAGAAATTGACAATTAAGGTAGCAATGGTTTCAAATGAATCATTTGTATTGGAACAAAAGAAGTAGGCTACACAATGAACTGAAACACTTTCAAATGGATCATTTGTGTCAGTTTTGGTCTGCAGAAACCGCTCATTGTTATTTCCACATGATATAAATGCATCGTTTACTTTTTATATCAATGACAGTTGATAGAAGAGGAAGTGTATACTCAGGTTATATAACACCTGCTTCTTATGAAAAGAGAAGTAGCCCGTTTTTATTTCCTTCTCAACCACTTTTGTTCTTTTGATGTTATGACTACGGATATTAGATGTCAGATCTGGCTTTCACCACTGCTATAAGCACTAGTTTCACAGACAAGACTAAAATGCGTGTTTAAGCGGTTTTAACTGAAAGCAACTTGCAGTGACATGTCTTAAAATATGTCTCGTCATTGTTTTGTCTCAAGATGGATGCCAGTAATGCTTTTTTATTAAGGCGTGTTTATAAAAGCTAATGTCCTAATTGAACAAAGGCCTAATCCTGGATTAATCTAAGACCTGTCTGTGAAACCAGGCCTAAATTTAAAATAAGTGGCTTCATAATAAACTCAGTGTTGTAGACTGAAACATTGGATCAGATGGGTGTCTAGTTTCACTGGCATCAATGCAAGTCTACTCATAGCTAACCTAAGACTGTGACGACTTTGGTCACATTTATCACCATCAAATACCATCAAACCTTAATCACTGGATTAGCCATAAAAATATAAAAACCTGATACAAATGTTTGCAAATTATGAGTCACATTGTGACGTGTAAAACAAACCCACACAGAAGTAAACTGAAAGGAAGATACTGCTACAGCTATGAAAATAATTCTGGTTTATTTATCATCAACCTACACTACCATTCAAAAAGTTTGAGGTCAGTAATGCTTTTCTGCAAGGATGTATTAAATAGATGTAAAGTAACTGAAGGATCATGTGACACTGATTCAGCTTCACATAACAGGAATGTTACATTTAAAAAATATATTCAAATGTAGAAGTTATTAAATAGCAATACTAAACTAATATTATCAAATAAATGCAGCCTTTTGAACAGTAATGTATACAGAACCCAAAACCAGAAGAAATTAACTTTTTGATTCTTACTGTACAGGACAAATTTAACTGTCATTCAAATTGATTTTTTAAACTACTTTTTACAACTCCTGCCCTCAGACCTCAATATAGATTCAAATATGCAATGAAAATTAACTTAAGTTTAAATAAATTGCATTTATTTCCATAAACAACCCCATCAAACAAGCTCACAAAGGGCTCAAATCAAAGCCTGGAAACACTTAAGAGTCACAAGTCAAGTTCAGATCCCAGAGGTTTCTGTTTTATTGATATGGAGCATAATTTCATTGACGAATCACACAGCACATGCAGATAGGAGACAGATATAGACAGCAATGGCTTATGAGACGTGCAACTTTAAACAGCAAAGCATTATGGAGCAAAACAAGCTTAAGAGGTTTTTCTGCTTAAATAACTGGACACACAAGTTGACCAGTCAGTCAAATAACATAAAATAAAGTTTGATGGCATGTAGGGCATATAGCAAAACTAATCAGCAAAGGAATTGGACGGAGCGTTTAGCTGCTCTCCTTTCCAAGTGTGAGCTTGTCAAACATGTACTCTGCCATGCCGTTTTGGGGAGCGCCCATGCGGCGCAGGTTGGTCACCCAATCGCCCAGTTCTTTGATGGACTTCACCTGCTCGTCCAAGTAGTGTGTCTCAATGAAATCGCACATCTGCAAGAAACAAAAAGGGTGCGTTTGGATTAGGTTTAGTTTGTGATTGAAATATGCATTGATTTCTGAGGTGTCACACTCACGTGAGGGTCGTTGTGCTGAGAGGCCAGTTTATGCAGCTCCAGGAGGGAGTGATTGACGCTCTTCTCCAGCTGCAGGGCACATTCCAGCGCTTCCACGCCACTTCCCCACTCATCCTTTTCCGGCTTCTGTCATACATAAACACAAAGATTGTGGCATGAGCAAAATCTTATTACAGTGCATATAAATGTAGTAACCCAGCAATAGCATCACAATAAAATATATTCATGCATTTAAAAAAAAGCAACGCATATTTTTACATAGCCCAGAGAAATACATGGTCTTGGAACTTGTTAGATGCAAATATATAATGCCTAAAACATCCTTTAATGCATTCTAACAAGTTTTAGGTCAAATTTGCGGGAAAGTTTGGATTGTAGGTCTTACGTGACTATTTCTAATTGAGAAAATTTTGCTTTGACGGATGCATTGAGACATTTTTCTCAGAGCATAGTCAGCATACCTAACATTTTACAGTTGTATCCTTATCTATACATGTTAGGAAGTCACGCGAGTAATTTCATTTCGCAAGTCAGCAAGCTATGCGAATCTTCACAAACAAAACTGAAGTGCCTGCAAGCTCAAAAAAAGTGTTTAATTGCCTATATTCATTTTCATTGCTTTCAAATTAGGGATACACTGATTTGAAAATTGATCGATACCAATAACTGATAATTCTTTGTTTGAAAGCCGATAACCGATATATTAGCCGATAAATCAATTTTTATATAATTTGAGAGCCTGATTACAAAAACAAAAAAAGTCACCATTTAAGGCCATGTCCCAAGCACACAATTATAATGTTCTCATAATTTTATGTAAGCTATATGACAGTTGCGATGCACGCGTTGCATTTAACATTTTCTTTAAAGGGTAACTAAACCCTAAACCAACTTTTTTTAGTTAATGATCTATAAGAATGGGGCCTTATTAGTGCCGTTCATTGATTCGAGTAACTTTTTTGACATTTGGGTATAAAGTGTTTTAATTCTAAAATATATGGTGTAAAAACGTCTGAGGGCCGCCCTCTTCAGGTTGAACGGTGGCCACTGCAGTTGAATTTTCCAATTGGATGTTGCGGTACTGCGTGACGTAAGCAGGTTCCAGCTCACCACGCCCTCCCTTGGTACGAGCTCACCACACCCTTGGATGAGCTAGCGTAGATTTATCTGTATTTAGTACAGTGGTCAGGGTACGTAGGTGTAGTGTTGCTGGTTGCAACAGCACCGCTGGACTGCATAGCTTTCCAGCAGACTTGTAAATTAGGCGCTAGTGGTTGCATGCACTTGGCCTGGAAGACCGTGAATGTGAATCCTGCATTTTACGCGGAATTGCTTTTGAAACGCAATAGAGGTGGACATGGGCTTCTCCACACAGCTCGCGCTGAAAAGCGACGCAGTGCCAAACGCTGCTCCTCCTGCATGGACTCCACCACCGCAGCGGCGTCTTGATGCGAGTGATCATGTATAAATCAAAATTTATGGTTAGGCTAAAGTTAATCCTCTGGGGTCGACAAACGCGTCGGCGCATTTTGCTGGATTTTTTCACATAGCGGCAAAATATGAAAATGCCTATAGAGAGCGTGTGCTATTGACATCAACTCGATAAAACTCATCAGATGCATGTACTTTATGTCGTCTCACGACCCTGTGAGTCACTCTCCATTTTAGAGAGTCTGACAGCAGGTCTCAGGTGCACGCCCCCTCCCGTTCACGGTTCGTCCCCTCTATCTCCGCTGGGGTCTGCCCACTTTTCTAGCATTTTTCAAATATTGCCAGTGGGTGGAGTCAGGCTCTGACCAGGGGTTTAGTTACCCTTTAAGTGATTTAAAGCAATTCAAATCCATCATGGTGAACAGTGTGCATCTGAAGTGTCTCTGCTGAAGGAAATAATCCATTTATCGGCTTTAATATATCAGCCAAATTTTCTATACGGCCCGATGATAACATTAAAATGAACAAATATCGGCCAATACGGTGGCCAATGTACTGTGCATCCCTACCTTTAAATTGCACATTGCTTGGAGGAAAACACTGGGCAGGATGTGAACATTTTGTAGATAATGGATTTTAAAATCAGTCTTTTTTAATTATTACGGTCAATCTAAATAATTTAAGTAAGCTTTTTTCATCTGATTAATCGAAGAAATAAATCAACAGATTATCAAAATAATTGTTTGTTGCAGCTTTACAAATATAGATTAAACAATAGACAAAATGCGGTTTAAACTTGTGATGGCAATTAGTCAGATGCCAAGCCAACTTCCTAAAAGCATTTCACGTGAACTAACCATTTTTGCATTACCAATGAAACTGATAAACAGTCCTGCCCTCTTGCAACTCATGCAATTATCATAAAGTGTTATTGCAAAATCTGTACCAATCACACTATATAACGTCACAGCGCCTGGTCCTAAGAGCATTTGTGGTTGCCCACTATGCTTTTTAATCTCTCACGATGGCAAAGCGCAGCTTAATAAACATGCCTACTGTCAGTTGAAGTTTAGTCTGTGTCGGTTAAAGATAAGAACCCCACCCCAACTCACTCCTCTCTATCTCTGTGTCCTGCCAAACTGTAATGCTATCACGTGAACACAGACGTACCTTCACGTCCTGCAGAAAGATCCTCCCTCCCCTCTGGTTCTGAAACTTCATCAGTTTCTCAGCATGTTCGCGCTCTTCTTGGGACTGATGGCGGAAAAACTTTGCAAAGTTGTTCAGAGCCTGATCATCTCGGTCGAAGTAGTATGACTGCATGAGAGAAATGAAATCATCAGAACAGACAATTAGCAATAAAGGAAATGAATCATTGACCAAACTTTCAAGCAAAGTTCACTCATATACTGAACTCAATGCTCCTTCCCACCATCCCCTTCACCTAGAACACTATACTTTACTCCAAATGGGAATGAAGTGTTGTAATGGCCTTGGACTCTCACCATAGAAAGGTAGACGTAGGACGCATACAGCTCCATGTTGATCTGGCGGTTGATGGCCGCCTCGCAGGCCTCCTCAAAGTTCTGTCGCACCTGAGAGCTCATGTTTCTGTAAGAGAGGACACAGAGATTAAATCTTTCGATTGCAGAAGATAAAAAAAACTGACATCCCTGTTATTAACCACATTGTAGTCTCGCCATCATCAACTTCTGCATTACCATGCATCGTTGCTCACCGCAAACCCACTAATAATAGGGTCTATTGTCTGTTCCAGGCACGGCAGCAGGTGTTTAACAACCCTGTAAGATGCTGTATGAAATTTAATACGTTCAGGACAGGTGGTGTTAATCTTTAGCCCTCTTATTTGTTTATGAGGAAAAGCACATGACTGCATGGCACAGATAATTCTACTCTAGGTTTGGCCTGTTGGTCCAGTCTCACCTACTCAAGAGATCTGGCCAATGTACATAGTCTAATCTATAATTAACTCCCCTATAATTATGACACCGTCGAAAAACATCTTGAGAATGAACGCATCTGAAATTTGGCCTAGGGCAGTGGTTCCCAAACCTGTCCTGGAGTACCCCCAACACTGCACGTTTTCTTTGTCTCCCTAGTCAAACACACCTAATTCAACTCATCAGCTCATTAACCCATGTGATGAACTGATGAGTTGAACCAGGTGTTTTTTATTCGGGAGACAAAGAAAACGTGCAGTGTTGGGGGTACTCCAGGACAGGTTTGGGAACCACTGCCCTAGGGTAACTCCTCATACAACATATTCAACAAAATACTAGACAATCTCGAAGTATGTTTACTAAATAAAGGATTAGGAAAAACCCTTTGTGACCTGGGAACATTAAACCAAACCTGTTGGAACGGCGTCAAACGATTTTCTGAGCGTTTTGGATGGTAACAACGCCAGTCCCCATCCACTTTCATTGCATCAAAAGAGCAGTGCCCAATTCCTCAATAATTACATTTTAGCCGTGAAAACAAAAGATTGTGACGCAACTATCGAAAACAGCTGTTAAGCACGCAAAAACGAACTGTGAAATTACAGCTTTTTTAATTTTTATTTAGAAAAAAATGCCCAAAGTTAGCAAACATTTAGTAATCAATTCTTTCGCGTGCAATATATTATCGTGTAAAATTTAACGTTGTAACGTTACACATTGGGACACTGAAGTCCCAGAAGTAGCGTCACCATTTTTTAAAGAAAATGCTCGATGTTATTGAATATTTTTGGCGAATATAACAAAAATGCTCCAAATCCAATCTATACACACGCAATACCAAACGCAAAATGGTAAGTTAACGTTATCATCATAAAAATACAGATGGCCTTTACAAACATTACATCAATTCAAATGAACGACAATTAGGCAGTCGAAGTCAATCCAGTTTTATTTCATTAAAATTCCTTTTTCCATGCATGACTAAACCGCATAAACAAACAAACAAAAATGGCGCCTTAGCACAACGCTCGCTATTGATGGATGCAGCAATCTCTACGCAAAGCGAGTTAGGCTATTCGTGTATCAAAACAAAAATAAACAATTTGAATTGAATATATGAATAAATGTGTTGATTCTGATGGAAGACTTACCTTTTAGTAGGTTTTACTGCTTTTGAATGGTGTTATTCGTAAAGATGGTCAACGACGCCGGTTCGCGTAGATGTTCTTTTTTTAAAGCAAGCGTCTTAAAACCAAATTTTCGATTTTGACCGAACACAAAATTAGTGGAATCAAAGAAGTTGGATGATGGAAAAGCGAAAAGACAGAATTTCGGTTGCCGTTCAAGCACTGTTGAAGCAGGTAACCTTCAGTCTGTCCTCGTGGCTGAAACGATTATGAACTCAAGTGCAGTGGCGCAGGAGTATTTGTATGACGTACTGCAGAGTCATTGAATGACGCAACACGCACGAGTCACAGGATCCACCCCGAAATAAAGCCAGGCGAGACAAATGTGAAAAACATTCATATATAACAACTAAAATAAATAAATAAACATATTATTATAATATTCTTATAATCTACAACATAGAGAATATCATCATCTAAAATAAATAATTACAAAAACTCCCCCCCCAAAAACCCCCTCAAAATTACCGGTAAATTCCTTAGTGATTCAAGGCACTACAAATTTGCTTTTTTAAAGATATTATTATTCCTATAACTGGTTTACAGAGTAAAAACAATTAATATATATATATTTTTTTTTATTTAACCTCTCATATTTTATTAAAACAGTGAAAACTCCCCCCCAACTTTAAGTTCAAATCAAAGTTAAAGTTAAATTCTGATATCCAATATTATAAACATGCAGCAACAAGAGGAGTCCAAAAGTTTCTATACAATAATTAGATTTTTCCTTTTCGCTAGTGCCTATATTTCAGAAGCATTAATGACATGCTTTGGAAGTGCTGGGTATTAAAATGACCAAAAATTGCAGTCCTATAAACATACAGGGGAAGGAAAAATGTCTAGACGCTTCAGTATTGTACGTGTTAGTGGTATATAATAAGAGGTTTGGACTCAATAGCTTGATGCTACACAGGATGTCAGGAGTATCTGAGTATCTCGCTGACTCAACAACAGTCATGTTCATCGGATTATAGGGCTTTTTTGCGCAATAGAGAAAAAAACCCCTCTGATTTCATGCCTGAAGAATAACTAGTATGTATATATCACACTGTTTTCAATATAAACTCTTGGAAATAAAGGTCGCAAAAGAACAATAACCTTTTTTTTTTTTTTGAGTGAAGAACATTTGACATATTTCAGCATCATTACAGTCTTCATTGTCACACGATCCTTCAGAAATCATTCCAATAGCTGATTTGTTTAAGAAATGTTTATTATTATTATTATTATCAATGTGGAAAGCAGTTGTGCTGCTTTATATTTGTGTGGAAACCATTCCGAAGTTCAGAAGAAGAGCATTTACAGTATTATTAAAGAGAAATCTTTTGTAACATTATAAGTATCTTTATCGGGCATTGGCACTTTTATGTGCCATTAAATATGTGCCATAACTTTTATTGTGCCAATACAATGCTGTAAGATGCTGTAAGACAGTATAGTGGATCATATGATCATATCACATGATCTCTGCATGGCCACTGGAAACATGATATTATAAAGTGCTGACTATCCACTTATTCATTCCTAACATCGGTCAAACCAGTTTCGCAGTCAATAATATGTAGAATATGACGTATGGTGGATACCAAGGTTTTCCAGAACTTGTTAATGTTGTGGAACATTCTGTTGTGTAACAGTAAGCGTCTGAGTCAGAGATGCATGTGGCAATTGAACTACAGTTAAGGGAACTATTAGCCTAAATTATTACCGGTATTATTATTATAAAAAAATAAATCAAAGAAACAAAAAAACGGTACTTTTTACCCTCCTGCATATTTGTAGCATCTTCATATATTCCCTTGTGTAGTTAAGAAATCTGGCTTGAGCAAAGGTCCTTTTACCAATCTTTCACAATCCAAGAATTGTTTTCGGAAGCTTTGCATTATGACAAAAGAAAAAAGTACAGAGTGTGAAGTGAAGTCACAGATCGTACTGTCTTGCAGTGAAGGATAAAATCATAAAGAGTCGACAAAGCATTTTAGGTCGGTCATTAGTAAAACATAACAGGACAGGTTTTCTAATGCACACCAAATAGTTTGTTTGAAGTAAAAGTGGATCATTTTAAGGTGTGATCGCTAAACAAACATAATTGATGCAACGGTAACATCATCTCATTATACATAATTGAGATAATTATATTTTTCTCACTATTCATGGCACCGCTTTCCATAAAGGGCTGGGAAATTAGAAGTATTTACAAAAGGATTACATTTAATGAAACCAATGGTTTCACTAAGGAATAATGAATCCTTTTAAAGCTATAATTATTTCATAAATATACAAAATACTCATACATTTTTGCAAAGATTTAGAAATAAGCAGAGCAAATAGAGAGTCATTATACTCTTTTTTTTTTTTTTTTTTGGTTCTAGAAACATTTGAATCCTTTCATTTTCACCACAAGCATTTTTGTAAAAATTCTCATAGGGATAAACATTATACAAGTTCTGGGAAAATACAAAGATATAAGACAACACTGTCAATATGTGGTTTTGTTCTGTTCCTGTTTTCCTGCATATGTCCTTGTTTGTTACCCATTAGTTTCAGCTGTGTCTAGTTTGGTTTCCTTTGTTCAATCCCTGTATTATAACCCTGTGTTTCTGTTGCTCATGATCAGTTCTCGTTTATGCTAATGTGGTTTGTGTTTGATAGTTTTCTGCTCATGATCTCCTGCATGTTCATTTGGATTTGTTAATAAAAACTATTCATTTTGGATTTGTTTCATCGTGCGATTAACACAGCATGTTACGGAATCGACTAACCCACAAACATAGCAAAACTATATTAGGCCTAAGACATTGATTGCATTTGCAAATACTATTTATTTCAAATTTATTTCAAATCAACTACAAGTAGTAGTATAGATAAACTCAATTAAGTCATTCGCAGTTATTCATGGACTGGTTTTAAAGGTTTCTACGTTTTCACTGGGGATTTTTCTGTTCCTGATTGACAACCAAAAAAGCTACACAAAAGCAACAGCGTGAGACAATAGTGGCTGGACTTTCATCTCTGGGCCACTAAACTTTCTATGAGAGGCAATATTTTGTGGATCTTGGAGAAAACAGCAATGTTATTCCTACACTGTCAGAAATAGGGGTACAGTAGGAGTCCATTTCTGTCCCCCAAGGTACAATCTACACTAACGTACCCCATAGGGCTTATTATTGGACTTTAAGGTACATATATGTACCTTTTTGAGGGTCAAAAAGCATTAAAAGGTACATGTACATGTATATGTGTTTCTTTTAAGGGTTAAGGTACAATATTGTACCCTTGAGGGTACAGCCCCAGTGACAAGCCATTGTACCCCTAAAGGTACAATTATGTACTTTATTTTCTGAGAGTGTATGTTTAGTCATCCTGTACTCCTGAACTTGCAGCCCTGGGAAATCCTGGGACAGCACAACCCTATTCTTGTACATAGCCGCTCCTTTGGTGCCTAAATCCTAATCCAGGTTGTATAATTGCATGGCAAAAGCGACCTACTTTTTAGTTTTTACTAAATGCCACTTAACTTTATACTTTCTTCAGAAAGGTTAAAACAACAACAACATACGGGTCTTTTCACAATGCAGATAATTTTCATCCAACAAAGTGAACTTTTTTTAATGACTGACTAATATGTTTTTCAATGCCGTATAGATACCAATACCGATATCTGAAGAGCAGGGCAACCACTAATGGCCAATATAAAGTACAAATAAATTGTTGATAAAATGAAGGATCATGCTGTGTTATACATACGAATGAATTAGCATTAAAATGAAACACACAATATTTTACACAGGGGCAGAGCTGATGAATATGGGAATAAGAGACAGACAGAAACCCATTAAGAATAATAGTTAGCCTACTAGAGAAAGCTATTACTGTACTATATGTACGACATCTAGTGGTGAACTTATGAAGCTGCAGGCTAGAAGTATAAAAAAAAGTCACATTCTCAAAAATAACTTTCACTTTGAACAGACAGACAGATCCTTCTGTTAGACTGTGTCACAAATGAATTAGGTTGAATAGCTGTCAGCTGTTAAATTTAAGTACAATTAGATAATACCAATTTAGGTCAACCAATTACCAAGCAATGCTTAATTTTGTTCAGTCAGTGGTGTAAAAAGGTCGCATTAGCAATTAAAGAAAAAACACTTAAGCAAAACATGATCAGGTCAAAGTGTCTGAATGATTTTTGGTCCCAATTTTTTTTAATACATTTTACTGGTAGTCCACTGTATGAAGATTTATATGTAACAGTTTACTTTATTTTGCTATCCTTACTTGCATAAATTAACTATAGTGTCCTGTACCCACTAGTAAAAAATATATCAAAAATTATATCTGGTGTCTGAATATCTTTTGGTTTGACTGTATATAGCCTAAGATTTTTTTTTTTACTGTTTTTGAAAGAAGTCTCTTACGCAGTAAAAAAAAAAAAAAAAAAATGCGGTAAAATTTACAGCAACTTACTGGTAATTTTGGTTGCCAGTAAGCCTGTAAATTTACAAGAGTACTGTAAAACATAATCTACAATTACAGTAAAATTTTACAGCACACCTGTAAAAGCAGCAAAACTAGCAGCTGTGAATTTACAGTTCTTTACTGTAATCTTTAAAGTATGTTACTGTTATTAATAATGCACTGAATTAAAACCTGAGATAACTCATTTCATTTGAGGAAATTAATTTGTCAATTGCCATTAAATATTTATACTGTGAGCTTATTTCATTTGAGTCCACTAAGAAAAAGACTTAAATGAGTTAACTAGAAACATCAATTTAACTAAATCCTGCTAGTTAACAACAGCACACATGAATGAGTTAAAGAACTTAACAAAAAGATCATCAATGCATCAGCAACTACACAGTCACAGCCTTTAAAGAAAGCAAAACACAGCATATCATCAATGTTTCTCTGCTCATCCTGGACTGAAGCACAGGCTCTACTCTTCAGCACAATGGTGGCCCACACAACTCAACAGAAACCCTTTAAATCCCAACAGAACATTAAACACTAACAGATCTCCACTATATAGTTATGTGCAAAAACACATAAAATCAAATAAAGTAATTCACAGATTTTTTGTTGTTGTTGTTGTTTGGTAAATTTGACTGTGATATTTTACAGTAAACAACTGACTTCCTGCCACAGCCTTAGAGGAAATCAACTGAAGATCAAAGACATTAAATCTCTCAAGATCTCAGCAGAGGAGGATTAAACAACTCCACAAACAGCTTTAATGTCTTCTTTTATCTTCAGTTGATTTCATATAGGGCTGTGGCTGGAAGTCAGACCAAGGCTGCATTTATTTGATAAAAAAAAAAAACAGTAAAAACACTAATATTGTGAAATATCATTACAAATTTAAAGGTACACTATGCAACTATTTTTGTTCACAATGTATTCCAACCCGTGTTTTTATCTAATCCTGAGTAGGCCAGTACCTGAGAGAGAAGTAGCTCCGGCTACAATGTTCTTCCGCAAGGCGCATGCAGTTTTGTTTATTAACATGTAGAGCGCCAAAAGTTAATAGGCTATGCATAACTGTTTTCTATTTGAATACATTTTAAAATGTAAATTATTTCTGTGACGTCAAAGCTGAATGTTCAGCAGTCTTCAGTGTCACGTGATCCTTCAGAAATCACTCTAATATGCTGATTTGCTGCTCAAGAAACATTAGGCTATTAGTATAATCAATGATGAAAACAGTCGTCATCCATGCACCCACTCAGCACATTCACATCAAGCATCTAAATTACATTCAAATCGTACCACAATGCAACAGACGCTTCCAATGTCTAAACAGTGAAACACTTTGCAACATTAAAATAGCCTAACAATACCAAGGTCAATTTCAGCAATCAAATAGAGAGGATGTAGGCTACATTTTAAAACTTGCCTGAACTAATTCAGAAATCAAAAGGGAAGCTACAGTAACTGTATTCAAAAGTCGAATTCAGAATCGAACATCTTGGTAACACTTTACAATAAGGTTCATTAGTTAACATTAGTAAATGTATTAACTAACAACTAACAATGAGCGATTTGTTACAGTATTTATTCATCTTTGTTAATGTTAGTTTATAAAAATACAGCTGTTCATTGTTCATGTTAGTTCACAGTGCATTAAATAATGTTAACAAATAGCCTACAACTTCTGATTTTAATAACGTATTAGTAAATGTTGAAAATATTCAGATTAATAAAAGATGTAGAAATATTGTTCATTTTTAGTTCATGTTAACTAAGGTAGTTAACTAATGCTAACTAATTAACTTTGCTGTAAAGTGTGTGTTCTGCTTTTCACTAGTGGCCTCGGTGCATCCTACCCATAGACTGTAAAAAATAATCCAGAGTTCTCGCGAGAGCACAAGTTGAATTTGCTCAGCGAGTTAATTCATCTTAATAATCATTAATTAATTAATCATTAATCTTTTAGATTTAGATCTGGATTTCAAGGCTAGGTGCATCCCACTTTAGTTAGGCTATAAACTTCACACAGCACAGGGTGTTCTCTCGGTAGGGTTCATGAAGTGCCACCAGGGGGCAGCGGATCGCTGTTAATGCTCTGCGGGTACCGGTACTCGAATTTAATAAATCAGTGGCTCCCAACAGTGGTCCTGGAGTAACCCCACTGCCCTTTTTTACGTATCTCTTATCTTAGGCTGATGAGTTGAATAAGATGTGTTTGACTGGGGAGGGAGACATCTAAAATGTGCAGTGCTGGCCAGGACCAGGGCTGGGAATCACTAACTACTCAGTTTCACACACACTCTCTGTGCTCCTTACACAATTACAGATATTTACATAATAGTCTGGATTCTGTATCAGTGCCTACAAAGAATGGTTTGTATAGTCGCCGCATATTCCCTGAATGGATGTTCGAGCGGCTGAAGGTTCCTCTTATTTCTGTCAAACCCTGATATAGTGTTTCTGTTCGTAAAGGGGTTCTCCGAGATGCTGCCGTGACGTGTACGCCTCTCCGCCAATCACAATCCTCGAAACAAACATAACCGACTAGCACTTGTTAGTGAGGAAAAAAAACCCACCGCGAAATGCAGGTCCATCTTCCAGCGGCGGTGAAATAAACCGAAAGCGTTTGAAATATATTCATATTTGTGATTTTCTGAAGGATTGGATCACCATCTTTTGCCCCGTGAAGATTTTATTGTCATCTATCTTCGTGTTTCATTTTATTTGAGGATGTCGGTGGCGGGGTTTAAGAAGCAGCTGCACAAAGCGAGTCAGGTACGTTAAGGAGACGCCCGAGTTATTACACTGTTTATGTTATAGACTAATACCCAAGTTATGAGGGGTTTAACAGATGACCGTGGAGAAAGCACTCATGTATTGTCATCTGAAGTGGTCTGGTTGGGTTTTGTGCTTTAAGAGGCCCATAAGAGCGGCAGAAACGCCGCTTGACTTCATATCTGAATATTTCTGACAACTTTGTCACATTTGTATCAACGCTTTTGTTGATATATATCTCCGCTCATTGTGATGTAACTATACGGCTTTTAGTGTGCATATTCTCTCGCAGCTTGCTGTTGTGAGGCCTGCTTAAATGAAACTGGTAATTGTGTTCATTAATTAGTGTTGAATGTATTGTTATGACTATCATAATCATCATAATCTATAGGGGAAGTCCAAGAACTGAAGTGTGGAGATGTTATCACGACTCATGTTGCGTGATGATGATGTCATTTTTTTTATTATGATGTCACGTGTGACCAGGCGGTATTCCTTAAAACTTGCTAGTGTTCATTTTTGTTTTAGTTTTTGAAGAAAAGAAAAAAAATACTATTAGCCTACTTATTCCAATAATTACTAGTATCTATTTAATAGTCACTAAGACTTATTCAGTACATTCTAGTACTAATTCTGCCCTACAAGCTACTATCCTATTATTAATACCCACTAGCTATTGTTACTAGGAAATATATACAATAATTATATAGTGTTTGTTGATATCACCTGTTCCATTCTGTGGTGAGATGTATTCCAATTGTTGTTATTGTTACATTTTCAAGTAGTTACCAGTATCACTTCCATTAATACTTGTGGACTTGTCACGAGTATGTTTCCCAGTTGTCACTAGTAAAAAAATTTGAAGGTTACTAGTTTAACTACTAGTTTTAGTTGTCACTAGTCACAGCTGGATCAACAGTCTGTAAAAAAAATACAGATGAAAATGAATAAAACATTAGATAAACAAACAGATTTGGTGAAGTGCCATTACACAAACTTCATAGGCTATTTCTAAGAGTCAGAATGAGATGAATAAGAACCAGCTTACAAAACACTTCACGTTTATTGTGCTTGAAAATTGTGGCCCAAAGTGTAAGGATGCCAATATTAATATATTGATTAATCATTTTTATTAGAAACAATAGTTAAAGTTGGATATTAAAATTTATTAAAATTTACCTTATCTTTTTACCCTATCTAAAATTCGCTGAATTTCTGATTAAGAAATATGATTCATCCATGTATATTTCACTTTTAATATTTTTGTTGACCTCATAATTTCTGATCAAAATGTCATAACTAGATCTTTTCCGGTGAAACGGCTAACTTCTCTCTGGCGAAAATTTCAATCAACAACCGATGCACAGAAGTTGTCTTTTTCGATAATCCGCTTGTTTCATTGCAATTTTAATAATTACATTACGAAAATGCTGTTTACTGTGTAAGTGGTTCTTTATGACATGACAAAGGAAAAACAAACACACAATATGGCATCACTTAATGTTATGGAGTTAATGAATAAAGCCCAGCTGTTTTGCCTCTCAAAAAGACATCCCATTTTAACAGCTGGATAAACCCCTAACAGTAGGCACATTCAGACTGTACGGTTTCACTTCTGTGTGAGACTGTGAGTAGCCTTCTATGTTTAGACATTCTGAGTATAGTATCCTCTTTTTTTAATAAAGACATTCAGTGTAGCATGTGTTTGTTTGGGAGAACTGTCAAATCCCTCTTTACTTGATTAATGTTTTGCCATAACTCGGGTAGTAGGTGGTTCTGCATCATTAGGCTTCAATGTTACTTCAACTGTACCTCTCAAATTAGTGGTCTGATGCTTTACTGTAATTCCTGTAATTTACAACTGCAGTCATCTGAAACCATAACATAAGCTTTAATTCATAACACTTCACAATCTGCAATCAGTTTACATTGCATGCATAATATAGCCCGACTTGATCTAAAATCTGTAGTGTGTCATCCAAAAATTGACATCAGGGAGTCAGATTTATGTTACATTATGATATTTTTTTCTTTTACATGTTCGGAAGAATTCTTGTCAGTCACAAACTCATGCCAAGGTGTTGCTATGCAGTTTCTAAGGTGCTTTGAGTGGTTTTAAACTGTTGCTATGTAGGCTAATTGATATGGTGTCAACCTGAAAACGAAATATCAAGAACATCCAGGTAATCAAAAATACCTGAAACTAGAGGTGGACGATTAGTTTTTAATATATATGTTATTTAAAATAAGAACAATGAGGCAACTTACAAACAATAGGACAAATACAATAAAACAAAGATACAAATGAAATAAACAGTGCTTTACATTTTTTCAGGTAGGCCAGCTAGGCCTACATTAGATCTATTTAACTGTAGCATTCAAGTAAGAAACGATACAAAAACTGAATAATCAAATGTAAAACTAAAACACTGCATAGTCTTCACATTAATTAAATATACATTGATTCATAATAAAGCTACAAAAGTTATTCAGTCAAGAGCAGTGAGTGATTTTCTCTTTATCTTGTTGTTTGACAGACAGCAGCAGGTTTACTGTATTAGGCTGCTGTCACTTTAAGACCTAATGCACGGATCCTATTGACATTCATCTGATTTCTTTCCCAACTGTTTACATTCATTTAAGACAAAACCAACTGTGTTTACATGTCATGAATACTCACCAAGACAGGAATTTTGACACAACTGTGTGTGTATTTGACTGTTCGACTGTAATAAACCGCGAAAGAGAACTGAATTTGGGATCGCGCACTATCTGAGAGGCGGCTTTCTGTGCACACACGTGTACCGCAATAAGTTGGTTTCCATCAGTTTAATAATTAGAACTAGTGGCCGATATAACTTCTTGATTCTGTAATCCTATTACAGCATTTTTCACAAATAAATAAATTGTTACAAAAAATAATGAATAAAAAAGGAAGTAAAAACTGTAACCAGGGCACTCGGTAATCTGTTAAGTTTGTGCCCACTGGGAATCATATTAATAAAATCATATCAAATAAAGACAAGGTAACACTAATTATACAGCACAGTGAAAACGACATGAATATGACAGTGGGAAACTACTTTGTTGGTTCTTTATAGTAGTAGTTTTATAGTTTTTGTGCAACTATGAATCAGAGATTAGTACATTTATTCTCAGTAGCCTAGGCTTATTTCATATCAGGATATTGTTTAATCTTTTTGAACTGTCTAGTCAATGTTGATATATTTTGATGCTCCTTGTTGGCCATTGTGCTTTGTTATGATAAGCCACATTATCGCACAAGCTAGATATCGCACAATCATTCCAGTCATAAACTAAACAAAACAGAATTTTTTTTGTGACATGCATAGGCTCACCAACGCTTATCTCCAAATGTGGCTGTTGTTTCTCATTTTATTGTTTTGGAGCCCCACGCTGTGCCCACCAGCAGGTTTGCAGCAGTTTTTAAAAATATTATGACACTTGTCTTTTGGCATCTTTAAATGGATATTTTCCATTGTGTGCTGTAGAAAGCTGTTTGTATATGGAGTGTAGCTCAGTTTTTAATGTAATTTTAATGGGATGATTGCTGCTTGTGTACAAGGCCATTGTAATAAAGCCCTGTGTTTTAGTCTTTAATGACCAGCGCACTAGAACAGATTTTTGAATATGGATGAAAGCAACACATTTGAACCACCTACAGGTTTTGTGATGGTAGAAATGCAAAAGAATCCAAACGCATGAAGGGAAATTTAGATATTCAGCTGAGATGTTGCTCAGTATCAATCTGTTAGTTTGGAGATGTAAGCAAGCACTTTAATTATGAATAAGTGGTGTTGAAGAAAATCATATTTTAATAATATTTTGGTTATCCAAGTTCTGTTCCCTGCATGCATAGCAGTTCAGTCTATTTCTTCTAATACAAAGTTCACTAGTTGTCATTAGTTGACATTGTTTAAACAGATTTATAGCTGATAAGAACTGGGCAGGCTAGAGCTTGTTTATAATTTTGTTTTCTTTTCACAAAGGCTCTATCCTCTCCATATTCATCAACTCGCTGTATGAATTAAATGCATCTTGTGTCAATGGCTCTTTTCAAGAGATTGTTTCACAGGAAAGCTGAACTCAATCTTCAAGAGTGAATGAGTTTTAGGAGGGATTTTTCCCAGTTAAGCAATACACCAGGATCAGAGTAACTTAGTAACCAGTTGTCAACATGAATCAGGGATAGGCATGTGTGATTTCATGAGCTTTATGTAAACCTGGCGAAAAGGTTCACTGCTGTTGAATCTATAAGTTAGGTGCAAAGGTTTTACTAGAAAGGTTTTACTTAAAATGTATTCATCCACATTCAGGAAACCCTTCACATTTACACATGCAGATATTAGAGGAGATGGAAAAAAGAAGGAAAGATCACAAAGAATCAAAGTTCAAATTGTTCCCATATCCCCCCCGAGACCTAGGAATAGACGTCTGGCCTCTGTAGAGGACATTTTATTTTAGCGAATTTCTCTGGCAACATTAGCCTGGTCCTACCAGACTCTCGTACATTTCAGTTGTACAGAGAGTCTGGCCACTCTCCATTGACAAGCGTTAACTTCCCTGAAGGCGGGTACTCTGTTGAAGTTTAAAACTATTGGATTTGCCCAGAGCGGCAGAGCCCCTCTGGATCTGCCATAACCAATCGCTAACGTAGGTCGTGACGTAACCCTACAACTCAAACTAGCGCACGACCTCAACGTCATCGTTCTCAGCCACTCCCTCTGTTCGCTGATTGGACCGGTAAAAATTACATAGACGTAGGAGGGCGGAGCCAGGGTATGGCAACATAGCCTACATGCCAGTTTTAAGTCTGGATGTCTTTAAAAATGACTGAATGACCAAATGTACAGAACTTATATACAGAAAATATGATGATATTTGTAATTATCATTTAACTAATTAAAAAAAATTTTTTGTCAGAAATCAGCATCTCAGGAAAGTGTTATGGGGTTTCAAATCAGAATATGGCTTTCTGTTATGAAACAGGGCATCGATTTCATACATGACCTCTGTAGAGGACAGCAGGACTTACATCATGGCATATCAGGCATTTTGGAGACACAACAAGTGAATAGGGAAAGAAATTCTACATCAATATACATCTGCATCAAAAACACATTAATATGCAAATGATAGATGTATTGCATAGCATGGGAATGGCATTTATGGCCATGTTTACGTTTACACGCATATTGCATAAAGTTAAATGGTATATCAAATCCTTCTGTTATATCTTTCATAACATAGTTGAGAATCATCTTTATAGTTTGGATAAAAAAGCATGAAACCACTTTTACATTTACTCAGAGAACCATGTTTTGCTTTCATATTTCTTGGTTGGCTCCTTAATGCATGTCATGATACTTTCTAAGTAATTGTATGAAAACAGTTCATTCCACTGATGTTCAAGGTTCATTTCATAACTTGAAATATAAATATCAGGGTCAGGAGAACCTGAAACTAGCCGATTATACAGGCCTTCCTTACAGTCAACTATAGAGTCATTCAGGCAACTCACTGACTAGTTGGTTTTGTAGTTTCACACATGAATGGAAATGAAAATCTAATGGATGCCTCTTTATGCTTTTACATGCATTTAGCAGATGCTTTTACCCAGAGCAATTTCAAAGAATTTTGTTTCTTCATTTTGCATTGAAAACCTGAAAAAAAATTGATTGCAGCCTTGTGTACAATTTCCAGAGGTCATGCAGCAGTTATTTTTCTTCTCCATACCAAAAGTATAAATGCATAGAAGGACACAAATACAATATTTCAATATCAGCCAAGATGTCCTTTGCCGTTTATTACAGAGTCTCAAATTTGATAGTTGTCTTTTTTGTGTGGCAGCAGAAAACCAAACTGCAAATTACAGAAAGTAGCGTTGAAGCATAATTTGTTTTCTTCAGCACAAATTAGTATCATAAACCAACTGTGAAATCCAGGACGCACGCTATGCAGGGAACACACAGTCCTCAGTTCCTCTTCACAGAAATGAGACCAACTGGTAGATGTTTACACAAGTCTTCAGCTCTGTTACTGCCACATTCATTATTGATTATGTCCTATCGATCCGAGCACCCACTCCTGTAGAGGAACATCATTCTTACGAGGCTGATCTATGTTTATTACTCACATTAGCGAGAGCTCCCACTGTCTGTTGGCACAGTAATAGTTTTACTGAAGATGGTTGAGACCAGACGTTACCAGAGTTATTGAATGGAATGTAAACCACTTATACGGCCCGCACAGTCTGTTTTGGATTGAAGAGTTGTTTTCTGCTCTGTCTTCAGTGCCTTATTCTGTGTACACACCAAAAGATAATCGGGCTGATTTTGGGCCGATTTCCCCCCTTCCGACAATCCTAGCTATGTCCCGATTATCTTGATGGTTCTACAGATTATTTTATCAGATTTTCCCTTGGTGTGAGGTGTGTTAAGAGTGTCCGAACCTGCTCGGAAGAACATTGCTGAACGTCGGAAGAACTTATCACGTGAAACGAAACGATATCCAATCAGAAAGCGAGATGATGGAAGACGGAAGCATAACAAACACAGTCATGGTGCAGCACAAATTGAAATTGATGTGGACAGCAGAAATGGAGGGATGGAAAAAAAACCTTTTTTCCCTTGAATTTTCTGTGAAAATCATTCCAAACACTATCATCGCAATTTCTTCCTGCATATATTTTCCGCCATGCTTATTCTGAAGTCTCGCGAGATTTCGCGAGATTTCCTGTGTTCACAGTCGAGACTCTGGTTGAAAATCTGTTTGTGTGTTGTGTGCTGTCTTTGTCACATCATGGCACACCACACACTATAGGAGCAAAACTGTTAAATCTAGGATTTTTTGTCCTCATGTTTGTGGTCTATCACATTTTGAAAATCTTATAAGATGTACAAAATCTTTTGGTGTGTACCCAGCATTAGTCATGAGCATAAGACACTTTGAGAACTCTTTGAACTATGTAACTGAATCGCTATTTGCATATTGTGATTAGTGCTACTAAACCTTAATATGTTGGTAGTAGCATTTGAAAAGTTGCATGAATGGTGTATAATGTTTGATGGATTTTCTAAGCATTCATACATAGTTTTTCAAATGTTATTTTCCACAAAGTGTAGAATTTCACCCTCATGTTGTTCATGTTATTATGAACATGGCTATTGGAATATTAGCACACAAGTCATAGACTACTTTTATTATATTTTTTATGTGCTTTTGCATATTTTGTGAAGCTCGAAAGTGTCAGTCAAGATCTGTTAAGTAATATTTCTTAAATTTTTATTCAATTTAATTTATTTAGCTACATGCTGAGGCTTAGGCCTAGGCCCTGTTTTCACCTGGTATTAAGATGCGTTTTGGTTGATCTGATCACAAGTAGACGAGGAAGACAAATTCCTGTTTAGTGTTTTAATCTGTCTCTTTTGTCCACTTTCAACCACTTCTGTCCTGATTTCTTTGAGGGGAGGGTCAATTGGCAGGTAAATGTATGGGTTTTTTTTTTTTCAGATCTTTCGATCTAATAGACTAAATAAGCTCATGCAATTTACATATGAACGTGACTGGAGATGGCGGTAAAACATATGGAAAGCAGCAGCTTAAGCATAAAGCAGTAAAGCATTATTTGATAAACATACACATTAAGATGGTTCTTTTTGTTGTTGTCTTGAACATCCTGGACATGTAAAAAAAAGAGTGTTTCTCATCAAGCACCCTGCTGTAACCGAAGTTACTTCACTTTCTCTAATGGCAGTTATATGAACTTTCCCCCCCGAGGGGAAGAGGCCCTCGCGTTTCACTCTGCCAGGCTGTTTAAGTAACTTTTAAAGGTAATGTTAAAAGGTTTATCCTTTCCTGAGGATCTTCATTTGATGGATAGGGTTATTTCAAGTTTTTGGCTCTCTGAACTCTTCCTTGGTGATGGTTTGCCAGATATATATATATATTTATATAAAAAGCCCCTTAAAAGTGCAACATAATAAACAGACATGGCAAAACTGTACCAAGGGAACAAATAGTATTACCAATATCCTAAAAAACTAAAAGTCAGGAAATGTAATTTATTATAAATAAAATGGTTCAGTATTTAGTAGTATTTAGATATTATGAATTGATTGATGAAGTAAAACAATAACATGGGATAATGTAATAATAATAATAAGAAAATAATAATTACACCTATGAGTTGTATTTAAAATCAATCAATTGGGACAGAGGTTTTCTTATACATAAGGCTTCAAGGCCTTTGCCCGGTTGCATAAAGCACCTTAAGTTTTTCCCTTAAGTATGATACTTAAGGGGCGATTTCCCCTTACCTAAGAGAATAACTTAAGGGTGTTGCATATAATCTCTTAAACGGTTCTCTTAGGTAAGGGAAACATTTAAGTGTTTCACGACAGCGATCCTGGATTCACGTTATAAAAGTCTGTTGTTGCCATAGATACGCAAAACACTAACACGCCGCGTCGCGTTTAGGACAACTGTATCACACACCGGACGCGCACTTTCTCAGTTTATGGCCAGCAATATTGTTATGTTTAAGGACATTATGGAATTAAGATAATGTCTGTACGTTATGTTATGACTGTACTGTACAATTAAATATAATCGTTGCTATAAGTCTGCAGTCTGAACACTTTACCTCAGAGCGTCCGTTAACTGAATGAATTGAGAATATCACCTGAAAATCCGATACACACTTGTAGCCTACATTTATTGAATGGTAGCCGATTTATGCACGTGTAAAACATATCCCACTACTGAAAACTCCCAGTTGCAAAAAAATGCAGTGCTATAAGCAGTTGTAACACCGCAAGTAAAGAGTGGTTGCTATGTGTGACATGGTCAAGGTCGCTCTCTAGTTTGTTAGCGATGTATTGCGCAAATATTGCGCGTCAATCAAATCGGTATTCTTGCAACAATTTTTCATTGCTAAGATGGTCCAAAGGGTTCTCCCTATCCTTAAAAATTCTTCTTGGCACATAATGATCTTCAGCTGGTTCCATAAATTCAGCCATGTCGTCTTATTTTTGTCCGCGTTACTCTTAAGGTTACACTGTTAGAAATGTCTGTAAATTACACAGTATTTAACTGTAAAATGAACTGTATTTTACTGTAGGACAATTATACAGCATGTTACTGTATTTTAAAGTTACATTTTGGAAAATATCCACTTGGCGCCACTAAAATACAGTATTTTTAATTTACTGTAAATCTAAATACAGTAAAAAAAAAATGAGCGCGAAACCTGACCAATCACAGAAAAGCATTATTTCCCGCTTGGAGAAAGAAGAAAACGAAGACGCACAGATACGAGAAGAACCAGTCAGATTCAAAGGTGTGTACAAATATTCCTCATTTTACTTTACATATATTATATTTTTGGTTTAGCAGCTAAATAAAAAAATAAAAAAACGCTGCCACTTAACGGCGCGCAGTCACCTCACATTATGCTGTGAAGAGAGCTAGAGAGTTGTGTTGACACTGTGCAAACATTCATATTTCTTTCCTTTCTTTCCCTTTTCTGAACGTTTCACCGTCAAAATATGGACATTAACGGGTCTCTGCCTTGGGTTTGACCACGTCAGGAGCTGGTGAGTGTTCATGTGAACTGTTGGCCGAACAACAAAGCTTTTGTGGATTTAGTTTAAAGTCAGTCGTTTTTTTTCCCGCTATTATCGCGTGCCGATTACCCCATATAAATGCATTATGCACGTCATATAGTGCTAGAGTAAAACCCGCAATGTTCTTGTGCAAACACTGTGGCGTCTCTGTGGAGACATTATACGCCTTTATTAATCATGCCAAAGGGCATAAAAACAAGGCGAACTTCAGGTTTTCGTGTGCAGTTCCTGAATGCCCATGTACTTTCCAAAGACTCTCCGCCCTCCAGTCTCACATTTACCGCAAACACAGAAAGGCCGCAAAAAACCCGGACAGAGAACAGCACGATCTGAATTCTAGATGCAGTGTTGAAGGCTGTACATTCGTGTCGACCAAATTCGCCAGTCTTTGCGAACATCTAAAATGGCATATTCGCGATGGCAAAAAAATTAAATGTCCAATTACTGGCTGTAAAAAATATTTTCGAGTGAAGTCGACATTTTCAGCACACCTCAGTAGAAAACATAAAAACCATTAGAGAAATCTGTCTGTGAGTATTTTCCATTTATATATTCAAAAATGTATGTAAATGACAGTTAGTAAAACTCTTGTGTTTGTGTGTGTGTAGGTCACAACAACTCCAACAGATGCAGAGACCAGGCTTTCACTTCCTTCTACTCCAAGGCTGATCATGCTTGGTAAGATCCTTTAATACATGATTTAGCAATGTTTAAGAGATGGTTTAGAGCTGCACGATTAATAGTTAAAAGATTGTGATCGCGATTCAGACACCCACACAATCTCATATAAATGTCAATGATTCGTCTTTAAACATTTTAAATGGACTGCATCTCAATTTATCCAAAATCATGCAGCTCTAGGATGGTTTTTAAAAACAAACATGTTGCTTTATTCATAGATCTCCATATTTAACATTTTGCTTTTGGGTGAACCCTTTAACATCTCCTCAAATAAGTTTTGAAAAACAAGGGTGACTAAATGATGATTGTCATTTTTGGGTAAACTATCCTTTTAAACTAATAAGAAAAGCTCCATCAACATATTTTCACTGACACCAAAATCAAATGTTAAATGTTTTTGCAAAGTTAAACACTATAAATGAATTTATTGCTATTATTATAATTTTTTTTTTTAAGGGATTCAGTTCTACACAGCAAAAAATGGATGCTGTCAATTGAAGGCAAAGTCCTCTTTCCTAAGACTGACCTGCCAGATTTTTCCTCTGCGTTTGCTGTTCTCTTCGGTTGCTATTATGTGCTTAACATCGAGTACCAAGTGGAAGCAGCCACTACTTTGGAGTTCATTCAGAGGTAAGTACATCTTGCAATATGCCATAATATTAGGTAAACATTAAAGGGATAATCCACCCAAGTTATGTCATCACTTACTTATTCAGCGGAACACAAAATAAGATATTTTGAAGAATGTTGGTGACCCAATGCTTTCGTTTCTGTTGACTTCCATTGTTTTTTTGTGTCCATATAATGGAAGTCAACAGGGACAGAAAATGTTGGGTCACCAACATTCTTCTTTTGTGTTCCACTAAAGTAAGAAGAACATACAGGTTAGGAAAGACGTGAAGGTGGTAAGTACGTTGGCCGAGAGTGCTCAACACGCTGCAACTTAAAGAAGAACTCCGGTCAATTTTAACATTGAGCTCAATTTTTTGTAAATTTGGAATGCTGTCAGTACAGAGAACAATGACAAAAATCGGTGTTGCCTACACCGTGTTATCCTCTTTTTAAAATTTGCACCCTGTTGACTTCAATAGGGCATGTTATAAACCTTCTTTTAGCCTCTTAACATCCTTGATGTGTCAGTACAAGTGCACAGGTCATGTGAGTGATTCCTTCGGAGTGAACGTGGGTCAATCTGACTGCAGTAGATGTGAAAGATATTAATAAAAATGATAATAATTCAGCCAGCGCTCATACCTGTATTTACATCCTGTTTTCGGTCGAAGTCCATAGTAATCGATTGTCGAGTTCACGCGCATTGTTTTAGTACCTATGATCATGCGCATGAACTCGACAATCGATTACTGTGGACTTCGACCGAAAACAGGATGTAAATACAGGTAGGATCGCTGGCTGAAATAACATAATTTTTATTCATATCTTTCACATCTACTGCAGTCAGATTCACTCGTGTTCACTCTGAAGGAATCACTCACATGACCTGTGCACTTGTAATGACACATCAAGGATGTTAAGAGGCTAAAAGAAGGTTTATAACATGCCCTATTGAAGTCAACAGGGTGCAAATTTAAAAAAAAAAGATAACACTGTGTAGCAACACCGATTTTTGTCGTTGTTCTCTGTACTGACAGCATTCCAAATGTACAAAAAATGAGCTCAATGTTAAAATTGACCGGAGTTCTCCTTTAAAGGGTCAGTTCACCCAAAAATGAAAATTCTGTTAGTAATTACTCACTCTCATGTTGTTCCAACCCTGTAAGACTTTCATTCATCGTCGTAACAATTTAAGATATTTTTGATGAAATCTGAGAAATTTGGCTCACTCCGTCATAGGGTTCTATGTAATTTCATTCTGACAGCCAAGAAAAGATAGTGAAGACATTGTTAAAATAGTCCAAGTGACTACAGTGGCTCAACCTTAAGTTTATCAAGCAACGAGAATACTTTTTTTGCGAAAAAAAACTTTATTCAACTATTAATTTTCTTCTGTGTGGGCCTCTGACATGAGTTCACGTGAGCGCCACAACACATGCGAGAAGTTGCTCTCGTGAACTCACTCAGAGGCCCACACTGAAGAAAATTAATAATTGAATAAAGTAATCATTTTTAGTTTTTTTTTGCACACAAAAAAGATTTCTTGTCGCTTGATAAACTTAAGGTTGAGCCACTATAGTCACTTGGACTATTTTAATGATTTTTTACTACCTTTTTGGGCGGAACAACATAGAAGTCTATGGAGGAGTGAGCCAGCTCTCAGATTTAATAAAAAATATCTTAATTTGTGTTCCGAAGTTGAACGAAAGTCTTATAGGGTTGAAACAACATGAGGATGAGTAATTACTGACAGAGTTTACATTTTTGGGTGAACTATCCCTTTAAGAAAACACATGCAAATAGAAAAAACAACCGTATGGAAGAAAAATAATGCCAAATGTTTTTGAAATAAAAAAGCCTGTTGAATTGCACTACTTGAAAAAAATATGCATTGCATTAACCATGCTTGCATTTTAATGCATTGTTTCTTTAAGGCTTGCATTTTTATGGGCTGAAATTCAACATGGTTATGTATTTAAGCTGTGAATATTTCAATTCAAAACGTTTCAAACACATTTTCATTAATACAAATTCAAATATCCATATTCACCTTCCAAAATATTCAAACTGTTTAAATATACAACCTATAATATTCAACTGGCAATTTCCAGTCCATTTTATTTTGCTTTACAAATTCGCTTCCACAAATTCAGTGGTTCAAATTTGACAGTAGATTCAACATTCACATCCAGGAACTGCAGGAAAAGCAGTAGATTGCAGAGCAAACTGATTTATAGAAATGTAAGTGTATTTGTGATTATTATGAGGGCTGTTTTTATGTTTAATTCAGTGTCTTCACAGTCCCTGTGTAGCCGCATCTTTCTCTACGTGAACGAGATTATAATGTTATTCTCCCGATGCTGATGTACAGAACAAATGTTACATTTGAAGTAGACATATTTTTCTCTTGGTTGTTAAGTTGCCTTAACTTTATATCGCGGATATGTGCTGCAGTACTTTTCCCTTTAATAATTTAGGATAGCTGGACATATAAAACGCTTAACGTAGTTTAATGGACTAATACAGTGATATAAAAGACCAAACTCACACATTATTCAGAAGGCTGTACTAAATGGCTATAGGCAAGCAGATGGACACAGAATATGAACTTAACGCGCAAAGTTTCACGCTGAGTAGTGGTACTGCAATTTATGGAATATAGAATAGTACTGCAGCACATCTCCGTGATATAAAGTTAAGGCAACTAAACAACCAAGAGAAAAATATGTCTACTTCAAATGTAACATTTGTTCTGTACATCAGCATCAGGAGAATAGCATTATAATCTTGTTCATGTAGAGAAAGATGCGGCTACACAGGGACTGTGAAGACACTAAATTAAACATAAAAACAGCCCTCATAATAATCACAAATACACTTACATTTCTATAAATCAGTTTTTATGAATGAATGGCTTGCTCTAACTGTTGCTCTGGTCTTCGTCAACAACATATGCTTGCACCCCCTGCTGGTGAGGTCGACAGCAGATGGAGAGTATGCTCTGTAATCTACTGCTTTTCCTGCAGTTCCTGGATGTCAATGTTGAATCTACTGTCAAATTTGAACCACTGAATTTGTGGAAGCGAATTTGTAAAGCGAAATAAAATGGACCGAAAATTGCCTATTTAATATTATAGGTTGTATATTTAAACAGTTTGAATATTTTGGAAGTGAAATATGAAAGGTGAATATGGATTATTGAATTGTAATTAATGAAAATGTGTTTGAAATGTTTTGAATTAAAATATTCACAGCTTAAATATACAACCATGTTGAATTTCAGCCCATAAAAATGCAAGCCCTAAAAATGCAATGCATTAAAATGCAAGCATGGTAAATGCAATGCATATTTTTTCAACCAGTGCAATTCAACAGGCTTTTTTATTTTACAGTTGCCATTATTTTACTTCCATACAACCGCAAATTAAGAAAACATCTTCATCAGTTTTACAACACGTGTGCTCCAAATACTCACAACACAACCAAATACATAGCACTGCAAAAGTTCACAACACAACCAAATACAGAAATGCGCTGCAAATGGCACAGAACACAATGGAAATGTTTTCAGGGGACCCCAATAAGTGACGAACCCGTCTGTGTACAGCCAATGTACAATCAACGACTGTCCGAATTCACTCACTCGTTTTCATTCACCGCTTCAAGTGAACTGTATTAGTGGACTAATGTAGAAATGAGTGAATGAGTGTTTAGGGGGCGATATCGGATTTAGCCAACGTAATTTCCTCATTATTTTCACCTGGGCTGTTCTTATGACAAAACAGCATGGTGTCTATCAGCTGAATAGCTGTTCTTAGGACATAAATGTCTTATTATTGCTGTTAACATAACTGTTGCAAATAAATACATTTTATACAAAAAAGTTTTCATAATATGCTTTATTTATCTGTGTGTGAGTGTCTCAACTTAAAAAATTGCTGTTTCATCTTTGGACCCTAAATTACCTTACATTTCTTACCTATGAAACTTATTTAAACATAACATTACTTTTTTTTTTTTACAGTGTTACTGATGTATAGATTAATATCTTACCCTCATGTTCTTTTTAAATTTTGTATATTGTATACAAAGTTGTATGTCATAAACATGTCATCTCTGTATGTTTTGCAAGAAAAAAAAAAGTAGACATTGAGCACTAAGCATGCCCCATCCAGGTTCATCAGTTATTGGGGTCCCCTGGAAATATTTCCATTGTGTTCTGTGCCATTTGCAGCGCATTTCTGTATTTGGTTGTGTTGTGAGTATTTGGTTGTGTTGTTAGACATTTTTACACATCAAATGATCTAACAATTTTTTTCTGTTACGTAAAGGTTCATTGTGAGGATTAACCCTGACAACAGCAAGTGCTCCTCAAAGTTCCAGGTCAGCAAAATAAGTGGGAAAATGGTGCAAAGGAAGAACTCTGGCCTGAACCCTCATGTATCCTCCTTCATTAAGGAGTTTCTGGATTTCAGCTGGCAAAACTATTAAGCTACTAAGAGCAAATACATTCTACACAGGAGTTTTCTGAATTAGTACATTTTTAAGTTTGTTCTTATGACTGAATCTGTTCATGAATTGTTTTACAATGCTCTTAATATAAAACTTTTATGTATAAATGAAATGTTTTCAAGTTTTTGGAAAGCTGAATGTAAAATCTGCAAGAATATTAAAATGTTATTTCAAGTATTACAATTGAACAATTAAATCAATAAAAGAAGTTAAACAGTCTTTTGTTTCTTATAGTTATTTACTAGTTTTTAACCTGTTGAAATACAATAATTTGTAGTTTTACAATAAATAGTAAAAGTGGACAACAAATTACAGTAAATTTCACAGTGTAAAGTAATATTTTTATTGTATTAAAATATATAACTGGAGAAAAAAATGTATCATTGTTTTACAGTAAAAAATATATTATACTGTAAATAAATTTACAGCAAGTTAAATGGTACTGTAAATATGAATACAGTATTTTTACTGTAAGTTTAATTTACAGTAAGTTACTGGCAAACTGCTGCCAGTAAGTTACTGTAGTTTCTACAGGAAATTTTTTACAGTGTACGATTTCCAAACCTTAAATTATACTTAGGGAAATGACCGTTAAGGGGTTTTATGCAACACTTAACGCTTTTTAAGGGATTATTTAAGTGAAAAAACAGCATTTAAGGGAAATTCTAAGTGTTTATGACGTTTCACTTAAAGAAACCCTTAAGTAACACTCAAGGGTTTTTTTCTGCAACACCCTTAGGTTTAAGGGAAACATAAGGGCAAACTTAAGGGAAAATTACACTTAAGGTGCTTTATGCAACCGGGCACTTATTCTTATAGATAAGGATGGATAAGGGCTTCAAGGAGAAATTGAATAAAAACCGAAAACAAGTTTAGAATCAAATATAAAATCAAAATTCGATTTAAAATCGATTTTTCATTCAATCATTTTTATTCCAATCGTGAGATTCCAAAAGATTCTTACCCCTAATATCATTTATTTCTCGGTAAATAAATCCACGTAGCACTGTACTACCTAAAGTTATTGACACTTTAGATTGAAAAAGTTTTTACATTTGATTTATTCAATTTCTGTAGTATTTTTTTACAATGTTAAATAATCTTTCTGTACCTAAAAAAACTTGCTTTGTATTTGTTTTCTTGTTTGTAGTTTGCTTTTGTTCATATTTTTAATAAAAAAATAAAACTAAATAATAAATAACTATGTAAGGGATAATGTAGAGTCCTGATCAGCCTGAAGGGGTTGTATTCGCTATAACAACCGCCTCGCTCTACATTATCCCGCTTATTACATGGCTACCTACCAAATAAATCAATAATTTGACACAAAATATTGATTTAAAAAGGAGTTTATTGATTTAAAAACGATTGTATTGCTTCCGCTAAAGAAAATAGTCCGTTCCGTCTCTACGGTTAGAATCCTGCGTCCATAGCAACGCTCTGTTTTTCATGGCAACAGTGTGTTATCCTTAGCAGCGGTCTGTTATCAAGAAATAACAGACCGCATTCTACATTAGAATTCAACCAAGCCATGTAATAAATTGTGATATATATCATTATCGTGAAATGAAATTTTTCATATTGTGAAATAAGATTTTGGTTATATCACCCACCCCTATGGATGGCCAATTGGTTTATTTCATCTACTCAAGTGCTCAACAGATCAATCAAAACTCAAGTAATCATCACCAGTTGTTTAATTGTTGGTCTTTGGCATCAAAGGTTTTTGCATCATACTTTTTTTCAGCATTTAGTGCTAGTTGCCACATAAAATGATGCTGTAATCAATAAAAAATAAAATAAAACAAGGCTTCTTTTTGCCATGTTTGTGCATAGGATGGACAAAAAAATGTCTGCTGTTCTGCTAGTGAGTTAAAATTGTTTAGATGGTGCATACACTTTTTAGACAGATTTTTTAGATTAGATAGATGCAACACTTAAAGTGGTTTATTGTGCTGATAGCATGCTGTATTTTACCACAAACAATCAGCATGATTGCAAATCCCTCTCTGAGAAGTTTTGTCGCTGAAGTCATTTCCAAAGCACCATCACCACAGCCATCGAAACACTGCTTATGTTTAAAACCATTATCACAGTGTTCCTGTAACTATGCAGAATCCACAGGTTTATGTGTGAAGTGTTGTGGAGCGATTAAAATACTGTATTTTGCTTTGTGGTGTGTTACTCATTCCCAGGTGTCTCCCAGTACACTGCAGCAAATGTTGTTCTTCAGTAAATAGTTGCAGTTGAAAAAAAATAAAAGGCCCAAAAAATTGTATCCTGTGAAACTTTTTTTTTTGTTGAAATTATTTTATATTCATGTATATTTCATGTATTTTGTTTAATTGTCTATTCAGATTTCAATCTTTAAAAACACGTCATTCTCAATTTGTCCGGAATTGTGTATCTCTATATTCAGTTATCGCTGTCAGTTCTGAGTACTCAGGTAGTTGTGGGCATTCCTGCTAGTTGGCATGTTATTCTGGAACAGGTGGCATTTAGGAGTCTGTGTGGAGCGTTCATGTTTTTGTGACATTTTATTGAAACTGCATTGATGAATCAGTTCTTGAAAAGGTAGAATAGGAAATCATTTCCCACCCCTCAAAAACAAACAAACAGAAAACACAGTTGTTGTTTATATTTGATTGTTTTCTTAGCTTTTTACCTGTAAAGGAAAGGGGCTCATCGCTTAGAGCTGTTCCATTGATCATGCCTCAGTATTGTCTTTATTCTCTGGGGAGGAAAAAGGTCAGAGCGCTCATGCTGGGAAACTCTTTCACAAACAACTGTATTTTTTACTCCGGTACCCTGCAGGAAACTACACTTCTGAGAGAACATTGAGTCTTTGACTGTCTTTTCTCAGATGTTTGACATACGGAACTGTATGTGTCCATCGAAGTTAGGGTTGTGCCGATAGACGATAGTATCGTGTATCGACGATAGTCAGAGATATCGCTGCTGGCAGATGCCTTTGACGATATCAATACGATAATTAGCTCGTTTTCCCATTAATGTATTAAATCATTATTATTATTATTATGAAGCTAGTATTGTTATTAAATTAATTAGGAACTACAATTAATTTGCCTTGCCTAAATTCATAACGACATCACCACATAACCACACTTGCGACATCACCGACGCGCGTATGAGATCCATTCACAAATTGTCAAGAGTGCTTGTTTTAACAGACGCATCATTCTTATACAGAGCCAAGATGAAGACGGCATCGTTGTTCGTCAGTATTTTGTTTCCATAGCACATTAACAAAACATTTAATGACACTAATAACACTAAAAACAATACAATTACAAAATATTAATGATAATAATAATATCACTAAAATTATATAGGCCTAATAACAGTCTTTAGTTCACGAACGCAGCACAACTCTGCCATCTGTGAAAATCAAAAGCAACTTCAAACACTTGTTTAACAAGTAATATTCTTCTAATTGTTTTACTGTCTATAATGTAAGTCCACAAGAGAAATATTAAGCCAGTAAATTAAGATAGTTGCTATACCGTTATATCCACCGTCGTCTCTGAGAGAACGCGCCGTTAATGCAGTGAAAGCTCAGTCCGTTTCTGCTTTCACTTTCAGGGAATGAGCGCGTTTACGTGCACGTTATTAACTTGATTATGCTGAATAAACTGACAATGCATGTCATGTAAACACATTAACCCGTTTTCCTTTATCGGAGTCAAGTCACAAGTTTAAGTATAAACCGATCGACTTTTAGATTTTTGCCTTTGATTTCTCCCGGCATTTAAAACACATTAACCCGCGTTCTTTGGGCTTATTGAAGTGCGATATGTGAAGTGCATCCAGACAGAGAGAGCACTGGTAGGAGGACATGTATTACAAACTCCGACTCTTTCTTGACCTAAGAAATGATTAAAACGTGTTCCCATCTCGTGCAGAAGTACAGTCAAAATGCTGCATCTGTAACGGCATGAGAGGATAATGTGTGTCCGTAAATTTCCCGCTGACATGTTGAAATACTCTGAGTCAGATACAAGAATGATTATAGGATCTTTTTTACCTCACTATACCGGGAAATAACCTGATTTAGCCTATTAATAAACACTCCACCTTTGCTAGCAAAATAGAAAACAATTCTCATATATAAAACGAACTAATAAAACAAGCAAATTAACGAGTAAATAAGCAAGTTAATAATCAAATAAGTAAGCCCCGCCCCCCTCACGATAATATCGTGTATCGCCGATCTCACAGGCTGACGATAGGACGATATGAAAATGGAGCATATCGCCCAACACTAATCGAAGTACATTTTTGTTCATTTAAAGGGGTCATGAATTGAGAAATCAAATTTTCCTTGATCTTTTGAAGAGGTCATTGTACTATAAAAACATTCTGTAAGTTTCAGAACTCAAAATTCCTCGTTCATGTAGTCATACGTTCTTTGTCTCGTGTATTGCTGTTTATGCATCAACTTCACAATATCAACACAGCCTTTTGGAAAATCTATTTGTGGTTGGCATTGACATCGTTGAATAAACATGAGCACTGCACGTTTCAAAGTCAAAACGCGGCGCGGGTGTTTTTATATGAATGTATCTTTGAAGGGAACTGTCTTTAGGAAAGTTTCGATATTATTTTCATCTATCAATCTTTCTTTCTTACGTTTATAAGTAAGTATAAGCTGCTTTGTGTACAGCCATTACCGGGGAAACCGCTATTTCTGCCGTTTAATTCTGCCACTGAAGCGCCTCCTACTGGCACCTCTTTGTATACAGCCTTGCAAACCTGTATTAATACTAGTGTGGATTTTTATTCACTCAATAAAATAGTAAAATAGGGCATTCTAAAGGCCCTTTCACACTGGACGCGATTTTGACGCACAAATAATTTGCGCAATTTTTTTATTTTTTGATCAGCTGTTTGTGTAATGAGTGCTTCCACACCGAACACGAATGTGCTGCGGCAAAAAAACGATTTTTTTTTTTTACTTTTGCGGCGACAGAAAAGGCTTCAGCCAATCACATACTACAAGGACAACGATTTGAAAGACAAAGTGTGGCGTAGCATTGCTAACTCGGTTATCAACTCGGTTATCACAACTGTGAGTATGTTGTGTGATAGTTTTAGTCGTTGTATAGTCCTGTGCCGTGTAGGCTAGCAGGCTAAACTACATTTTGGACAGAAAGCTAACACTATTATCGTCAAAGATAGAGACAGAGACCGTGTTTACTTTGAACATGTAACAAAATGTAGGGCTGCTTTTAGTATACTATACATTCTTTGTGTGATATCTACAGTTTCTAGTCGAATGATTTTAACTTACTTTACTTCGTGTGTTACATGTAATGTGTAGTGACATTACAAAACGCACTGTTTAGTTGAAGACGCAAAAAAACTGACCCTTCAGACTCTCTGTTCTTTAAGATTGGGTGCACCCAAAACCTTCTTTTCTGTCTTTTAAAGAAAATGAAAAGCTCGTCTTCACTGATGATGAAGTGTCCATGTTTTCTCAGCTGTCGGCGCGAAAGTTTTGGAATGTTGAAGCTCTCTGAACGTCACAGACGTCGCAAATTCGCGTCGCGGCTGATGTGAATGGTTTTGACGCGTACTATTCGCACACAAACTATTCGCTTTTTCGTTTCGCTTTTTCGTTACGCATCCGGTGTGAAAGGGCCTTAAGGCAGTCTACTGCAGTATTTCCTCTCTCAATCAGTAGAAAAAGTGGTTAAGTCATGCTTGGGAAAAAAAAATACCGTCATATACCGTGAAACCGGTATAATTTTGAAAAATACCGTGATATGGATTTTTGGTCATACCACCCAGCATTAGTAGCATGAAAATAATCTGTTATTTAAATTGATTAAATGATATATAGAACGCGGTCAAATAATTCTCCCAATAATTGCTGGAGCTGTCAATCACACAGCGCGAGTATCAGTGACTCTGGCCAAAATTCCCTTTATAATCAAGTATGCTGTTTACACTGCACAATTAATCTTTAATTTAGCCTACATTGTGTTTGCACTGTTAGTTATGATGACAGCATTGTCAAGTGCAGAAATCGAGTTGCATTGACGAGATCACTGCATTCATACGCTCAACAGACATGTCTGCCAATGGGGACAGAATTCTATAGATCTAACAAGCCGTAAATGACAAAATTATTGTCCTCATACAATCTGTGAGCAATTCATCAGTGCACATAAATCTAAAGTAAAATATCTGTCTCCCATCAAAATGTAATAACCTTATTCTAATTTTTTTTATTGAATTTCCAGTTTCACTTGGATGTGTCACATTATGGACGTATAATGGATTGAGTCTAATGAGTATAGTGATATTCTCCTCTAGATGAGTCACACCACACCGACGTCAAGTTGATTTCACACTTGCTGCTTATTTATCATCATGTGCAGTGATAATAAAACACTACTGGATCCGTAATGGAGTCACGGTTTCCTGCTGCCTTCAGTGACTGTTATTATCACAGGCACAGCTGTGCTCAGTGATCATTATCACCACCAGTAGCCTCCCAGAAGCCTGTTGTTTCTATTGTATGTAATAGTTTGAAACTCAGCCTCAGGTTTCAAAGTTCAATTCATTCTTTAACTGGCAAATGTCAACAAGGAATTAAAGGAAGATTGCAGGTTATTTTCTGTTTCAGGACTACGGATCGCATCTGTGGCCTGCTTAGTAACTTTGTACACATTATTAATGTGCTACTGTAAACCCACTTGTCTTTTGTTTTTACAAACTGATGGACGACTCAAAATTATACTAATTACTATGAGGTGCAGATGCAGTAAACACATTAAGTTGAAAATAACCCTTTAATAGCAGCATTTATAGTCAGCTAGAAATTACAGTCTGTGGGTGTTTACATGACCAGAGAGTCATACATAGATAAAGAATTAGAAATAACTTTTTATTAATCAAATATCAGCAGCATTTCAAATCATCAATCAAATAAACATTTCAACTATAATTTCTAGAGAAATTTCTGCATAATACAGGTGTTGGCTGTATTTAAATGGTGGGAAATGGGAAACATGGTGTTTTTGTTTTAAATGCACAATAATTTGGGCACCTCTGAGGAGAAAAAGCCATATAACTAAAATGTTACAAATTTTAAAGGAGCTGTATGTAAGAAATGTATTTCAATTAATCATAAAATGGCCCTGATATGTCACTAGACATTAAGAAATCATGTTAATTTCAAATACTTATATCACTGACAACAGTAGTACGGCCAGGATATTGTCATTTAAAAAGTGCAGTTGCAGCCCTCAACTGATGTTGATGTTGTCATCTTGTGTTTTGGCCTGATGCTCCACCCTCCACCTATCTACCAATCACGAAGTCAGTAGTGTTTCGGCATCCGGGTTGCCAGCTCTGCTCTAGTTACCACAGCTACGTAGCAGCCTACGTTCCTGCTGGATCCTGCAGCCTATCTGGCAACCTCGAGTCAGGGGGAGGGGGAGGGGATACATCGCTCTACAGTAATTTGAAAGTGATTGCAGTACCAGTTTTGGCCACAATCTTACATATGGCTCCTTTAAAGTTTTACGATTTCATATAAATCCAAACAGTCATGCTTAAAGATGGCCATCTTTAAATAAATACACAAAAGCCATAGCATTGAAATTAGACACGCATGTATATTCTATGTAGGCTATACTTTCACACTTTATTTGCCTCTATTTTAGAACACTAGATGATTATCTAATCAAAATAACAAAATATGTATTACAGTGACGATAAAAAAGAACTCAAATCGAATGCGTTTCTGATTTGTTTAAATGTTTCTGTCGGCTGCGTGACGATACAGTTTGCTTTCTCATGATGCTAGCTAGCTTTAAATATGGAAATTCGCTGCATAACGAATGCATAAAAGTGACCAGCTGGATATAAACTAATGCAAATAGATTGTAACGCTCGTGACATTAAACATTTGGGTTGGACTTGAGTGTGTTTTTGTCACACATAATGCTGTTCTCCACTAATGCAGCTTCTAGTCAACAAATTATATACCATATAATTTTATGAAAACACGACGGGAAGTGTAATGTTTACATACCGTTTCATTGTCTTTTTAAAATCCGCATCTGAAGTGTCCTTCTTTGTGCAGAGCGCAGCCTCAGATGCTAATAAAGTTATCATTATGGTTATCATTTGTTTTCTGTGGAATTTTCGTGCAGTGTTTGCGCACAATGAAAGCATTAATGTGCATTAAAAAAGAAGGTAAATTTTGATTTCAGGCTGAGTTTAATCACACATTTATGTGTTTGAGTAGTGATAATGTCATTGAGTAGTGTAAGTCACAAGCAATACTGCCATATGGGGCTAATTTCCTTTGTGTGTTATGGCTAAATTTAGCCTGACCTAGTTGGTTGCTAGTGAGTGGAGTTCGAGGAAGCCACAGAGACTGACAAGATCATGGGTATCTTGGGTAGGAAGCTGATTTCAGGGACTCAACAGCTGTTATTGTTATTTAGTATCAAAAACTGATTTGAAATTTTCCATGCTTATTTAATATATACTATATTTTATATGCTATAATAATATAATATTGTAAAATAGTTACATTTTAAATGTTTTCTAAACTACTCAACTAAATGTTTGACATTATCATTCACTATCGTTTTCCTTTTTGGACCAACCAGCTGCAAATGTCCTGCGTTCTCTCACGACTTTGTCGAGCTCTTTTATGTGTTTTGTTTCATCCTCCACTCTTTAGATGTGTGTAATGGCCTTACGTAAAGAACACAGCAGTAGTACTGCCTGAAAAAACATTGAGTGTTATCTGGACGGTATCCGCTTGCTATTGTGAAGCAGCCGCCCAACACCAGCGACACACAGTTCAGAGGGTCAGGTCAAATATATTGTGGTTTATTAGACAGGAACAGTTTGTGCTGATGTTAGTGTGTGTTAATTCTCAGCCAGTGAAATATCTAAGGTCACCACAGAATAAAATAGAGATAGATGAGCATACCAAAGGTTTACTAAAGTCTTAGATCTAATATTTATGTCCAGAAGTTCATTTAATATTCCGCACAGTTTCTGAAATGTATTACAGATGTGCAGATCTGTTTTTGACTCCATTAGGCCTGAACGATTTTGGAAAATAATCGAATTGCAATTGCGATTTTTAATATGCGATTTTTTTTTATTATCTCTTTACCTTCTGTATTATTCAACAAAAACAAGCAATAAATCATAGTATAGACCTTATGCGCCAGAGAAACAAGGGTGCAGCCATCTTTAGAATTTCTGGCCATCTGGATCCGTCTGGACGAAACACCGATACAATCTTCTTTTTTTTTTTTTACATATACAGCTAAACGCGTCTCCGTGTGGACGTGTGGAAGAACATAAACTGTTCTTTCCTGTGATAGTCCAGGCCTAGTTGCGTAGAGTGCCAAGTTGATGCTTCCTCTGCAGACTGCTTTACTCTTGTTTGTAATCGCAGTCTTCACGGTTAAAAAAATCTTATTTTATCATTAGGGGTGTGACGGTTAGTATATAACCGTGAGACCGACGGTTATAGTTGAACACCGTCATTAGAACTCTATAACCGCCAAAACCGTGTTATTAAAATATTTTTTACAAACATTTTTTATCATAGAGAATGTTTAAATACTAATTAAAAACAATTGTTAACAGTCTGTGTTTTTAATGGTCTATGTCGTTTCCAACTGTATTGATTCTTTGCCAAGTACCCCCTGACCGACCGCCAATCATTTGAGATAGAAATAAAAGCTATGATATAGTGATGTGCCATCATTATGAGATTTATTGTCAACAAATGAAAAACATTTGCAATAATAAACATTAGCAATGAACATTTGCAATCGGGAGACGTGGTTTTTAACACTTAATGAAGTTTTGTTTTGTAAATCGTCAGACATGATTTTTACCACTTCACTAAGTTTTGCTTTGTAGAAAGCCTTTCTTTAAATCGAATTTCGTTTTGTACAAATTGTATCTTAATTTTAATAAATGTTTCATCAACCAATTGCATGTATTTAATAAATAAAAAGCAAATATAGGAGACAATATAATAACCATGACATCGAGGCTCCGATGCGCCGCGTTCACTTGCATTGAATTGTGAAGTTGAACTAGAGCGCATCTCATCGTAAATGAATGAAACTCAGCGTAGGCCTATGCCTCATACATTAGCATTAAATATATTTGCTCCACCATGAAATTACAAAAGCAGCTTTGTTTATCACACAAATCATAAAAATCCACCAAAAAGAGGTCTTAACTGATCTTTTCCTCTGTTAGGCTATATAAACAAATAGCCTAACTGGATTTGATTGACTGGATGCTAAAGTCAAATGCCAAATTTTCACCTTTAACATTTCAGTATTGTTGGTTTGCAGTTATTAATATTAAATATTAATTTGTAGGGTTTTGTTGCACCATACTGCATTATGCTGGATGCAGTCTTCCACTTGTGTAGGTTTGAATGTCAGTCATGTGTGTTTGTATGTAACAGAGAAACTAATGTGTAGGAGGATTATGCTGTGGGCTATGTTGTGTGCAGCACAAAGGGGCATGATGTTACATATTATTGAATCACTTAATTACTGTTAAAGCCATGCTAGGGTGAACATTTGTCTTCCTAAATGATGTTCACTACAAAACATGATGTCTTAATAGATAATCTTACATCATTTAGTTACATCATATTTCCTTAAATCATCATTTCTGTTTTTTTCAGTGGGTAAGTTAAGGACATATCTGAGATTTTGACTTCTGTGTTGATTGTTGTGAAATTAGTAATTTTGTACCAGTTCTGGTGTGTCTACTTAATGAATGAATGAATAAATGAATGAATGAATGAATGAATAAATAAATGAATGAATGAATAAATAAATAAATAAATACACACACACACACACACACACACACACACACACACACACACACACACACACACACACACACACACACACACTGCCCTGAAGGTGTCCTGTGGTATCTGGCACCAAGCAGCAGATGCTTCAAGTCCTGTAGGTTGTGAAGTGGAGCCGACTTGTTGGTCCAGCACATGCCAAAGATGCTCAATTGTTATTGAGATCTGGTGGATTTGGAGGTCAAGGCAACACCTTGAACTCTTGTTCTTAGGGCTGCATGATTGACAAAAATCATAATTGTCGATTATTCCCTTGAAATTGTAATTGCGATTTATTAATTACGATTATCACAATATACATTGAATGATGTTTTGAATAGCTTTATACCATTATTTGAAGCAACTGCATGCCATATTTTAAAAATAAAAAAACAAGCTGAAAACACTATAGCATGAAGCCTCAAATGTCAACTATACATTGGTTTGGTTGTTTATTGAAATAAAAATAAAAAAGTAAAAATATGCATGGTATAATAATAGGGGCTTTTGCACTGGATAGTTCTGGGAACTTAGTTGTAGGAACTAGCCACCAGGGTGAGAACTGAGAACTAATGTTCCCCTTTGGCCATTTTCCTGGTTGCATTCACACCTCCAGTAGGAACTCTGAAGTGACATAAGCCACGCTTGTTGATGTGACTTTCATTTTGATGGGATGACAGACATTTATTTTGATGGCGCTGAGAACGGAAGAGCCTGAGCACATAGTGCTCCCATTCTCCGTCTTCATTAGTTTACTATCTGTTTATCATTCCTGTCTAATATGTTATAAGACAGAACTGTTATACAAAGTAGACCGTATATGAAAAAGTATTAGCGTTTGCCATGTGGTTGATGCCCAATGTCGCTAGCTGAGCAGAAATACATAATCATTTTTCGCTTGGTCCCCTCAAATCTTCGTTAGATTTTCTCCTTTGCATAAAGGTTGAGAGGTCCATCTATCACTGTTTTTCATGTTCGTAGATTTAGTTTGATTTTTAGATACTTTACTTGTTCCTCTTTAGTGGTTCAGTGGATCACGAATCTCACGGTTCAGGTCATATTACGGATCAGCAAGAAAAAACAAACAAAGATAAATACAATATAAAAAGTTACAAGTAAAGTAAGGTTTATAACTGTAGCGCACTACATGGGTCAAAAATAACAAAAACAATAACTGTTTTGTGTATTTTGGTAGGGCAAGTAAAAAAAAAATTATATATATTTTTTTACTTGCCCTGCCAAAATGCACAAAACAGTTATTGTTTTTGTTATTAATTAATTTTTTTATTGAATTATTTATATATGTAATAGATATACACATTTCACCGACAGGGGTGGGTGTTGTGAGGTTTCCGCGTGCAGCCGTCATAGGCAGCCGTGCACGAGCGCAAAACCTCACAACACCCACCCCTGTCGGTGATTGGTTGGAACACTATTTATTTTGGTTTTGAGTGTTGGTGATACCAACTGTTTTTGTGTGCAGATCTCAGAGCCTAGGCTGCCTACAGAGACGCGTTTTTTTGACGGCATGCTTATGGGGCGGGCAGCTAGCGGATCGTTAGGAAAGATTAGATGAATGTGATCATTTGTGTTTGGGCCTGAAATCGCTGATACAACCTTTAAGATAAACACACTTATTCCTCCTTCACTCTTTAGCATGTTAGTCTTTAAGACACGTTTTACATCTGCCCATATGACTGTTGTTTGGTACAGCTGCTAATTGGACAGATCACAGTAAAGCAGTTACTGCTTTGAAACACATTATCACTCTTTCTATTCTGAGCCTCCATTTCACACGGTGTGATGCTGCTGTCAGTCAGTGCTAATTAGTGAGCGCTTTGCTAGCCGTTTTTTTTTTTTTTTTTTTCAGGGGTTGGTTAGCCTGTGCTTTCTGTGGCTTTTCACCCTCATAGACGGAAGCCTTTTCATTTGACTTGACTCTAACAAACATCTGCAGCATTGAATATGTCTTTGACCTTAATTTAATTGCGTGGTTGTTTGTAAGAGAAAGTGCAGCGTGCTGGAGTGGGTGTCATCACTGTCTGGACTTGTTGCAATTTCCTTCCTTATTCAGATAGAGGAACGCATTGTTCATTCCTCAGTAAACTGAATATTTGTCCATGAAGAGGAAATGAGAAATAGGGCTTAATTGTGGTGTGTGTGTGTGTGTGTGTGTGTGTGTGTGTGTGTGTGTGTGTGTGTGTGTGTGTGTGTGTGTGTGTGTGAAATCAATCTATCTATCTACACTGTAAAAAATTATCGTGATTTTAACGGTTTAAGCGATTTTCTACAGTGAAAAACTGTTAATTGGTTAACAGAAAGTTTCTGTACTATATACGGTAAATAACTATGATAGATCTAATGGGACATTTAAAGGGTCACGACACCCCCCTCTTTCAGCTCAAGTCTAGCTCACAATCTTTTTGAAAAATGCAACTTAATTGGGCGTGGTGGCTGTGAGAAGAAGGGAGGGGAGAGGGTGTGGTATGGCACGGCAGGGGAGAGGGGGGAAACTGTCATCGACTGTCACTAAAAATCTGTGGTAAAACGTGAGGAAATGCTAGATTTTTTTATAGCTGGCAAAGTTATAGTCTAATGAAATACACTGACACCTTATAATTGTATTTAAAACATATAAATGCACATGTATATGTATAATTATGTCATTATAAAATATATATTTGTTTATATACACTATAAATGCATATATTTGAAAATAAATAAAAAAATCGCTTAAAAAAAACCGTTCAGTAGCCTACATATCCTAGATCTACGCACCCCCTAAACCCACATAATAAAGATGTACAGTGACATAGAAATTTGCACAAATTAAGCATACGTTCCATACAAGCGTGCCGCACAAGCCCTGAAAAGTGAAGCCAAAACGTCTCGATCGCCCCCCGGTGACTGGTCCTAGTATAGGTCATAAGCCCCGCCTCCCCATGTTATTCAACGGGACGTGAGACCAACTAAACAATTAAATTACACTTCAAATATCTTTTTTCCAAAGGTGGTTTCTTTCATTTGCTGTCGTTTTTATCACGCTGATGTTAGTTCAAGTGTCTGTTTCAAAAATAAGTTGTTTTTTAGTTAGTTACGTGATGCGGTGGTGTAACGTCATGACTGACAGCTGTGATTGACAGGTTCTCTGAGCGAAGTAGTCACTGAAGCACCAACGGACATTTTTTCGGGATCTTCGGAGGACTGAGGAGATTGTATTTACTTTATTTTAACAAGCCTCTTGACGTACTGCAATCAATTTTTAAAAAAGTGTGCAGAATCCTCTCTCCCTGAGTGCATTCTGCGAGAGTGAGGGCGGAGCGTTGATTTCGCGGCTTTACTTCCTGCTTACCACTGTGCAGGTCTGGTCCCGAGATCGCTACTGCGCAGACTCAAGTTCCAATATGTCAGCGCCATATTGGGACTCTGGCGGCTTCAGTTCTCATCAATGGAAGAGAGCGAAGGGGCGTCGTCCATCTTTTTTTACAGTCTATGGTTCCATACAATTGAGGTATTATCGAAATATCTAAATTTTAATAACGAGTGATTTAACAGAAGGCAAGTAAATCGGTCAGGGTTACATTTTAGACACACACACACACCTCTGAAGCGATAGAAAAGTCCTCGGGACCGCATCACTCGCAAGACGAAACCTGCATTGGTGTACAAGGCCGAAGTCCACCATTCTCCTGTTGAATGGTTGCTACACACACACATAGTTTAGATGTGTCCGTGGTTGATGGCCAACCAGCCGCCCGCAGTCAGAGTCCATCCCGGGCAGCATCGCGGGGAAAGATGCACTGGAACTTTTGGACACGTGGTGTCATGAATAATTAAGAGAAAGTGTCTTCTCATTGGATAAAAAACTCAGTCTCATTAATAATTATGAGACACAGATGAGTCATCAAAGTACTATAGTGCTCTGCCACGTCACAGCCTGTGACGTGGACACAATGAAGATTTTAAACCCGGAAGACGAAAATAGCATATAAAAACTAAAATTTAACCATTTTCCCCCTACTATTAAATCTAACAGATGCTAACATTGCCTTCAATGGTGTTCAACACACATACCTCTGTTAAAATCTCAGAAATTTTGGTTTAGGGTTTCATGACCCTTTAATGCAATTTTACTGTAAAATACCATTAAATTTACAGTTTTTGAAAGTGAAAAAGAACAACTCATTGTATAATTTACAGTGAAAAACCGTAGTTTTCTTAGTTTGTTCTAATCAGTTATGTACATTAGGGTTTTATGTTACATTTAATGTTGTTAAATTAATGTTGTTTATTGCATTTTTAAAATTTCATGTGTGTTACCATGATGGTGTTTAATGTTTGTGTGAATGACACTGTGCAGCTTCTATTATATTAGTATTACATTTCTTGTGGAAGAGCTGCTTGTGATGAGCTTTGATTGATCATGTGACTCTCATCACTGCTGTGATTGTTGGTTATCGGTGTATTACAATGGTACAAAACAGATATTAATACTTCAATAGGACGTTAAATTCACATTATATCAGATAATGAATTACGGTTTATTACTGTACATTTTAAGTTAAGTCTGTAAAACCAATAAAGTTGCTACCGTATTTTTGACGGTAAACTACTGGAAACCACAGCTGCTGTTTTTTTACCGTAAAAATCACGGTTAAATTTTTTCCTATCTATCTATCTATCTATCTATCTATCTATCTATCTATCTATCTATCTATCTATCTATCTATCTATCTATCTATCTATCTGATGCAAATTAGGGCACAGTTATACAGTAACGGTTCTTTATTTATTTTGATACTTTATTTTGAGAACCTGCAATTTAGTGAGTGAGCCACCTGATCCGATTCAGTCAATGAGGACCCTGTGATTGATTCAGTAAACTCTTGCCAACAATTTCTCCTGATCACGTTGCTTATGACAATCTTGTCATTAGAAGCACTTTCTGAACAGTGTGAGCGTTTCACGTGGGTGTTTGAACAACCTCTGCTTGCAGTCACCATTAAAGAGAGACAGTTTTGCAAGGACCTTCTGACCTCACGCCTTCATCACTCGTTCACAGCGGTATGGTAAACAAACTGAAGTAGGTCAGTATTCTGACTCTGACAAGTGTGTGTTAGTATAAATGTAGGCCACTTCATGCGGCCACACTTGGTGCTTTGTGTACCAATGAGGGAAAAGATGAATTTCTGAGCTATAGAAAATTGGTATAGATAAAAATTAAACATTTTCAAAATCAACTAGTAGGCAGCTTATCAACTTGTCATTCTTATAGAAGCTCTGTATAGTGAGACAGGTGATGAATTGGAGTGAAAGATCAAAATCAAAACTTTTCAGACATGATTTCAAAGATTTTTGAGGTTTGACACAGATGCACGCATGGTAAAAGTAATGCATTTTCTTGTTTTGTACATATCTGCAAGGTTTTTTTTTTTTTGTACAAAAATCATCCCAAAAGTCAATGTGCATAGCCGTTCTCTACCTATTTTACTTCCAAAATCCGACATTCTGTACATAGTATCCACCATACACAGATCTACTGAACAATAATTGCAGATTAAAAATCCTTGTAATCGTGTATAATTTTTTTAGTTTTTTTTGTGTCATTTTTCAGTCTACGCTCACTGACCTACATGGCAAAAATGTTAACCTAATTCACGTCTTACTATGCAAGATATGTTAATCCTCTTAGTGATTATTAGTGCTGCTTAACTAGTCTGGATTGTTATGTTTAGCACCATTTGATGTGTCACGCTAAAGGAAAAACTATTATCTCAGAATAGCCTATGTGTATACATAGGCTATACTGAGATAATACCTTTCCTTTAGTGTGGCCATTCAATGTTACATATAATGACATACTTTAGCCTTGTGTGTGTTTCTAAATAGTTTTCAACAAACAGTCCAGTGGACTATTTATATAATAAATGTCATACAGGGACATTGAGATTCTGGCTAATACAGAAATCAAACGTATAGCGTCAGTTCTGGCAGGTCACATTAGTCACGCTGTCGCTCAGCTGATCTATGTCTACCTATATGACGCCTATCACAGCATTCCCATTTAAAGGGGACATATTATGCAAAATTCACTTTTAAAAGGTATTTTAACACAGATGTGTGTCCACAGTGTGTACACAACCAGCCAATAATAGTAAAAAGTCCACCCACTCCTTTTTTATAATCCCCATAAATCATAAACAGTCTCTCCAAACTAGTGGCCCCGCCCATGAGTCATCTCTATAGACTCCTGGCACCTGAGTCACTGAGGACACCGTGGTTGAATTTCATTTATGAAGGAAATGTGCAGAAGGAAGTCGTTGAAGTGTTATATATTTGCGCAAATCATTTTACGCTGAATTGCTTCTCAAACGAGGGTCATGTTTAGGGGCATGACAATATAATGTCGATGTCCCTAGTAAAAGACTGGCGTGCATCTAATGAATTATTCATTCAAGAACGTTGTGCTAGTTTACTGCAACAGTGGAGCCGCGAACTTCACATACTTTTGAAAATCCAGCGTTTAGTTGATCCTGGTAAGCGCTCATTGTCACAGTTGTAAACACAACGGCTTTCTTCTTCCACAAGGGGTTTTGGCATCACAGCATTTGTTTCCAGGCGTTTCTTTTGTTTTTTTTATTGATTACCAAAAAAAAAAAACGCAACACACACGTCTCCCCAGACATCCTGCAGAATTCAACCAATCAGATCACGACTTCAAAACTCCTGAAGTGTTTCCAGAAAAGTGTGCCTTATGCATCAGATGTTCAGCCAACGGTCCGTGGGCGTGACATCTGAGGCTGAGACTAGGACACACCACATGATCTGCGGTCAGCTTCATTTTTTTCGCACCGTTGTCTCTAGTCGGACACCATCAGGGTATTTTGGGCCGATTCAGCATGTTGAATATCGGCAAAGATCCAATATTGTGCTTCCCTAATATTGTGCACCACAAAAAATGTGTATACTATCTCTTATAACTGCTTGTTTGAACACACACACACAAATTTAACCAATGACGTCTTGTATCATTTCTATAATATGCAAAGATAGAGGCTTCCGCCTTCCCCAGTTTGTGCACAGGAAAACATCATGTAATTTCAGCCTGCTTAAACTTCCTGTCGCTGATCTAATATCTCTCTCTCTCTTTCTCTCTCTCTTTCTAGTTATTAAGTGAAAAGATAAGCGGTGCAGAAGGGACAAAACTCGATGAAGACTTCATGGAAATGGAGCGGGTGAGAACTGCAGAAATGAGCCCCTTCTCCACACGTTACAAGCATATTTACTCTTACCATCTTTAATCTTTACTCTATTTACTCTTTCTGCTTTTCCCACCTTTACAGAAAATAGAAGTCACCAACAAGTCTGTTTTTGAACTTATGACTAAAACCACAGAATACCTTCAACCAAACCCAGGTACGATTCAGAAATCAGACTTATTTACAGCGATTTGCACTGGATTGCATTAAGTCATTTACATTACTTCTGAAATGAGGAGGCTAGGCATGGTTTTGGAGTTAAAGACTTTTGGAACACCACTTACTTTACACCATCAACAAGTGTCCAATGCAATAATAACTTGTTCATACTATCATACTGTTTATTAAAACCAAGTCACATCAAAGTCTAAGCAGATTCACACTACTGTTCAAAAGATTTTTAAATGTTTTTTGAAATAAGTCTCTTGCTCACCAAGGCTGATGTAAACATATTTTACTGCATATATTAAATTTATGAAATATTATTAGAATTTAAAAAAACGTTTTCTATTATAATATATTTTAAAATGTAATTTATTCCTGGGATGCAAAGCTGAATTTGCAGCATCATTACCCAATTTCAGTGTCACATGATCCTTCAGCAAAATATTTTAATATGCTGATTTGGTGCTCAAGAAACATTTCTTATCACTTTCTGTAATAGTACTGACCCCAAACTTTTGAACGGTAGTGTGTGTTTTTCATTTTCTTCAAAAATGACTACAATAGAACAGTCATCAAAAAAAAATCAGTCATCAAATCGATGGCTGCAGACCTTCAGTTTAACCAAACTCAGATTTTTAGTGCATTTCGATTTAAATGTAATCTACAATGGTGAGTGGTTGAATTGTTAACTAATGTAATCCATCCATTTCCACCATTCTGACTGATTTGTGGACCTGATTGTCAAGTCACTTTTATTTTATATAGCACTTGCTTTATACAATACAGATGGTTTGAAAGCAGCTTTACAGTGATACACAGGAAAATACTGATCATTTCTGCTATTCAGTCAGTTCAGTATTGATTCAGTTCCGTTGTAAAGGTCATCAATTATTAAAATAGTTCATTGCATCTATAAAGAAGTTCTGCAGAAAACAGTGATGTCATCGTCCAGTTCATTTCAGTTCTCATCCAATAATGTCAGACAGTGCAGTCAAATCAATAATATTGTTGAATATCGTTACATATTTTCTCATTAAAATGATGATCTCACTCAATGAGAACTTACAACTCACCTCCCTCTAAAACGTCATCACTGTTCCACAATATTAATTTATATTAAAAAAGTGTATATAAAAAAAATCATTTATAATTCAAAAAGTGGTTTACACTGTTTTATCTGTAAATTGTATTGTCTCTGTTTTCTTTTTACATGCATAATTTTTATTTATTTATTTTGTGAGTAGGCACTGATTCCCTGCTGCTACTAAATTACTGTAACTTGGTTCAATGACTCATGTTTAGAGTGCAGTGTTATGATGATTTATGGTTTGATCATGAGTGTATGTCATATATATATCTGCACAGCATCAAGAGCCAAACTGGGAATGCTCAACACCGTGTCTAAAATCAGAGGGCAGGTAAAGACGACGGGTTATCCTCAAACCGAAGGCCTATTAGGAGACTGCATGCTGCGATATGGACGGGAACTGGGGGAGGAGTCCACTTTCGGTAACGTCTGCACATACCAACAGTCACGCACACACATGCACAGACATGAACCACAGGCCAACAGTTGCAGAAATCCAGCTGCAATGTGATGGAATGCTAATCGATCTCTCTCTCTCTCTCTCTCTCTCTCTCTCTCTCTCTCTCTCTCTCTCTCTCTCTCTCTCTCTCTCTCTCTCTCCCTCCCTCCTTGAGTCACACAAACTTGCACATTGTGCGTTGTGAAACGTGTTTCCTGTAATAGGGCTGTCCTTCCTTATAACATTTAAACACGAGTCTGACACCTTGTGGTGCTTTGTTGATGCCAGATACAAATGTGCAAATACCAATTATTTTACAATGACTTCCAATGTGGCTCATCCAGTCAGAATTAAGGCAGATCTATTTGTGTTATAAAATTGGTTTTAGTGTTGCATGGATTCTGCTACATTAATTTGAAGCATATCCATCCATCCATCCATCAAGAAAACACTACTTATTCAAACAGTTCTTTATTTACACTTGAATAGAGGTAAGGCAGGGAAATATGGAGATACGAGGTGTGACGATTTACTGTGTACTAAAGGGGTGTAAGTCTTGTATATTATCCAGAATTTTTTTTAATTATTCATAAATTAAACCATCCCAAAGGAATCTAATAAATGTCTATATTAATTTATATGATCCCTATCATATCATGTTTCATATAAACAACATGTATTCACATGTTCTTGATGACGTCCAATACTAAATTCATAATACCCATACGCAGATTCCACCAGTCCAATAAATCCAAACATATCAAATAGAGACAACAATTCCAAACATATCGAATAAGCACAAAAAATACAACTCGTTTACAAATTCAAAACTCCCTCGGTGTGTTGAAAATACTTTTAGGAACGGCCATTTAGCTTGAGTAGTGTTCAAAGCTTGAATTGTATCCAGTTCAAAATAAAGGAAACACACCCCTAAATATAAATCAATGAAAAACAATTAGCACTAAGTAACTATCGAATTTACAATCATAAGAATGAACAACAGCAAAAAGAGGGTTGCACTTGCACTTTCCCTAACTGGTTTATCTTCAGTCTCCATTTCAATCAGGTTAGATGCACAATTTCTTCATTAAAGGGGGGAAAAAACATTTATTAGCAGAGTTAATCACATGAAGGTTTCCGCTCGACAGCGACTATATATATATATATATATATATGTATATATGTGTGTGTGTATATATAGTAATTATATATATTTCCAAAAACTTGCTTGTGTTACCTATTTTTAAATCACAGTTAAATCCTTGATTATTTTTTATCTTTTTTATGGAAGTAAATCATTGCTTCAGTGGGTCTACATCATCTTCTCAGGGGCTGCGCTGGTGGACATTGGTGAAGCCATGAAACAGATGGCCGATATTAAAGACGCCCTCGATATCAACGTGAAACAGAACTTCATTGACCCACTTCAGACTCTACAAGACAAAGACCTCAAAGAGATTGTGGTACGATATAATTTTGCTGTTTATTATCATTTCATTTTAAAGAATTATTAAAAGTGCAATAGGATTTTGCATTTAAAAGTATTTTATACTTAAAAGTCTTTTGAAATGAGGTTTAAACTCACATGAGATGAAGAATCCAGGCATATCAGTGGCCTAGAAAAAGCTGCTTACTTGGAGCACGTCACCCCCTTATGGTGGCCGTTATTTTGACCAAGCAAATACTACTCATTTTATTTCCCTGATTCCCCCTATTAGTAGACACTCATTTACAGAATGAAGTTTGTCTTTATGGTTTAACATCAAGCAGTTTGTGCATTTGCAGTTTTTGTTTAAGTTGAAAAGTGAAATACAGCTATATTGACTAGGCCGATTAATTGATCAGTGTTTGATCATTTTGAGATAATAAGCATCGGCCAATAATTTTGCCTTCTTGGCCTATTACTTAATGAAAGCATGTTGTGTGATTTCCCTGATAGCATCATTTGAAGAAACTGGAGGGACGACGGCTAGACTTTGACTATAAGAAGAAACGCCAGGGCAAGATTCCTGATGAGGAGATCAAACAGGCTGTGGAGAAGTTTGAGGAATCCAAAGACCTTGCTGAGAGGAGCATGTTTAACTTTTTGGAGAATGATGTAAGGGAATAATTACTGTTGAGAACATTTTATTTTGATGACACTTACAGTGAGGTTTTTACATTAATGTATTAACTAACAGTAGCCTGTAGTCAATAATTTTAACCCATAAAACTCATCTTTGATCACCAAAATTACATATTTCAAAGTTTTTTCCTTGAAAAAAATTGTCTTCATGCCTTAAAATAGCTTGTAACTACACCCTTTAGTATTTAGTATATGCAGTTCTATGAATATGCAAATTAGCCCTGCCTCCACTCACTCACATCAGCTCAGGGATCCGCTCGTTGATGGTCACATGTTGACGTGATTGGTTACAAGGTAGTTTGTGACGTCAGAAACCCCAGCGATTTCAAACCGCGATTATGAAACTGTTTTTGGTTCACTGCAGTTTTAAGGAGAAAATACTCAGCAATGGTGCTGATTCTGAATTTGCACATGGTTCGTCTTAAAGCATATTAAAAACAACATAACATATAAACAACATTAAAAGCTTGATTTTCACCACAGGGGGACTTTAAGTTTCTGTTCTGGGGTTAACCTCTGTAAACGTCGTGTCTTTCACTCGCCTGTAGGTGGAGCAAGTGAGTCAGTTATCGGCTCTGATTGAGGCAGCTCTGGATTACCATCGACAGTCCTTGGAGATCCTGGAGGAACTCAACAGCAAAATACAGAACAGGTATATCTTCAACTGCACATGCTGGCAATTCAGTAGATGGAGCTGAAAGTCAGCTATATTCCCAGTCAATATTACATGTATCTAGTATGACAGTAACGGTATGTGCTGTTGGTCAATTTTCATTGGTCAGCAAGGAAAACTCATTTTGTGAGAAAACGGAAAAAGATTAATCTCTCTTTCTTTTCTTTTTTTGTAGCCTGTTTTGTTCCACTATTCAGACTTTGTTGGTGATTTTGATTTCACTTGCTTTAGAAACCAGACAAAAAAAATTGTGATGTTATCAAAGTGTTCAAAATAAAAAGGTGTCTTGCTAATATACAATTGAGTTTATGCACACATATTGGCATCTGCTCTTGCAGGATATCTACCGCAAGCAGTCGGCCCAAAAAAGAGTTCAAGCCAAAGTCAATCGTGTCCAGTTTGGAGACCGTCGAGAACACACAGCACAATGGACTTTCCCACACCTCATCTGTCAAAACCACAGGTATCAACGAGAAAACATCTTGACAGCTCTCAAGAGGAGAGCTTCTTATGTGCTTCAATCTAAGCAAGAAAATCCGTCCCAGAAAAAGTACAGAATATTTATTTTATATGTTGTATTTTCTCATAACATTTATTTGTTAAAATATTTTTTAAATCCTAAAACATTCACGTATCGTCTAGGTTTAAATAGACATTTACATTTTTAAATGTGGTCAAATTTTGGATAATATTAATAAAATAATCAAAGTACAGTATATATATATATATATATATATATACATACTGTACTTTGATTATTATTATTAGTGATACATTTATTAATCATAGTTCTTGGTTTACCAGCCAATCACTAGTGGAAAAATCACATATTCTGCATTAATGGTCTTAATAGAATTACAGTGTTATACAGTCCATTTTTTGGTTTTCTATTCACCTGTTTCATTTTGTGATTTGTTTTATTTAATTTTTATTCTGGCTGTCGTTATTTCTTAGTAATTTAAAGTAATTTAAAATCAAGAGGATCATGATTGGCTTTCATTGTGTGTTGCTCACATTTATCACCACCATCATGTTGTCTTACATAATTCCTTCATATTCTTTTCAGATATCCAGGTCATCCACTCTGTAAATGGAAAAAGTAGGTGGTAATGTTTATCATAGAAATGTTTTATTAGTAGGACTATTATATTTCAGTTGCATCATGATGATGCATGTAATCAGACTTGAAGAGACTTTAAAACTAGAAGTATTGGGTATACGTATATAAATATATGATTTAAAACTTGAAAGGGATCAAAACAAAGGGGTGGTGAAAGTAAGCAAAGTAAAACAATCAGAATTAAAACCAGACAACTTTAAAATTCCCATACATAATTCATAGAACACATGGTTGTTTTTTGTGGTCATGTTCATCAACTGTGTTTGTGTGTATGTGTCTGTCTCTCATGTTTGATCTCATGTGTTTTTGCTCTCAGTTGATCAGTTCACACACACATCACCCACAGTACCCAATGTATCATGGCCTGAAAGCACCAATGGTAATTGCAAACGTGAGTATTGTAGGATCATGCCTAGACACTTCAATGAATGTGAGGTTGTTGGCAGTACCCAGCCCTATAAAAAGCAGGAGATGTGTAGCATTTTGTCAGTAATGGCTATTTGAATTCTGCAGAAATATGTGGAGCTTTTGTTGGATAACTGCAGTCACAGATTTCATGTGAACCTACTCATCTCATCTACCCACACGTCAACTCTCAAACTACATTATTCCATGATTTGCTGTTACTTTCCTCTCAATAACCTGGTCCGATTTTAAAATGAGTTGTTCTGGCTGTTTGGAAGCAGCCCAGTGGTGTTAAATATTTCATTTTAAACCCAATTTTCTCATCCTCATGTGATTCAAGACCTAAATGACTTTTGTTTGTTCTTTGGAAAACAAAAAAAAGAATTTCTGAAGAATTTTTTAACAACATTTCTTTTAAGTGACCAAAAAAAAAACATGAAAACCATGCATCTTTCATTATGAAAACCATGCAACCATCCATGCATCTTTTTCACTATTTACAAGTTAATGAACTATATATGTGCATTATTATGCATTTTTGTGCATTATAATTGAATTATATTTGATAGCTTTTATGAAGAATAGACTGAATACGAATGAACATTAAATGTAATGAGAACATATCTTTTGATCTCTCACACAAAGCTATAATATGACTTAGAATATAACACATAAATACAACACATGAGACTTTTATGGTGCTTTTTTGAAGTTTGACAGGTTATTGTTGTAAACTGAATCTATGAAAACCATTTTCATTACTTGAAATAAAATAAACAACATAGGGTTAGTTCACCCAAAAATGAAATTTTTGTTATTAATTACTCACCCTCATTTGATTTCAAACCCGCAAGACTTTCGTTCATCTAAAGTAGACATATGAAGATCTTTTTGATGAAATCTGATGCAATTACTACATTTCTAGGGCTTGAAAGTGGTTGTTAGCCTATGCAGCTACCATTTTCAAGCCCTAGAAAGGTAGTAAACCGAGAAAACGAGGGACAGAAAGCTCTCAGATTTCATCAAAAAGATCTTCATTTGTGTTTCGAAGATGAACGAAAGGCTCACAGGTTTGGAACTACGTGAGGGTGAGTAATTAATGACAGAAGTTTCATTTTTGGGTGGGCAAACCCTTTAAAGGTGCAGTATGTAATATTGATAGCTAGTGGTTGAAATGGGTACTGCAGTCCAAATAACTGGCGGTAGCATTGTTTTTCAGAGAAACAAGTATTTGAAACTTAGCATGTTTCCTAAATCTCTACAAACATATTTTGGTATTTTTATGCTTTTTGTACAGTCAAAAAATTACACGCAGCACCTTTAACAAAAAAAAAAAAAAATTATTTCAGCAACATTTCTCATTTTCACTTAATGTTGAAGTACTAAAATAACTAAAACTAAATTAACTCAAATGAAAAATAAACCTAATAAAAAGCATATAGACATTAAAACATAAAAAGCCTGCAAAATTACTGAAAACAGAAAAAATAAGAATAAAATATCATTCAAAATATTTACAAAATCTATAATAGCTTATCAATGGTACTAAAAAAACACTGGTTTGACAGCAATGGTCACTATGAACGTTGTAGGATGAACATAAAATGATTCCAATGGAAAATAGAACACCATATGGGTTTGGAACAACATGTATAATAAGTAAATAATGACTATTTTAATTTATGGGTGAACTAATCTTTTAACAAATGTTGAAATCTGTGACATGGTTGTATTTTCCTCATTACAGAGATAGAATCACACATGGACCAGCCCTGTTGTCGATCGCTCTACGACTTTGATCCGGAGAACGAGGGTGAGCTGGGTTTCAAAGAGGGCGACATCATCATCCTCACCAATCAGATTGATGAGAACTGGTATGAAGGCATGATTAATGGTGAATCGGGCTTCTTCCCCATAAACTACGTAGAGGTCCTAGTGCCCCTTCCTCAATGAGCCGAGCCAACAACCAGTGGTCACCGACCACACAGCCAAACTAGACTGTCTCAACCGTCCACGCACCCAACATCCTCTGCTGCATTCTCACCAATGAAAGCCTTGCTTTTTACCACAGACAATTTTGAAGCTTTCACATTTCAGTATTTAACTTATTACGTTATTCAGGCGTCATGGTGCAACATCTAGATTTTTACACTGCGAAAACATTTTAATCAGTATTTATCTAAACATGCCCTGTTTTCACCCGCTATTAAGATGCGTTTGGTTGATCGGATCACAAGTAGACGAGGAAGACAAATTCCTGTTTAGTGTTTTAATCTGTCTCTTTTGTCCACTTTCAACCACTTCTGTCCTGATTTCTTTGAGGGGAGGGTCTATGGGCGGGTAAATGAATGGCCTTTTTTTTTTTTCAGATCTTTCGATCTAATGGGCGAAATAAGCTCACGGAATTTACATATGACCTCGAAAGGAGATAAACGAAAAACACACGGAGAGCAGCAGCTTTCGTTTCTGCTCTGATAGCCGCTTCTTAATACCAGATGTAAACAGGGCTTTACATTTCATGCAGTTTAGAAAGAACATGATGCAGGGCACCAACTGACCATGTGATGAAGCCGATTAGAATGCAGCTAAAATTCAAGATATAAGGCAAAAAAAAAAAAAAAAAGCCCCTGCATGGGTTTTTGTCTTGAATTGATTTACCAAAATTGATGTGCAATTAATTTGCGAGTAATTCGATTAATTAATTGGCACATCATGTAATTAATTAGATAAAAATTGTAATAGCTTAACAGCCCACACATGCATATATACATATATATGCTTGTAAGTCTTTTATTACACAATTTTGTTTCTTCAGATTTAGATTTTAGGATGTTTAGCTGGATGGTTATTGGAAAACGATTACGATTATTGGAAATACTGAATTTTTTTTTTGCAGTGTCATTTCAATGCACATGTTTTATTTCAGCTTCAACGCAGCATTCACCTTGTTCATTTGGAAATGTGTTGCATCCAATGGGGGTGGATTTGTATTTTGCTGTCTCCGTATGTTTTTTGGTTTTTTTTGGCTCTGATATGGGGTTTACCTGCCTGCAGTGGTCTTATGTGTTTTTTGAAACACAATTTTTCTAAAAACTGTGACCATCTTGACTGCTACTCTTATGAATGTCTTACTCTTACTCTCTTCCTGTCTCCGTTTACAGACTTATTGTGATCTTGGGTATCATAGTAAGCATCGCGGGTGTTTTAATGGGTTTTGCTCTCTCGCGCCTTCCAGTGCTTTTTTGAACAGTGGCTGTATTGCACTAAAGCTTTAGAATAACACACCCATTGATGTGCACATTTTATTTTTTGTGTTGTGTTTTTCGGTTTTAGGACATTGCACTTTCTACTGTATCTCTTTCTGCCATGCCGATGAATACAAAATTTTATCAGTCTTATCTTATGGAGTGCTAAAAAATATATATATATAAATATATATTGATATGGATCATAACTTTGTACTGTATGTAACAAGAACTTTTTGCTCGCCTATGTGGTTTGTTTGACCTATGTCGTACTCTGAATGACATTTTAAAATTTGCAGATGTTAATCAAACATTCTCGCCCTAGTTAAACCGTCCTGTGCTTATAAACTAAATTGGACATCTTTCGAATTCAGACCAGTTTTGCTTGAAATTACAAAATTTGTCTCTGTGTTTGTCCACCAAAATTAGACTGTATTCTATTAATGTCAAACATTATTTTTGTTACTCTGAACAGTATGTTTCTTGTGCATGAAATGGAACTTTGAATGACTGTTTTTGTTTCTGTATTGGCCAGATACTGCCATCAACTGTCGCAAATGTTGTAATCATCTCAGACCAATAACTTTTTGACTTGTCATTCCCTATTGTATCTTTTTCTGGTCAGAGAGCAAAAAGGGAAAAAAAGTAAAAGTTGAAGAAACAAATTATGCTGAAAGCTGCAATGTGGAATTTCTGTGCCACTAACAGCACAAAACCTGAGTTGACAAAAGTACTATATTTTTGCATAAAAAAATAAAAATAAATGTCAGTGATCATTTCATGACCAGTTACAAGGCTAAGTTTAATTCTTAGGGTTACAGGTTGCAATCCCGAACCCTCAAAATCATGAGCCGTAATAATAGTGATGCTTCCCTTAGCAAATACCACTAAATATTTTCAAATAGGCCTGGATAAAAAATATTTCCTGATTCGATTCAAATCACATTCTCAAGCTCTTGATTTGATTTAATTTGATTCTAGTTAATTTGGATATATTTCAATTATACTATGCATGTGAAAGAAATTCTCTCTGCTATAAATGCTTGAACATTCCAACTTGTTAGATTACAAAATTATTATTTTTATTTTTTAAACAGCAGGCCCAATGTCGTTTTAATGATTCATCAAAAGGACCAGCTAAAAAAGTCATTTGTTCATACACTGGTTTACTTTACCTAGCTTTTTTGTTCAGCCCACAGAGATAACTTAATTGAAAGTTTTTTGTGCCATGTTTTATCTCTTCACATTCAATTCATACTGCAAGTTATCAGGAAAATATCACTTCTTTTGCTGCATATTTAGCAGTGGGGACGCACAGTTACTGAAAAGCAGTGCCGCAAACATTGACAAAAAAAAGGATCGAGCTTGGAATTTAAAACATTTATATAGATATTGTTTAAATATTTTTACTTGTCCCATGTTTCAGAAATTCTTATCAAACACCTATCTTCCATTGTTTGGAAAAACGTGTTCAAATCGACCAAAAGTTCATTTTACAGACCACTTAAACCAAATTGAGCACTATTTTGAAAGTGCCACAGTGTTTACAATCCTCAGGAAGTCAACCTACTTACATGACCGTTCAAAAGTTTGGGGACGGTTCTTTTTTTTAAAGAAAAAAATGTATGATAATATTTTTATTCAGCAAGGAAAATTAAATTGCTCAGAAAGACGGTAAAGACATTTATAATGTTGCAAAAGATTTCTATATTTTTTTTATAACTTTCTATTGATCACGAAAAAAAACTTCCACAAAATTAGTAATTAGCACAACTGCAACATTGATAATAATAAGAAAATATTATTGAGCAGCAAATCAGCATATTAGAATGATTTCTGAAGGATCATGTGACACTGTAGTAATAATGCTGATAATTCAGTTTTACCATCACAGGAATAAATTACATTTTAAAATATATTCAAATAGGAAACAGCTATTTTAAATTGTAGTAATATTTTACAATTTTATGGTTTGTGTATTTCTCATAAAAAAAATCATTAAAAGAAACGACCCAAACTTTTGAACGGTGGCGTATAATTGTCTCAGCACAAAATACTGAAAAAAATACAGAAATAGACCCTGCACAAAAAACTACCTGACTACTTTCTGAAGATGTTTGTGAAAACAATATGAAATTGCTTGAATCAAAGGAAGATGTGGCACCCGAATCATCCCGATCTCAAACTTACGATGTAGAATAGCTCTTTACTTCCAAACACTATTACTTACTCCTAAACCAATTTTACAGTGTTCTTATGAAATTTCTTCTCGAACGTTCATCACTACATCACTGAGTGAAAGGAAAGGCTTGTGAGTTGTTTTCTTTTTTGCTCTCTGGCGTAATTTATACACAAAGTTGTTTATAGATGTTGTAAATGAATATATTATTACACACTGTATATTGCATAAATAAATGACGTGGAAATATTGATTACATGTCATGGCTGATTGTACATTGTATAGTTTATTTCTTTGTCTTTTTAAGCTCATCCAAACAAACAAGCAGCAGCTGCCTTCAAAAATCTATCATTTTGTAATCAAACTTAAGACTTTCCGAATTGTCCGTAATTGAGTTTATATCCAAACCTCAGTGCTCCTTTGTTTTGATTTTCTTTCTTTGTTTGGCTGCGATTTACCCTTGAGCAATTGTGTTCCTCTGTAGGTGTCCTTGTCTTTCTTCGTCGAGCAGTTCCCAACACAGGTCCAGTCAGGCTGGTGGTCCACCACTAGATCTAGGGTAGGAAGCGAAGTGGTGCTGGTCACGTCTCTGAAAGTTAGAGAGGCTATGGACTGCGAGTCTTGGTTTATAGTGCCGTAACCCCTCCAGGAGCTGTCCTTGATGAGCATTGACTTCTTGATCATTTTCCAGCCCAGATGATTGAGCTCTAAGAAGTTGAGGAAGATGCAGAAAACACCTACGCAAAACATGAAGATCAAGAAGATGGTTTTCTCAGTGGGACGGGAGACGTAGCAGTCGACCCTCTGCGTGCAAGGACTCGCCGTGCACACGAAGTGAGCGGGAACGTTGAAACCGAAGAGGAGCCACTGCGCCACAACGAAAGCGACCTCGAGAATGGCACGGAAGCACACGTGGAAGACGTAGTACTTTGAAAGGACTCCCGGGGAGATCTTGGATGGGGCGCCGGTCTCCCGCTGCGCCTGTGAGCTTTTCTGCCCGCTCTGGTTGGCGATGCCTTCGAGAACATCAGCAAGACTGTGACCCAAGTGCTTGTGCGACTTGATGGAGCAGCTATCCGAATCGCAACTGCGACCGTACGCTTCCCTCGCCTGCTCGCCCTCTGGATGCTTGGATAAGTTGTGCCAGGTGTAGATGATGAAGCAAAGAGAAGGCGTCGACACCGTGATGATCTGGAAGACCCAGAATCGAGGCTGGGAGATGGGGGCGAAGGCGTCGTAGCAGACGTTGGGACACCCCGGTTGAAGGGTGTTGCAGACGAACATCTCCTGCTCGTCCGTATAAACGTCCTCAGTCGCCACAGCCACGATGAGCAGGCGGAAGATCACCATGACCGTGAGCCAGAGGCGTCCGATCATGGTGGAGTGCTGGTGCACGGCGTCCAGCAGCCGCTTGAGCAGTGTCCATTCTGTCATGTCTCTACGCACCGGCCTCCTGAAGTACAGCACCTGAAATAGATCCACTTTAGCTCTGTTGCCAGCAAGGACGGGTGTTTTCATGTTACAGCTCTGGCCAGAGAGCGAAGGTGCCATCACTGCTCCCAGCCATCCCTTTCTCCTTCAGAGATAAGGCCTCCGCTTGGGACCGTGCCGGCCACTTCACATTGGTCACGTGGTGCTGTCGCTTGTCTTTAGAGTCCATTTACAAACCGCAGGAGAGACGGCACTCTTCCTACTCTTGATAGCGTCGGCAGATTACGTTCTTTTCAGATTGCCGCCGTACGTGATAGGATGGGTTCCTTCTGAAGGCCACTTTTAAAAATACGCCACAGATAGCGGATACGTGCATGTGCTAATCTATATACTTTAAACTTGGCATTGCGCGCTATGAATATTGTTGGCTCTTATGACAAATTGCTTATGTTCCTCAGTTGTAAGCTGCTTTGGATAAGTGTCTGCTAAATAGATCAATTAAAATGTGATAGTTGCCTAGTCCGTGATTTTGTCAGTCATGTTTGTAACTTTGTAATCGGTTTGAATTGAGTTAAAATTATATACCATTCAAAAAATGTATGTTTTTGAAAAAGTCTCTTATGGTTACCAATGCTGCTTTTGTTTGATAATTTTGACATATATTATTTGGTATACAATATATATATATTTGTTTTCTATTATGATATTTATTTTAAATATATATATGGAAAAGCTGGATTTTCAACAACCTTACTCCAGTCCACAGTGTCACATGATCCTTCAGAAATCATTCTAATATGCTGATTTGCTGCTCAAGAAACATTTCAATGGTTCAACATTATAAATGTCCTCTTTACTGTCATTTTTTTTTATCCGATTAATGCATCCTTGCTGAATTAAATTAATATATGTGTATATATATATTATTTTTTTTTAAATCTTACTGCCCCAAAACCTTTGAATTGTAGTGTATGGTAAATGTCTTTTACCAGTATAGGATAGAAATAAAATGTTTCCAATACTGATGATACTGTTTGTTTACAAAAGTGATGGCAGCTATTTTGGATCTTAAACTAAAATAGGCAGATGATAGCAGTTATCTTCATGGTATCTGCTAACTGGTCCCCGTTGATTATTTATGAGTCCTTAAAAGGTCTGACACAAGTGGACGCCAAAGAAAAAGCAGTAACCAGGGGCTCTGTTTCCAAACAACTTAAAAGCCAACTATGTAGACTGTAAGGCAGCTCACTAGGTAGTATTTTGAATGATTTGGTACGCTAGATTGCCAGCAAATCCATGCGTCATACAAATAGCATTCCTAGAGCAAAGTGCTGGAGACTCAACTCACAATTGATTTCAACAGAGCTTGGAGTTGGCATGTAGTTAGCATCACACACTACTGAAAATGGTAAAATGGTCTAACTTTTAATAGTTTATAATAAAAAAAATCATTTTGTTTGCCATCTAAAGTCTTTTCAGCCCATCGCAATGCATTATGGGGTTGTCTTTTCAGAGAGGAATGGATATGATGCTGCTGAAGAGAAAAGGTACAGTATCTTAGAAGCCATCATTCACATTCAAATTGCAAGCACCTACAATATATTTGTATAGCGCTTTTCACAATACATATTGTATCAAAGCAGCTTCACAGTAAATTAAAATAATACAACAAGGTTTGTTTCTAGTGGAATTTATTGATTGATAAAATTAAATTAAATATCCCCAAAAATATCCTCCAATATCTTAAAATGATGTTTATGTAGTCAGGTTGTAGAACAGCGCATGTCACACAACCCCTTTTTTAGCGCTGCATTCGTTGTGTTGTGTCTCTTTCGGTTTGTTTTTCCACAGCATGAAGGTAAGATCCTATTGGTTTTTGAATGAACCACTCATTTTAAAATCTTCTAGGTCTACTTCTGTTAGGACATCCGCTTCAAACATTATCTCATGATCTCTATATGCTCATGATAATTTTAGTTAACTCTACATTAAGTAAATCCACTTCACTAATTACTCTTCAACAGCGATGCCATAGAAAAAAACAGCTACCGCAAGAATGTAAGTTCAAACACAAAATTATAAAATCTATTTAATTAGATAGTGCCTAAAGTTTTTTTTCTTTCATTGGAATGGTATGAAACTTGGTGACTTTTGAGGCAGTCGTTGACACCTTCCAAATACCCAAATACAAATAAATAGGAGGTTGAAATCAGATAAAGCATTTCTGTTAATTTTTGTAAAAACAATTATTGAATTTTGATGTTATGTGTAGAAAAATGTGTTTCTCTGTGTTCAGGTTTGACTGTAGTAAAATGAATGTAAAAACTGACTCTTCAAATCAACATTTCAAACAAAAAAATATATAAACCTTGACAAAAGTGGTCTTTAAGAATGTCAAATATCCAAATCCACAACTTAATAAAAATAAGTATTCATGTCTAAAAACACTTAGAGAGTTAATAAGCATCTTTATATAGAGCTATATAGGAATCTAGTGGTTACACCACAGCATTACACAAGTTTATCTTTATTTACTCCCACCAGATAACACTAATCTGGATAATGGATTTTTCAATGCGGAAAAAATTATCATAATTATTGCATACAATTCTCTCAAAATAAAAAATAAAAATAATTATTGAACAAAAATAAATTACATTGATTTGACTGAAAATAAAAAAAGTTACATTTCAGATGTTCGGTCACATTTGACCGTGAACACCACAAGTGTTACTCCCAAATGAACAATACCAGAGGGCTAAACAACTTTTTAGGAACTTTTTTTTTCTTTTTCAACCTGGTGATATCTATTAGTTTTTCGCAGTATATCGTTTAGGCCAATATGTGGGCCCTTGTTCTCCTCTGAACACATAAAGAACATTTGGCTCATAGGGCCGGTGATGTTGAAGTACTCACCATGACTAATGGCTCTATCAGTAACTTTTGCTGTGATGTTGCCCATGGCAATCAGACATGGATGCAGGTCTCAGGTCAGTATAGGAGTGTGTGCGTGTGTGAATACTTGTCCATGTTGTGTTTCCAGGAAGGCTGTGCTCAGAGAGTTCCTTTTGATCTTTGATGAGCTGTCAACAGTGTCTGGACCTTTATCACACACGCACATGTGTAACCAACACATTTAATATTCAATTAACATTATATAACAATATTTGCATGTCGTGTGCAGTAGATGTTTTGTTAGATTAAATATGGCTGAAAAGAAATAACTTGTTACATTTACTGTAGTGAGGTTCATACTGATAACGTACTAGATACATTCTTTGAGTTTTACTCTGAGTAGCTTGCAGCAAGTTTTAAAAATCTTATTTTGAGGATGTTAAGAATACAGTTCTGCACAAAAACAAATCTTGTCGCTTGCATGGTTCATTACTTTTTCTAGACATTTTAATGAATATTTAAATTGTCTTGGCAGATTATGACTGTAGGGAACTTTTTTGGTCTGTTGCACCTCCTGAAATTAGAAACTAAAGTATTTTTGTTTAAATATTTGTTGGAATAGAGAAAGAGAAGATAAATTAACTTGAAGCAACAAGTTATTTAGACTTTCAGAGAACATGATTTTAGTATATTTTGTCTGACTACAAGTTAAAAGTGCAGAAAGACAAAATATACTGAAAGCAAGTCTTAAATTTTAAAGTGTATTTATATATAATGTTTTTCCCCTGGAAAAGCAAAGGTGTGCTTATTTAACCCCTCTTTCACCACATGCATTTCTCTTTTTTTTCCCCCAGTAAATTCTTAATGGATAAAATTTAGTCCCGTCCAATTTTTCTCAATAGATGTCCTGTTACACTCAATATTAATCACATTGTGGAAGTAAAATAGGTTGTGAAACAGTGTTTCATGTTGACTTTAAGAAATGACAAATCTGAACCATTTACTTCTCGTAATTTCTGTTAAAAAGAAATATTCAATTTTGCACAGAGAAGATTTGTCATGTTGGAGCAGCACATTGGGTGTTTATGCAGATGGTGTGAGTTCAAAGCTGGCTTGTCTTTTCCGATCCTTTCCTTATTGTTTCTTGTTTTATCTCTCATTATCAAATTAGAAGTAGCCAGAATGTAGGCCTACAATAGCGCCTCAGCCAGTCACACCTCACTGAATCCCACAACATTAAAGAGGAAGTTCTCTTTCACCAAAGCTTGTTTTATTCCTGTGGTAATCCCTGGTGTCTGGGTCTCTCCTGCAAGCGCCTAAGAGGTGTCAAAGGAATTATTCACCCCTTCACGTGGTTCATGAAGAAATCCACATTGATGTCCGTCCCCGCCGGCCTTTCTAGCGAGCAGCTTGGCCATGAATAGCAGACAGGATTAGTGCCAACAGGACAGAAAGAAAAGCGAGCAGACAGAGGGAGGAAAGAAAGAGGCAGATTTATGGGGTGAGACTCAATGAGAGTGAAAGTCTCTCATATGACTACTTGTCTACAGTGTTTCCCTTCTGCACTTTCATCTAAGCTAGACCTGCGGTATAAAGAAAGATATTACGAATAAATCAACCCTTTACTGCCTAATCTCTCGTGATTGTCGCAGCTGAGTTTCTCACGTGTTCAAAGATCTGATCTTTTGTCCTTATGCTTCTGTTGTGTCTGCGTCGACTGGCTTTAGGAGACATTTGTAGTCAAATAATCGGACCTCCAGACAGGGGCAATGCTGAGAGGTTTGAACGACAATTAAACAGGCCTGTACAAACACTCAAAGCCACTCAAGACTGTTACATGTTGATTTTTCAACAGCCAAGAGATGTTTTCGGGCGTCACATCCTGCCTAACAGTGCTTGTGTGTTAAATTCTCTGTAACACTCTGCCTCAAGTGGCTTATTACTTTAATAACATTTTGATTGGGTTTTTAATGCCAATATCTAGATACAATGTGTGCATGTATGTATAGTATGCATGTATGTCAAACAGTTGATGGACCTCATTGACTTCCATAGTATTTATGTTCCTACTAATTGAAGTCAATGGGGTCCAACTTTCTTGTTACCAACATTCTTTCAAGTATCTTCTTTTGTGTTCAGCAGAAGAAAGGAATTCATACAGGTTTAGAACAACTTGGAGGTTTCAGTAAATGACAGAATTTTCATTTTTGGGTGAACTATCCCTTCAAGAGTAAAATATTCTTAAAGAGTATATATAAAGAGTCTTTAAAATGAACATACCAACACTGATGTTTCACTAGAGCTCTCAATTGGCAGCATAACAATACTTTGGCAAAAATGCATCTGCTACTCAAATGTAGCAATGGATTACATTGAATTATTGTTGGGTACGTGTTTTACAGTAGTGTAAACATGGCTGGACAAAGGAAAATCTCTCAAAAACAATAAATGCTCACAATGCTGAACCATTTTAGACATCAGTCAGCGAACAAGATAAAAAGGTATTTAGCAAGAGATCAGGCCGCTCTTATAGATCAGCGGGCTAAAATTAGACCTGGTCCGTGAGGTTTACACGCTGCCAACACTTTCACCGTTTGTTGTTGGTATGTCTGCAACGGTTTACAGTCAAAGCTTAGGACCCCGTTCGATTAGCATAATGTCAGGAAAATGAAAAGCCATTGGTGACAACTAACTGGATTAAGGAAGCCTGAATGAAGAGCTGCCCGGGGTGTAACCAACGGTGATGTGAGAAGGATTTCCCTTTGTCGGTTCTGTGCCTGTGCTTTCCTGGCCTTCCAGCTAATCCTCAGCTATTCTCACCAACGACCTTGGGCTCATGCTAATCTGACGAGAGAGAGAGAGAGGGGTGTGTGAGAGAGAAGGAGAAAGTCTACCTATCTTTAAACCTTCTTCAGAGGCTGATTCTGCTCGTGTTATGGGGAGTTTGGATGAAAAACAGCGTCTGTCTGATGGTAAGTTCCTAACTTTCCTGAAAACTTTGAATTAGCTTTTCATTTGCAGAAGTCATTGAATGGTGTTTTTGAAGTTGTTTTAGATGTCCATTTGGTAAAATGTTATATGTGGCTCGTGTGCCTATACAGTAGAGTTAATGTTGCCTCCATTGTGAATCCATTGACTTGTGCATCACAAGGATGCAGCAGAGAAATGCAATGGTTTGCAAAAAAAAAAAAAAAGTTATGCTCCAGCATGCAATCAAAACTTCAAATTGTAATGTTTGCTCTCTGACGTAAGCATCTATTGACCAATTTCAGAGAGGCAAGATGTGTGTCCTTCAGAAACAACTTTTGGACAGTCTTCATAAAACTAATGATTTCAATGACCTGGCATTTTCCACACTCTCAATGGATCTTTTGCATCGCTTACAGTTTAGTTTCAGTTCATGAAGTCTGTACATCATTCAGTGGAAAATAGTGTAACCTCAGTTAAATCCTTCACTCTCAAGGAGGTACAAAAGCTGTCACTGGGGCGGTATCCTTGGAAAAGTTACGAATATACTCATATGTACCTTTAAGACCTTTGATATGCACCGTTTAAGGATAAATGCGTCACAAAAGTGTACCTTTTGAAAGGGTTCCACCCCAGTGACAGTTTTTGTACCTTTTTTATACAGCAAAAGTCATCATTATGGACCCATGATTCATATGTAACTGAGCCCAGCCTAATTATCTAAAAAATAAAATGATGAAACATGCATTGAATGTGAATGATAGCCTAAAATGTATATGCATGCAATTGTTTCAAATATGCATATGCAAGTGATCATCATCTGCAATAGTTTAAAGAGGGAAACACACACACACACACACACATATATATATATATGTATGTATATTTATATGTATGTATATATATCCAAGCAAATTATATCTCAAGAGTAAAAAAGCAGCTTTTTCAGTCTGTTCCTCACACAAAGGACAAAGCTAACGCAAACAAACTTCAGGTTCCTGTCTGTATTGTTCTGTCAGTGTCTCTTCATTGATTCATGTCTCCGTCTCTCTCAGCTTGCGGTTGCTCAGGTATGAACGGCCTCGTGTGCAGCAGTCATGCTCTGTGAGGAGTCTTCAGCTGGGCTCAAGGCTGCTCTGGATTCTCTGGATACTGAGACCTCCACAGATCCTGTGCAGGAAGTCATTCACAGTAGCACTTATGTTTCCTCTGTGATCCCTGCACATGTGGGCATCAGGTGGGTCTAAGCCATTTATCCGAATACCCATTAGGCATTGGTGACGTAAATATGTGCAGTCATGAGTTTATATTCATCTGATGTCAGAAAGTTGTAGAAAGTCTCTCACCAAGGCTGCATTTATTTGATAAAAAAATACTGTGAGATTTTAATTATTTAAATCTTTCATTATTTATTATTTCAATTATAAATACCTCTATTGTATTTTAATGAAGGGGTGGTTGAATATGATTTCACTTTTCTAACTTTAGGTAGTGTGTAATGTTGCTGTTTGAGCATAAACAACATCTGCAAAGTTACAACGTTCAAAGTTCAAAGCAAAGGGAGATATTTTCTTTTAAACAATTTTCTTTTAAAAATTGCTTTTTAAGGATTACAACAAACGGCTGGTTGGGACTACATGACATTCCTCCTGGTTTAGTGACATCATAAACCCTCAAATTTACATAAACCCCGCCCCCTGAACACGATTTATAGATTATCAAGACAGAATATGCTAATCAATGACTAGAAGATAACTACACATAAGCTACATAAATTCACCAACTAACCAATCAGAAATGTTGTCTACATGTTGTCACTTCTTGAGTCTCTCCATCTTTCTGACTTCGGTTTGAACATAAAAGGCTAAAAGTTTTTGAGATTTTCAGTGCATGTCTGTGTCAGGTAAAAGGACACAAGCCGTTGTAGCTCCGCCCTCTGTACTGGGAGCTGCAGCTCATTTGCATTTAAAGAGACGGTGCGTTTTTGCTCACCCTCAAAAAGGGACAGCTTTAACATGCTATATAAAAATATCTGTGGGGTATTTTGAGCTAAAACTTCACATACACACTCAAAGACTTATTTTACATCTTGTGAAAAGGGCATTATACCACCCCTTTAAAATTGATCCTTCAGATTTGTTCAGGTTTTTTTTTTTTTTTTGTGGAAACGTGATACATTTTTTTTCAGGATTCTTTGATGAATAGAAGGTTCAAAAGTATTAATTCCTTTAACTTATAATATTGTATATCTCACAGTTGAAACTTTATATCTCATAATATGCATATATACAGTGAGGAAAATAAGTATTTGAACACCCTGCTATTTTGCAAGTTCTCCCACTTGGAAATCATGGAGGGGTCTGAAATTGTCATCGTAGGTGCATGTCCACTGTGAGAGACATAATCTAAAAAAAAAAAATCCAGAAATCACAATATATGATTTTTTAACTATTTATTTGTATGATACAGCTGCAAATAAGTATTTGAACACCTGTCTATCAGCTAGAATTCTGACCCTCAAAGACCTGTTAGTCTGCCTTTAAAATGTCCACCTCCACTCCATTTATTATCCTAAATTAGATGCACCTGTTTGAGGTCGTTAGCTGCATAAAGACACCTGTCCACTCCATACAATCAGTAAGAATCCAACTACTAACATGGCCAAGACCAAAGAGCTGTCCAAAGACACTAGAGACAAAATTGTACACCTCCACAAGGCTGGAAAGGGCTACGGGGAAATTGCCAAGCAGCTTGGTGAAAAAAGGTCCACTGTTGGAGCAATCATTAGAAAATGGAAGAAGCTAAACATGACTGTCAATCTCCCTCGGACTGGGGCTCCATGCAAGATCTCACCTCGTGGGGTCTCAATGATCCTAAGAAAGGTGAGAAATCAGCCCAGAACTACACGGGAGGAGCTGGTCAATGACCTGAAAAGAGCTGGGACCACCGTTTCCAAGGTTACTGTTGGTAATACACTAAGACGTCATGGTTTGAAATCATGCATGGCACGGAAGGTTCCCCTGCTTAAACCAGCACATGTCAAGGCCCGTCTTAAGTTTGCCAATGACCATTTGGATGATCCAGAGGAGTCATGGGACAAAGTCATGTGGTCAGATGAGACCAAAATAGAACTTTTTGGTCATAATTCCACTAAACGTGTTTGGAGGAAGAAGAATGATGAGTACCATCCCAAGAACACCATCCCTACTGTGAAGCATGGGGGTGGTAGCATCATGCTTTGGGGGTGTTTTTCTGCACATGGGACAGGGCGACTGCACTGTATTAAGGAGAGAATGACCGGGGCCATGTATTGCGAGATTTTGGGGAACAACCTCCTTCCCTCAGTTAGAGCACTGAAGATGGGTCGAGACTGGGTCTTCCAACATGACAATGACCCGAAGCACACAGCCAGGATAACCAAGGAGTGGCTCTGTAAGAAGCATATCAAGGTTCTGGCGTGGCCTAGCCAGTCTCCAGACCTAAACCCAATAGAGAATCTTTGGAGGGAGCTCAAACTCCGTGTTTCTCAGCGACAGCCCAGAAACCTGACTGATCTAGAGAAGATCTGTGTGGAGGAGTGTGCAGTGTGTGCAAACCTGGTGAAAAACTACAGGAAACGTTTGACCTCTGTAATTGCAAACAAAGGCTACTGTACCAAATATTAACATTGATTTTCTCAGGTGTTCAAATACTTATTTGCAGCTGTATCATACAAATAAATAGTTAAAAAATCATACATTGTGATTTCTGGATTTTTTTTTTTTAGATTATGTCTCTCACAGTGGACATGCACCTACGATGACAATTTCAGACCCCTCCATGATTTCTAAGTGGGAGAACTTGCAAAATAGCAGGGTGTTCAAATACTTATTTTCCTCACTGTATATTATTTTTTAACTTTATCTCAATTAACTTCTTTATTTATTTTTTTTACTAAGGTACAAACATGCTTCCATTCCAAAATAAAGTGCAATAATAAATAATGATAATGATGAAATGATTAAAATAATGGTAGCTTAACTTTTAAACAACCTACAAAAGACTTGCTTATAATCTGCACATTTCAACTACCTAAATTAATTGATTTGGCCAACTTAAAAAGACTTCGTTCAAAAACACGTAATCACCCCAAACTTTTGAAGATAGTGTGTGTGCATGCATATGTGTGTATGTATGTATGTATATATAATTTAAATATATGATTAAAAAAAGAAAGAAATTAAAGTCGTTATTGTAACACATCTCATGCACATTCATATTCATATAATGATCTCAGTATATCTCATATCTATTCTTTTTTTAACTCTATCCACAGTTAACATCTGCATGGTGCAAACAGGCTTCCATACCAAACAAATAGTGTTAACATGATTTTTAAACACCCCACGAAAGGCTTGCTTATAGCCTGCACATTTCAACACCCATCTACATCATGTGAATTTTAGTAGCCTTGTTTTCTGATGGATATCCTGGTCTCTCTTTTCAGTCTGAACAGCGAGGAGCCGTTCTGTCGTATCTGTCATGAAGGCAGCAGTGCGGGCGATCTGTTATCACCCTGTGAGTGTGCCGGGTCTCTGGCGATGGTTCACCGTGTTTGTTTGGAGCACTGGCTCACGGCCTCCAGCACCAGCCACTGTGAGCTCTGCCACTTTGAGTTCTCTCTGGAGAGACTTCCTAAACCACTCACAGAGGTACAGGAAAATAATCAGCAGTAGTGCTTTTGAATAATTGAATCCTCTATAATTTGCTTTAGAGGATTTCTAATGAGTCCAGAAACTTAATGGCCTAAACACTTTAAAGTCCCCCTGTAGTCAATAATTGTATCCCTTGAAACTCATCTTTGATTGCCAAAATTACATATTTAAATTTTTTTTACCCTTGCCTCAATTGTTATACGTGGTTCTATGAATATGCAAATTAGCCCCGCCTCCACTCACTCACACCAGCTCATAGATCCACTCATTGATGATCACACGTTGATGTGATTGGTTACAAGGTAGTTTGTGACGTCAGAAACACCAGCGATTTCAAACCGCGTTTTTGAGTCTTTCGTTCACTGCAGTTTTAAGGAGAAAATACTCAGCAATGGTGTTGACTTATGAATTTGCACATGGTTTGTCTTAAACCATATTAAAAACATAAAAACATCACATAGACAAATAAACAACATTAAGAACTTGATTATCACCACAGAAGGATTTTAAAAAATCTTTTTGATTTTAGTAAACTAACCCCCCAATTTCACATACAAATGCATGTTTGAGCTGATTTAACTGAAAGCAACTTGCATTGGCATTTAAAATATGTCAGTGCCATTGTTTTGTCTCAAGATGCACACCAGTAATTTTTTTTTTTAAAGGCACTTTTATAAAAGCTAATTAAATGTCCTAATTGAACAAGGGTCTAATCCTGGTTTAATCTAAGCCCTGTCTGTGAAACCAGGCCTAAACTTAATTGACTGTGTGTACTGTGAATGACATTAAAGCAGACGAAGACAATGGTGTAGAGGACCCTGGTTGATTATTCTAAAACTTGAAAAATGAACTATAAACCTGAGCTTTACATAAAACAAAAGCCTAAACATGACTTGAACTTGACTTGACTGATAACAATAACCTGAAATGTGGAATATTTTTTCATATTGATCTTCAATTCTGATAAAAAGAAAAGCTTTAGAAATCAGATCCAACATAGATTTCTGTCTATGCAAATAAATTCTGTACAAATATTTGTAAAAAAAAAAAGAAAGAAAAAAAGAAAGAAGTGTTTTGGCAGTCATAGATAGATTCCTAAAATGTTAGGACCTAACAGTTAGGTCCCAGTTTTTACAAAAGTTATTATTTAGCCCCTCTTGATTTTCAGTGGGAAATTATTTTAAAGTAGCTCCATTTGCTATAATTTTGTATGTTTAGCAGATGGTGAAACTGCATCTTGGGCACCGACTATTTACTCCTCTATTTCTTCTAATTGTGTTTTTGGCTAAATGTTGCTATGGAAACGCAGATATTGTCCGACCTCAGCTGATACATAATTCACTGCGAGTCTGTCAATCTGCCCTCACAAATGACTTTAGAGTTTATTTAGAGGCATAAAGAGATCTAAAACTGCAAATGGACATATAATAGCATACACTCTGCATTAGTCGCAAGGAATGTGTTTTAAGCAACATTATCATCAGCCTTCATTCTCATGGAGTCAGTCACTCTTGAGTCCTGAGTCGTGCCTCTGCTTCACCTTAAGGCACACAGCAGATATTGGCAGGTCTGTTTTACCTCGACGTCTTTTAAACACTAATCCACTTAGCAGGAAAATGAGATTAGATGAGGAACGTATCCCTGTCACTGCAGAGGCTGGACGGGGACATGCCGCATTATTAATGTCCTTATCTCATGTTTGGGCTGGAGGACAGGAAAATGATACTATGTCCATGTGCATCACAACAAACCTCACATGCCCTATCAGTGCTGTGCCTTGCACTAAAGTTAGAGAACAAGCAATATTATGACAGATACAAATACAGATTATAACTGTCTGATATATATCTGATATACTTATGCATCATCATTAGACTACAACAATAAAACCATAATATTTAAAAATAATAATAATCAGAATAATAATAATTCTCTATCTATCTATCTATCTGTCTGTCTGTCTGTCTGTCTGTCTGTCTGTCTGTCTGTCTGTCTGTCTGTCTGTCTGTCTGTCTGTCTGTCTGTCTATCTATCTATCTATCTATCTATCTATCTATCTATCTATCTATCTATCTATCTATCTATCTATCTATCTATCTATCTATCTATCTATCTATCTGTCTGTGTCTATCTATCTATCTGTCTGTCTGTCTGTCTGTCTGTCTCGTTCTGTCTGTCTGTCTGTCTTTTATCTATCTATCTTTCTATCTGTCTGTCTATTTATCTATCTATATATTTATCTGTCTATCTGTTTGTCTGTTATCTCTCTATCTGTCTGTCTATCTAAATCTAAATCTAAATCTAAATCTAAATATAAATATAAATATAAATATAAATATAAATATAAATATAAATATAAATATAAATCTAAATATAAATATAAATATAATATAAATATATACTTATTTATTGGTTTTAAAAAAGTAACATTACCTGCTCAAACTGCTGTACGTGTAATACCGTTCTAATCATCTGTTTTTCATGGCTCCAGTGGTTCACTACACCGTCCATGCAGCACCAGAGGCGGACGCTGTGTGGGGACGCGATCTGTTTCCTGCTCATCACACCATTAGCCAGTCTGTCGGGATGGCTGTGTGTGCAGGGAGCCATGGATCTGTACTACAGCAACAGCATGGAGGCCATCGGACTCATAGTTCTCACACTCACACTCTTCACTATTTACTTCTTCTGGACTGTTGTAAGTTTACTCTTGTTTTCAGTCTAGCTAAATGCTGCATTCATGCCATGTCGTAATTACCGTAATTACAAGATGACAACCCGCTATGTTCTGCTTGGAGCTTTTCATGTCCTCGGAATTTTGCACTTCTACAGCAATACTATCTACGGCAAAAAGAATCTGCAGAGGCCAAGTCGGAGTTTATAATCTGTAATTACCTATGAGGACTTGATTTTTACACATCAGAATCTCATAATTACAGTTATTTCAACATGGCGTAAACACAACTACACTGTAAAAAAATTGCTGTAGTTTTGCAGCTGTTTGCCAGTAACTTAGATTTAAATTGATGTTATTTACTGGCAACAGTTTGCTCAAAGTTAAATGAACATTAAACATTAACAAGTCTTTGTCTTTACAGAATAAAACTATAAAATAACAATCTAATGCAAAGCATTCTGGGAACCAGAAATCTTCATCAACCTTTTTCTGTTTTTTTCCTTCAGATTTTGGTTCCCAGAATGCTTTGCATGAGGCTGTTATTTTAGTTTTATTCTGTAAAGATAAAGACTTGTTAATGTTTAATGTTCATTTAACTTTGAACAAACTGTTGCCAGTAAATAACATAAATTCAAATCTACAGTAAGTTACTGGCAAGCAGCTGCCAGTAATACTGTAATTTCTACAGATTTTTAGCGCAATTTTCCAACGGGCAAAATTGCGATTGTTAACTCATGATTTCTGTTCTGTCTGTGCGCACCAATCTTGCACTTCTATCTCCTCCTCAACCAGACCACCTAGAGACTTTGGGTTTTCGGCATTATGTTAAGGAAGGTCTAATCTCGGGAACGCACAAAAAAAAAAAAAAAAAAAAAAAAACCCATAAAAACATTTACTATCTCTTAGTGTTGTGATCCCATGACGTCAGAAAATTGTGCTAAAACACTCACTGAGTTTTTATTACTTGTTTTAACAGTGTAGATATTTTTTATTTGCAGTGTATGGAGCCCCTAAAGGGACGACATGATTGTGGTAAAAAAAAAAAAACTTTTGCATTCGCTCATAACACTTTGCGTCCCCCGAGAAAAAATTTAGCAATTTTTGCGTTCCCACTTTCTCTCATGATAGGAAGGCACGATAGAATCTGGAATTTGGTGAACAAATCTGTAAAAGAGTAATTAAAAAGTCAAATGACAAAGGTAAATTTTCTGCATAATCTTCCTTTTTTTACTGCAGGTATCCCTCCGTTACCACGTTCACCTTTTCAGGACGTGGAATTCGACGAATCCCAGCGTCCGGCTGCAGATTCCCCGCCCTATGAAGACACAGCAGAAACAAAAACATCTAACGATGCACTTCTTGTGCAAAAACAATAAAAAAGAGACCATGGTGTAATGCCGGCGACAGCATCAGGAATAAAAAAGCCCAACGGTTATTTCAGACACCCTGATTTCATGATGTCTTGATTTTGTGTGAAGCCCTGATTTAGAGTCACACTCAGATTTGGAGAGACATTCTGATTTAGGACTCACACACTGAATTGAAGCGATGGCCTAATTTGGAGTGACACCATCATTTTGAGAGCGATTTGGAGTGATGCCCTTGATACTGAGTGACGTCCTGATTTGGAGGGACAATCTGATTTGAAGTGGTATTTTTACTTTTGTTCACTTGAGTTTTTAAATAATGGAAAACTCTGAAGAAGAAACTTTTCAATCATGAAATTTCATCAAAACATTGGAAAGCATGTCAAACCACTGGAAAAGAACATGCCTGCATAATTATTCCAGAGAACAATGGTGTTGAGATGATAACGATTGATCTATTTATACCTGCAGGTTTTACTTTACAAGATTGTTTCATAATTATTCAGAAGAATATATATCTAGGTGAACATACAGTAAGACAATCATACAGATATGCAGATCATTTCATTACTGTTTGCTTTATCATGGAAACACTGGAATTATATAGAAAAGTGCCCCCCCCCCCACACCTGAATTGAAAAGACTAAAACAAATTTACTTTAAAATCTTGTTACATTGTGTGCATTGTAAATGTCACATCAGAATATCCAACCCGATCTCATGAGAAAATATAGACTATCGTTCAAAGGTTTGGGGTCAATACAATTTTTTTCTAGAATTAATACTTTTATTCACAGAGTATACATTCAATTTATCAAAAGTGACACTGAAGACATTTAATTTGTTGTTATAAAAGATTTCTGTTTCAAATAAATCCTTTTCCTTTTTATTTTCAGGATTCTTTGATGAACTGAAAGTTCAATGTATCACGGTTTCCACAAAAATATGAAGCAGCACAACTGTTTTCAACATTTATAATAAGATTTTTTTTTTAATGTCTTTCAAAAACATAAAAAAAAATCTTACTGACGCAGTTTTATTTTGTGTTAGCCTAATTAATTCATAATTCGCCACAAGCCAAAGTTTCTCTTTTAATATTAAGAAACTTTTTTTTTTACTTTTCTGTTCTGCCTAAATGCTGTGGACATAATTTAATTCCTATTGTGAAAGTGAGAAACAAGCAAATAAAACACAAGTTTTACTCGTTTTCTTTTTTTACTCTTACATTTTTCTATCTGCAGACACAAATATCCCGGGGTGTTTTTTTTCCACTGAGATCTGAATCATTCAGAGACTTAACTGGCTGGATAGCGTTCTCCATTTCAACCATTTCAATCCTGCCAGAATACAAATAACTGCGTTCAGTGAGGTGAATTGGTCTGCAGTCAGAAAAAGAGCAGTAACTGTTCTTCATGCTTTAAGATGATTTATAAACCATGAATATTGTTCAATGTTAGGCTAATGTGCACAACATATGAAATTACAGGGGTAGCAAATGGGAAGCAGTAAATCAAAATGCTAACCGTGCATCACTACTATTGCAATCATTGTCCTATAATTGCATCATGTGCACACTAACAGCTCAGAGTCGAGAGTAGTGGTTCTCAACGGGGGTTTAGGTTATGGAAGCAAGATTTTGAAAGAGTTTACACCAAAGATCCAGGCAAGACAAGATTAAACATGTACTTGCAAAATAATTTTATACAACATTCTAAAATCTGCCAGTTTAATGCGACATGTAAGCTATGTATATCGTTTCTTTTGCAAAGACTCTATTATTTTTCCAGTCATAGACCAGCACTGACAAGAATCAGCATTCACGTGCTCAAAAATGTGTTTCGCGCTGGATTGGAACAACTGGATTGGACTAGAATCACGCTGTGGAGGAATGGAAAGTTGACAAGCCATTAAAAAAGTATTGACTAAAGGACCACTTATATATTTTCAACATTTTTCAGTAAATCATGTTCGCATTAACTAATGCCAATGCCAAAATGTTTTCTTTGTTCACCAAGTGATTTATTGGTCAGGCATTATTGTTAAAGGGGTGGTATAATACCCTTTTCACAAGATGTAAAATAAGTATTTGATGTCCCCAGAGTGTGTATGTGAAGTTTTAGCTCAAAATACCCCACAGATATTTTTATATAGCCTAGCTTGTTAAAATTGTCACTTTTTGAGGGTGAGCCAAAACGCACCGTTTTTGTATCTGTCCCTTTAAATGCAAATGAGCTGCTGCTCCCAGTACAGGGGGCGGAGCTTCAACAGCTTGTGTCCTGAACATTTCAAAAACGTTTAGCCTTTTATGTTCAAACTGGAGTCAGACAAACATGGAGAGGTGACAACATGTAGACAACATTTCTGAATGGTTATTTGATGAATTTATGTTGCTGATGTGGAGTTAACTATCTTCTAGTCATTGATTAACATATTCAGTCATGATAAACTATAAATCGCATTCCCGGGGACGGGGTTTATGTAAACTTTAGGGTTTGTGATGTCACTAACCCCGGAGGAATGTCATGTAGTCCCAACCAGCAGTTAGTCCTTAAAAAGCAATTTCTTTAAAATAAAATATCTCCCTTTGCTTTGAACTTTGAGCGTCATAACTTTGCAGGTGTTGTTTATGCTCAAACAGCAACATTACACACTAACTAACGTTAGAAAAGTGAAATCATAATCAACCACCCCTTTAACTCGCAAGACTGTGAGGAGAAAATTACAATTTGATGGATAATTTAAATATATTCTGTAATCACATTATGGTAATGCATTAATTCCACCGTCACATCTGAGCGCGAAATGCTGCTTTGATGGTTTCAAGATAGTTAAAAATAATTAATAATACAACAAAAATGTAATTGTTCATATGTGTTTATTCTTGGTAAGGGACTTGGATAATGGATAGGGGGCGCTGGCCCACAAAAAGGTTGAGAACCACTGGTCTAGAGAAACACTTTTCTTGTTTTTAGGCACTTTAAGAAAAATTCTGAATAGAAACAGCCAATGTTCGTCGCCGGGCCAGCATGCAAAAAAAAATTGCGTCTTTGGTGTTAATGACAAAAGCATCTGCAGTAAATAAATAATGAATAAAGACCTCCCCATAGTTTCCTTGAAATAGTTGGTGCAGCTGTGAATAAGATCGTTATGTCTCTGGAAACCATTAACTTTGATAATTGCAGTGAACACAAAACCGCAATTGCCAAGAAGTGTCAACAGAGGGCGCTGATCAGGCGAAACCTGTGAATTAGGCTACTATTATTGACATTAGTATTATTTATACTATTGCTCCTAAATAACTTTCAAAATGTGAGTCTGTTTCAGCTTTGTCAGGTGTAGAAAAGTGGAGAGAAATTTGAGGCTGAAGCGGCTGCAATGCTTTTTAAAATGTGCCTATGAACCTAGAAGATAAGTTAAAAGATAAGCTAAAACCTAATGCTTCAAATTAAAATGTGTAGATGTGTAGATTCTTTAAAACAAGTTAATGTTAGATAACTAATAGATTAAACTGGAAAAGTAGCATTGTAGCCTACTGTCAAATTTAGGCCTATATGCAAATACTGCATAGATAGACTGCATACTATAAAGAGCAAAAAAAAAAATTCATAATTTTAATATGAAAAAGGGACCGTGCAGCTGCAAGGGGGAGGGTGAAACAACGCCCCCGTCTGGAGGATTCGGTTATAGTCTAAAACTAACCATCGAAATGTCTGAGTCCACACTCACAAAATTCTGATTAAACCAGTAAATTAAAGCTTTGTTTTTTTTAAATAATCTAGAATAAAGAAAAATGATACTGTAAAACAAATAAATATTAAATATGTACGATTCTTCACTACTTCCGGGTCACTAATCAATTAAGTAAATTATTGACATTGATCATGTGACTCCATTGAAGCACAAGAAGATAGATGTATAATTCTCAAATCGTGTTGGAGAACATCATAAGGTTCATATTGCTCAAATTATTCAGCTTGATGGGACAGATCAAATGTAAGACTATAAATAATCTGCAAAAAAAAAAAAAAAAATGTATTAGATGCATTTTCACTATGGTCTCAGACTTTTGTATCACTGTACATAAACATCATGCCAAAAAGGTATTCATCATGTTCAAACGTCATGTTAATAGGTTTAACAGATGTCACTATGATTTAGCTATAGGAAATTTGAAATGTCTTCAAGTTTTGGAATAGAAGAATTGCTAAATAAATAAGGAAAAGAAGAGAATGAAAACTGTTGCATGATTTTCTTCAACAGCAGGTGGAGATAAAAGTCCATGAATCCACTGAAAGTGATCTGACTAATAATGATGATGACTGATTCCTTCTGTGCTCAGAAAGCAAACACATGGATGCATATTATGTATCATACTTTTGCAGTTCAAACTCTAACATCTAAAATCTAAAATACACATCCGTTGTTTCAGTTTGTCACAGCACATATTTAAATGTAACACTTGAACACTTCATCATAAATCTGCTGCTAGATGTGTGTAGAATAATAATGACCGTATAGATCCAAGAACTCGCCAATAGACTGTTTAAAAGAATGAAAAGCTTTGCCTGTCTGCTGCTCACTTTGACTTCAATCAGGACAGGTGAAAGCATATCAAAGCCTCTCGCTGCCAAACGCTACTCTACACTTCATAATAAACAGATATGCTGAGCCCCAACAAGCTCTTTTGATCAATCGCAGGAGCATTTAGAATGATAAAAGCTGACTTGAAGTGCTGGGCTGCTCTCTGGAATTGATCCAAATAGTTTAATAATGCTGGGAAAGTAGGCTATTTGAACACTTCAAATGTCTGAATGGCATTGCATTAGATAAAAAAAAAAAAAATCAAACCAAGATTCAATTTCAAACCAATTATTGCTAGATTTATTTATTTTTTTTATTTATTTTGCTCAATGTCTTTTGATCAACTAGTGTTTGGGGGATTTTTTGTTTTTATTTTTTTAGAGAATCTTGTGCCTCTTGGTTTGATATTTTGTTAGCTAATGCAAGGACATCCAGATATTTTTAAATGTAGCTTAAAGCGATAGATCTCTGTATGTGTATATATACAGTATACAAACTTAAGTTAGATGTAGTTCAGGTTAGATGTGATTAATCACAATTAATCGATTTGACAGCACTAAAGAACTAATCTGTTGAACTAAAAAGATATTTTGAAAGAATGTTGGTAAACTAACTGTATCCACACACACACACACACACACACACACACACACACACACACACACACACATATATATTATTTTTTTTATTTTTTTTAATTCAACTATAAATAAAGGTAAAGTTTAGTTGAAATGTTGCTGTATTCTCAAAACAAGGGTATTTCTAATAAATCTTAGATCGGAGCAAGTTGTCACATTTTCATTGGGGCAGTTTTAATGTGTTTTAAATGTTGTATATTTATATAATTAGATAGGCTACGTATTTATGGACTAAAATGTTGATATTTCTATAGCCTATAATTAAATATTTATTAACTTTTTGGTTGCAAAAATAGGCACTTTAATTACAGGTTCCATCGCAACACCTCACCCCATGAAGTGTGACAACATGCCCCGCTATGGGGGTGCGTTCTAGCCGCGTCGCGTCCGGTATGGGACGCCTAGTGGACTATAAGCTCAGCACACGAACTTCTGTCAACTCAGTGTTCAGTACGCAGACGTGCGCTGAGGATATAGAAGAAACTCACAGTCATTCGACCTGCATTCAGCGTTTATAACACCCGACTGACCGCTGCGTGACGGCCACACGACATTCAAGTGCGGCGCGCTTTTCATGGATTAAAATGTGAATCTATGAGTTACTTTGCAGCAAAGGTAAGAGCTGATCACATAAACGCACGTCTTTTCTTAGCTTTGCATGACGAGTTTTTCTAGAATGATATCAGCTTGTCTATTGCTCTTTATCTTCATGTTTTTAATATGAGTCATTTATATAGCAACTTTGATTTGTCTGCCAAATTAAGCTGTATGTGCGTTTGGTCAGATCGTTCATCTCATACTGTTTGCAGCATCTCATATAGGCTATGCATTAATCTGATAATATAAAAGCTGTGTCATGTGAATATGGGTACATAAGACATTCACTGTTGCACAGAAATGATGCACAGAAACCTATTGCACTGCATTCCTACTGCTGTTGCATTATGCATGGGGAATACCTGAGAAAGAGGCTGTATTTTTTCACTGTCAAAAACCTTGTACCAGCCTAGATAGGGTAATTAAGTCAATCAGGAGTACCCCTGCCTGGCACTTTCAATCTAGATTCAACAGAGGTAAATAATCAAGCATCATTCTTACAGCAGCAATGGTGATCTGTGCCTAAACGCATCTCTCTCTCTGTCTCTCTTCAGGCTGATATCTGACTGACATCATTCACCAGACGGCTCTGGAACAGGATTTTAAAGATGGAGTTCTGGGTTTTGCCCATATATCAGATCAGCTTCATGTGGACACTGATGTCATCCACTGGTCAGGTATGATATACCTGTTAGTTATCGCTCACCTGAATACCATCAATCAGATTTCCTCTACACCGTATTATACTCGGCTAATAGCTGCTGTACTTTAATCTTTTTTACAGCACTGGCTTTACAATTACATTTCATGTGTGTAGTTCATTTTAGAATCAAACACTGTACTGTGACATTACAGCAAGCAAGCAAGGCTGGGTTATTACTGTGATGTTTTAGCATTGTTTAGCTGACAGTGTTTTGTTTTAAACTCATTTGTCATATCTAATGTGCTATATTGCCACATATAGATTACACGTTTTTACGTTGTTTTAACATCATAATGGTGGCATCACGTTATCCAAGCGCAAGGGTTAATAGGTGTTCAGCCATTTTTGAAGCCTGATCTGATCATTTGTAATTTGTTGTCCTCCGACAGAAAATTAGGTCGATATTGCAGTAAAAGGTTGAATTTTGTGTTTTATTGTAACAAATTACCGTAAAAGAACTGGCAATAGAGAAGAGTGCATGAAGATTTGAACGTGTACAGATGTATGTTTTTGTATAATGAGCGTATAATTATAATCGTGCACCCGTGCATTAGAAATCACACCTTATATTGGACACAATGTTTTATTTCTATAGCGCTTTTATAATCCACATTGTTTCAAAGCGAAAATATTTGATAAACGTATAACATATATTTAGTCTATATCTCACATTTTGTATTTAGAGTTATTTAGAGTTAGTTTAGTGAGTTTTAGTGACCAATCCAGACCAATCCATTTCATATTTGACCACTTTGAGATTACCAGCATTTTCATATAGTTTATGAATAGTAATGGTTATGAATAGTAAATGTAGCAATTTTATAAATTTTATTTGTTTTTAAAGAAGTCTCTTGTGCACCAAGGCTCTATTTATTTGATATGCAGCAATAAATACATTTATTTAACAAAACAGTAATATTGTAAAATATTAGTACAATTTAAAATGTACTGTTTTCTATTTGAACAGATTTTAAAATGTAATTTTTTCCTGTGATTCAAAGCTGAATTTTCAGCATCATTACTTCAGTCTTCAGTGTCACATGATCCTTCAGAAATCATTCTACCGTAATATGGTGATTTGCTGCTCAAGAAACATTTCGTATTATTATCAATGCTGAAAACTGTTTTCGTGATATGGATAGAAAGTTCAGAAGAACAGCGTTTTTATTTATTATTTGAATTATAAAAATGTAATAGTCTTTACTATCACTTTTGATCAGTATAAAGCATCCGTTCTGGCTAAAATTATTAATTTCTTTAAAAATCTTACTGACCCCATACTTTTAAATAGTACTGCATCTGTCATTTAAATGATATCACATCTGCATCAGCCATTAAAATGCCCATATAGATTTTGTTGTTTGAGAGGGAACATTGAATATTGCATCCCAGTTCAACTTGTGATATTTACAGACCAACTCAAATATTCCAGTGAAATATCTCAGCAAAAGACAAGCTCCTCCAGCCTCTCAAGTCAAATTATAGCCACAGACTGCATCTCAGGTCTGGAGGGAATTGTTGAATCTTGCCTTCTTTTTTCGTGTTAGAAACAGGTTATAAATAGAGTCCTGGTGTGGATGTTAATGGAAGAGCTGGCATGAACGTGGACGCCAGCCTAATCCACCGCAATAGGGCCACTCGATAACAGCCATTTACACCGCAGAGCTGCCACCTAAAGTGGCCAAATCTCTTTGTCCTACGCGCCGGTACATGAATAACGACAGCTGAAACCCTAGTCCTTCCTTTGTGGGATACTGCCGTGGCTGAATGAAATGCAAGTGGAAAGACGGAGGAGAGAGCAGGTAGCAGGTAGCGTTGTGGCATTAGTGAAGCAATGCACTCTGGGATAGAGTTACAGCCGGCCACATCGAGCACCTTTTCCATGCACGCACCGTTTGGCTAGTGTCATTCATTCCCTGGTTCGTACTTTTGCGCCATTTTTACCACGTCAGAATTGATCACATGCATTCTGCTGAGTGAAGCAGGTGACTGGAGTCATCCATCTAGGAGGGAACAGGTTTCTGCTGGAGTCTAAATTGAAATTTGATATGCATTTATCCAGAGTCTCCATTAAAGCTCTTTGCAGTAATCTTTCAGAATAATATTTATTCTATGGGCTAAACACTTCGGCTTGATTTATGCACGCGTGGGAGCCGCCGCTGGGACTCTTTAAGAAGCTGTGAGTTTCAGCACTGAAAGTGAAGCAGAGTCTAACAGGTGTTTTCACTACTCTTTTCCCACATCTCCGATTTTCCTGCTTTTCCTATTAGAGTGCGGCTCTGCTCTTTCACCTCCCTCTGGCAGAGCGCTTCTCCTGGTAGACACGCTCGCTCACACACACATGCTGTCACTTTCTCATGAAAGGGTTTTGCAAGGTCAGTGGTGTTAGATGTGGGCATATGTATTTAATTTTACCTTTTGTTCAGCCTGAATAAAGGGATGAAACTCACAAGGCCTCGGCTGAATCGGTGTATATAGTTCTATCAGTGATTTATCATTCTAGTATTAGGCCAGAAACATATTTAATCAAATACACAAATGCAGATGTGAATGCTTGGCAAGCACATTGCAAGTATTCACACTTAACGTGTTCTTGTGTTAGGGTGGCAGTCACCAAACTCAAAGGGGAGGATGTGTTCAGGTAACTAGCTAAAAAGATGTCAACAATTTAAAGGAACAGTTCACTCAAAAATGACATTTCTGTCATTATTTATTTCCTCACCCTTACCTATTTTCTCCATGAAACACAAAATGAGAATTTGTGGGAATTTGCATATTTTCATAGCTTTGTGTGATGAAAATTAAGTTGTAAGTTCTTTCATATCTATCTATCTATCTATCTATCTATCTATCTATCTATCTATCTATCTATCTATCTATCTATCTATCTATCTATCTATCTATCTATCTATCTATCTATCTATCTATCTATCTATCACAGTATATAGGCTATTATGTATGTATATTGTACACTATCTTGCTTTGAAAATTAAGTTGTAAGTTCTTTCAAATCCATCCATCCATCCATCCATCCATCCATACATACATAACCTGTTGCGTACAGAATGCTTTGGGTCTTAGTTAAACTGCAGTATATAGGCTATTATGTATGTATATTGTACACTATCTAGCTTTGAAAATTAAGTTGTAAGTTCTTTCAAATCCATCCATCCATCCATCCATCCATCCATCCATCCATCCATCCATCTGCTGTGCTTTTTCAACCCTTGCATTCTTAAATACTGGTAGTTTGGTGCACTTTGGCAGCAGGTTCGTATTAAGCTCTTAAATTCACTTGTTAGAATTAATCAGTACCTAACACTTTATCTCAGCTGAACAACCTTTATTCTGATGGGACAGAAAGCATGCACTTCTTCGTCCGGAGGAATGCAACATTTAAGGAGAAGCTCAGAGGTTAAATGAGTACATAGTCAACAATTATGGGCCAGAGTAGATTTTGAAATAGCAATTCTTGCTTGGCTTATAGCATAGATTATGACAAGCAGATGTTACACTAACCCTGTGCCTGATTGCTTTTTATTGCATTCTGTTTTCAATGGTATTGATATTCTCAAGCTTTCAATTGAAGCCACTTGTGCTCTCTTTTTCAATGTCACCATCTCCTCTATTTTAGGGAGTGTTCGCTTCGCTTTCCATTTTTCAAATTTTTTTTTTATTCCCAATTTACAGATTCGTAAACACTACTGAAGGGTTGCATTGTAGGCGGACTAACAAATGAGCCTTTTGTTGTCTCTGTCTTTCAGAGACAGGAAATGCATAACAATATGCTCTTTCTATGGCATTGTGAAGTTTAATTTTTTTTTTGGGATAGTTTTCAACGCTTATTAACAGAGACCATAGAGAGATGGCCAGAAATGATATGGCATTGAGAGGAGGAATGAGAATGGGTTGAATTTGAATCTTAGAGGTTGCTTTTTCATTGCAAACAAATGAGGTATGTTAATATGCCGCCTACCTTTTGGATCAGCCACTGTGTTAGGAGCATGTTTATGATGCCTTAAAATGCGCACTAGCTTGGAACAGAGCCATTATTTTAAACAGTTATTTGTCAGTAGAGACGTGTTCATCAACACACAAGTGAACAGTCAGAAAAACAACAGCTCTATCTCCCATGTCATTTCTGGCTAGCACTCAATAGGCTCTGAGAATGTGTTTGCGTGTGTGCACATTTAAATAAGTGAGTGTGCTGTGTTGGGCACGGTGTGAAGTTTTCCGTGGATGTGTCAGGCAGCAGTACGAGAGCTTTGGTTTCTCATTGCTGTTGTATTGTGGGTTCAGAGACACTACGGCTGAAGCTTCAGCCTGTTTGAACAGCTGACACCTAAAGCAGAGACAAAGAACTGGCTCCAGACAGCCTCATTGCTGTGAGCCGGGAATAGGTTGTGGATGTTTGAGTGCGTTTCAAGTGTGCACTTGTATGTCTGTATTTGTTCTTTATGGATGGACAAGAAGGCTACAGGGTCCCACAAAATATTTACACCCCCCAAAAAATGGCAGGTTATATATTTGACATCCATATGAAAACTGAAACGTTTTGCACATAGTGTCATGGAAGGGTGACTTTACGAGGTTTCTAGGTAGCAAAAAATAATAGAATTTTGAGGTACTTAAGATCTTGACATTGACATTTTAAACTCATTTTTGCTGCTTTGTACCCAGAAGACGATTGATGAGGCAAAATCCTATGGTTTTATTAAGCTTTCATGTGTTCTATATAGCTTCACAATATCTATTGATGGTTCAAAGGGTGTTAATGTTTTGATTTATTGGTCCATGCAGAGCCATAAATACACAGCTGCTTTTAATGACAGTTTTACAGATAAACACTTAAATCAGTGCAGCACATGTTACTCAGAGACAGTCAAACTCAGAGTGCAGGATAATCGCTCTGCAATAAATGATCGAATCCCAAATATACATCTTTAAACTCGTGCATGATGTAAAACTGGATGCATTTCCTGTAGCTGTGGTTTGATCCGTGTAAGAAAGCAGTTTGTGGATAGTCATCATGTCTTGTTATTGAATAGCACAATAGGTGAAAACTGTTGGGTTTAAAGTCCTCCTGTGGTGAAATTCAAGTTTTTAATGTTGTTAAATGTGTGGTGTTTTTAATATGCTTTAAGACAAACCATGTGCAGATTCATCAGTCAACACCATTGCTGAATATTTTCTCCTTAAAACTGCAGTGAACTAAATGTGGTTTGAAACCGCCTCTTTTAACCAGTCCCATTAACGTGCAGAAAATGCAAAAGAAACTCTGCAGATTCTGTCTGAGCCTTGACATCAGTTATGTGAAAAGGGTAAAAGAGCTCTTATCTGTATGTTTTGACATATACTGCTCGTCATGAATTCTCTCTCTCTCTCTCTCTCTCTCTCTCTCTCTCTCTCTCTCTCTCTCTCTCTCTCTCTCTCTCTCTCTCTCTCTCTCTCTCTCAATATTCGGTGGGTCAAGTTAGAACTGAAAGGCTCATTCATCCACAGTTACTGTGTGGCCATTCACTCTGACCAGCTGTAAACAGACTCACTGCCTTTTTGCACCCTCTGCACTGCTAATCTTTTGGATGGGACCCTCTCTCACTCTCTCACTCTCTGACATGGCAAATTGGCTCTTGACACTAAGCCCTGGCACATATTTCATGAGCCATTAATGGGCCCAGTCAGCTTTTGATAGAGAGAGTGGCATTATGCTTAGTACATGACCTTAAAGGAATAGTTCACCCAAAAATTACAATTGTATCATCATTGACTCAGTTCCATGCCGTTTCAAGCCCTGCATTATTTTCGTTCTTCCATTAAAGAGATGTTTAGCAGAAATGAATGATTTATACCATCAAGCTCCAAAAAGGACATAAAAGTACCATGCAAGTATGAAAATAGTCCATAAAGTCCCCCTGTAGTCAATCATTTTATCCCTTAAAACTCATCTTTGATCACCAAAATGACATATTTAAAGCGGCGCTATGCAGTTTTGGCAATTTCTTTGCTGTTTTCTTGCTTTTTGCTCGCAGGTTTCTCTTTAGAGCTCCCCCTACAGCTTCGGAATAGATATTTGACAACACTGTCGTAAAAACTCGTTGGTGACTGTCCCCCCTCCCATCTTCTTCGTCTGGTTATGTGCATTTGTTTTCAAAGAAGCCGGCGAACGCACGGAGCCATGTCCACTGAGGTATGTATGATACACAGAAGGCTAGCATATAAATGTATGTGTGCAGTGCCGTAAAGCAATTCGTTACATCACGAGACCTGATATCACACCATACTTACCGCTGGCCCAAAGTTGCAAGGGTGGTTTTTCCGCTCACAGGCAGCTAGGGGGAAGCGAGACGGCCACCTTTTAACCTGAAAAAAGTCATATAACCATTCCATTGACTCCGAAGCTGTTCACTTAAGATAAATTAAGCAAAAAAAAAACCCTGCATAGTTCCCCTTTAAACGTCTTTTTTCTTGAAAATAATTTGTCATGCCTTAAAATAGCTTGAATGTATAACTCTACACTCTTGCTTCATTTAGTATATGCGGTTCTATGAATAGGCAAATGAGCCCTGCCTCCACTCACTCACACCAGCTCATAGATCCACTCGTTGACAATCACACGTTGATCTGATTGGTTACAAGGTAGTTTGTGACGTCAGAAACACCAGCGATTTCAAACCGCGTTTTTGAGACTGTCTTTGGTTCACTGCAGTTTTAAGCAGAAAATACTCAGCAATGGTGCTGACTTATGAATTTGCACATGATTCGTCTTAAAGCATTTTAAAAACACCACATAGACATATAAACAACATTAAAAGCTTGATTTTCACCACAGGGGGACTTTAAGATTCTGAAATCGTATGATAGCTTTCAGTTGTTGTTCACTGATAATTGTCCTCTCTAGTCTGATTTCCTGTCACACTTTTTTTTTTAAATTGCTGTGCATTTAAAAAAAATAAAAGTTCCAAAAGTGTTTTTTCCAACAAAGAACTTTTATTTTTAAAAGTGTGACATGATTTGGTCACATGACACATAAGAAATAATGATAAAGAGGCACTATTTTGGAATTGAACACAAACATGAATGAGATTTGGAATACAGCGCACAATGCTACTTTAATGATTTTAAGGTTTAGTATATTTTACATGACTTTAATGTTGTTTATTATCATTGGAGCAGAATAAATCACCATCCAATTTCGCTGTTTCAAAAAGAGCAGCTCAGATATTTTGTCTAGCATCTCATTTTGAGGTTTAAAGCATAATGAAAGTAATATGAGATAGGAATATCAGGGTGAGTAAATGATTACAAAATTTTCATTTAGGTGGGAGGGATTTTAAATTAAATGTCTAAGACAATTCATTTGAAATGTAATCATCTTATATTTAAGCCTGTATGTGATCGCTGATTGTGGCTGAGCTCTTTGGTTCTGCCTCATTTCACAAATCTCTAGTTGTTGAAAGGACTGTGATATCTCACTGCCACCAGATCCTTTGTTGTTTAAAGGTAAGATAACTGGTTTAGGACCAAGTGTACCAAATCCCAGTGTTACTTTAGTATAATTTTAAACATAATATTATCATATTTTTTCATATTTTGAGTTAGCTTTTATTTGTATATTTTCAGTTTGTATTATATTTAGTTTACGGTTTAGCAATTTTGTTTTGTGCTTTTGTCATTTTTACTGGTTTTAGGTTCATTTTAAGTTTTATATAACAATTATATAACAATATAACAATACATTTGTTACAGCATTTATCCATTTTTCTTAACATTATTTGTATATATTAATTTTTGTTAGTTCCATGTTAGCTCTGGTCCATTAAATAATATTAATATATTAATATTTATATCTAGTTTCTCATTTATATTTATTTTGGTTTTAGTTTGAGTCAGTTTATTACTTCAGCTTCAACTTATTTTATTTCCCCAAACTTGTTAGGGGCATGCCCTTTTAGAAATGTTTACGTTTTTCACCCCATTTTCTGGGAAATCATTTTGTATTTGTGTCGTGTTTAATGTGCATAGTTCACTATTAGTAAGACATTTTGTTGGATAATTCCATGAAAATTGTAAACGGCCAGCCTGATAGTAATGCAACATTGACTTTGGGGCACGATTACTTGTTTGGACCAATGATAAATGGGATGAAACCTGTTTGAAAACTGTCATTGTTTTTGCAATAGCACCCACTAGGAGTGTTTTTGTAACTTGCGCCCACTTACCTGGCTGATAAGATTTATGACTTAAAGGAACCATATGTAAGAAATGTATTTCAATTAATCATAAAATGGCACTAGACATTAAGAAATCATGTTCATTTCAAATACTTATATCACTGACAGCAGTAGTTCGGCCAGGATATTGTCATTTAAAAGCGACATGCCCTGACATGCCTGATGCCCCACCCTCCACCTATCTACCAATCACGAAGTCAGTAGTGTTTCGGCATCCGGGTTGCCAGCTCTGCTCTAGTTACCACAGCTGCAGCTACAAACGTGTCGGATAAAAAATGTCTAACGTTACGAAATCTAAAAGACCTCGTTATGAATCCGAAATACGCAAAACATCTCTCATGAAGCATAAACATAATTAACAGAAAAAAAACTTACTGTGTAGGACTCGTCACTTGCCATTGGAAGCTCCTTGTAGCAGCCTACGTTCCTGCTGGATCCTGCAGCCTATCTGGCAACCTCGAGTCAGGGGGGAGGGGGAGGGGATACACCGCTCTACAGTAATTTGAAAGTGATTGCAGTACCAGTTTTGGCCACAATCTTACATACGGTTCCTTTAAGCCAATTTTTAGATCATTCTTAGTTCCCTGACACCATATAATTTTATATTTCTTGCACTTATATTGGTTTGGATATGAAGTTGGCCTGTTAGCATGCTGTTCATTTGCGTCGGTACACTTGTAGTGTTTTATTCAGTCATGTGGAATGCTTACCCAGCACGGAGGCACTTCCTGAAGGAGGCATGCTTTGTAAATACATTCAATTGTGTGTTCTCTCACCTTTACTGTTTATCATTCTAGGTAAGTATTTCAGTATCTGCATTGAAGTGCCTCAGGTGGCTTTTGGATTTGCATATGGAAGATATCCAGCAACAGTTCACCTCAGTGTTTTTCGACCTCATGGAATCTGTTAGCTTGTGCTGAAATTTAATTGTGGAGGAGGTCGAGATCATGACTGTTCAGAACTTTTAAATTATATTTTATAACAAGTTCTTCTCCTCAGGGGCTTGAGTCATAACGATAGCAAACAAGCCGATTCTTCACATCCAGCCTTCATACTGGATTTTTAGTGTTCAAATGATCCTTTTAGAGTGGATGATTTACATTTATGTTTTTACCAGAGGGTTTCTTATCAAATAGATTTGCAATAAAATGCACATATGTGTATGTTGAGTCAAGCTTAGCTTACGCTAAGCTTCTGAAACTAAGTACAGGCTCACAGTAATTGCAAAATTGCAGTTCAGATCATTGCTGTGTGCAATAATGAGAAATTTTAATTCAGATTTACAATTTCTAAAAACCATAGAGTGCTGCATAGATGACATATTTTTATAGGCCAAAATCTCAAAAACTACCAAAAGAATGTGATAGAACTCTATTGTCACGACAACCAAGGTTTATAAGGCCCATTTACCTCCTTAAAACTAAAAAAAATGGCAAAATAGAATTATAAAATTGAAGTCATGCGACCGTGGTGTTGTTCATTTATAGCCTAACTTTAGCTTTTTACTTCTGCTGATTGTATTTAGTTTTTAAAATTCATAAAAGATGTTAATTTGTCAAGAGTATCATGATGATCAAAACATGCAATAATCATAAACTTTTGTTGGTCACAGAGCTTATTGTAATCAATAAACCAAAAGACAATGCACATATGCATGTACATATGCTTGTACGAAGATTGTTTTCTTGTTGAATATTCTGTTTCACTTATAAGGAAGTTAAATAAAAAGTTTAATAAAAGGAAGGAAGTTAATAAAATAGGTTGCAAATGCAGTTTCATGTTGACTTTGAGCATAATAAAGTTGAAAAGGGGACTATATTTTCAGCCTCTCAACCCCCCACTTTATTTTGGGTGGTATGGACAAGCGTGAGTTATGGATTTTAGGACCATTAAATGCTTAGCGGTAAATCCTGGGCTTCCTGCTGAGCCAAGGCTGGACTTTTCCCACAGGCAGATGCTGTGGAATCAGGATGGGGACTTTTTTTGTTGGTATTAGAGGTGGAGGAGGTAGGGTTAAGAGTTAGCCGAGGTGGAGTGGCGTTAAGCTGACGTGTTAAGGGGTGTGATTAGAAACAGAAGAGGTTTGGTCAGTGCCGAGCCGGGCTGGAGTCAAATGTGCCAGTGTTGGTGCTTGTAGGGGAGGATGATAAGAACCGTTAACAGTTAAGGAGGTTAAGAGCAGACGATGTGGGGTCACAGACTAAAGTAAATATAACAGTGGAAGAATTATCTTGGGCTGCTTCCAGACATATTTCAGAAATGGAAATATTTTAATGTGATTAACTGTGAAATATTGCAACAATGTGTATAGTTTGTATCTTCATAAATATATCTCAATTGTAGAGACTTTGCCTTAACAGACCAATGTGTGCTTATTATTTTTGTTTTATTGTTTTGGTGAAAAGATTATTGGTCTGTTCCAAAACCTAGACTGCTTTGCTAGCTTCCTGAACCTTATAAGTGACTAATTTTAAACATAACATCCTTAAGAAATGTTCACACTGAAATGGCTAGTATTTTTATTTATTATATATACCCCCCCCCCCCCCCCCTTACTGCTTAAAAAAGCTTACTGATTTAACGTTTGTAAAGACATTTTGTGATATAATTGACTTTTTATTTTGAGAACTGAGACTTTGTTTCATTGAAAATTTTCAAATTTGATTTGCAATGATTTACAATCATAATGAACTATAACTATTTATTGATTCCTTTTGGTACTGAATTATACTTATAGTTAACATTTATCATGTTCCCTCTACTATTTTTTGGCTTCTCTGCTGCCAATGAAGATGTTGCTTAGAAAATGTTTACATTTTGTCACAGCCTTCACATTTCGGGTGCACCTATATTGTTTAAAAAGGGTTCTCATTAAGGCAGCTTACTAGCCTCAGTAGCCTGTGTCACTTCAAAAGAAATATCCTATACTATAGAATTCTGTACTATGCCCAGGTACTCAAATAGATCAAGAACAGCTGTTTGCAGATCCTCACATTTACCCAACTCCCATTCTCAAGGTCAGCCAGACCCCTCTCAGAATTCCTCAACAGGATTTTCCCTGAACACGTCACCCGACCTCTGCTTACACGGCTCATGGGGTGGTCATCAATGCTGGAGGTAACTGTTGACTTAAGGGTTATTGTCCCATAACCTTTTTTTATTGGCTTTTCATAACCTCAGCAGAGCACATAAGCCATCAATCACTATCTCAAACTGGATTATTGGCTGGTTGTGGAGTCAATGGCTCACTCTGGTGTGTTTTTCAGAGACCTACTAATGTTCAACTTAGTCCACAAATGGATTGATGTGTCTAAAAATGAATGGTTGTATTTGATTGGTGCTCAGAAAGTTAGGCCCTCTTCCAGTGCTCTTGTTTACACATCTCGGTGTGCAGCTCATGCCATCAAGTGCCTTCTAATTGCTTTAGGAAGCAAGTTGTGTGTAATTGCCTTGTAAGTATGTAAGTTTATGTATGTTTAGATATGTGAATGAGTGTTTGGCAACTGCCAAGCTTTACCTTAGTTACTCAGTAACACTTGCTGGCATGCTGTGAGCACATATGTCACAGGTGTCAGGTTGATAAAAGTGTTACCATGACATGCACCTCCATCCTCTTAAGCTCTTGCTTATTAAAGTGCCTTCAGAATATAACACAGCAACAGACAGCTGGAACAAGCCAAAAAAGGACCATCTTACTGTAAGACTAATGACAGTCCAACTAAGGATGTCTGGTACTAGAGGTGTGTACTGTCTGCGATAATATCGTAATTGTTGTTTTAATGGTGTGGAAGCTGACTTTATTGAGAGTCACTCACTTTGCAAAAAGAAATAAAAAAATTCAAAAACAAGTCTTTATGTAGCCTATTAAAAGGCCCCAAAATTCTATATTTGAAGGCAAAAATGTACCTGTATGAGTTTTTGTTTTCTATTCCCATATGATATAGTTAAGCAATATCACATGAGCAAGAATGCTTTTCCCCCCACATGAGTGAAAATGTTATATTGATTTTAAACAGCAGTTCAATAAACAAGAACCTAATATTGTGAGTTACATTTTAGACACAATATTATCTGTTTTTGCTCTATTTTGCCCACAAAAATAGTTCCAAACAAGCAATAACTCAACCGTTGTGCATGTCCGAGCAACACACAATGGTGTTTCATTCTTGAATGAATCAGCATTTTTCAATGAATCAGTGATTCAATGATCTATTCATAAAGACAGTCCCTGTGCCCGAATATGCCTTCTTCTATACTATATTTGAGGATTTGTGAATGGCAGTGAAGCAACACAACTGAAGCCGTAGGTCACATGACAATGACAACATGGCGGATGTATTACGTCTGAATTTCATTCATACTATACATAACACACATTCATAACATTCCTTTTTTTACGGTCGTGAAGTAAGTTTCAAACCAAATATAGAACCTATAGTGTGCAATTTCATTTGGAGCACGTCACTTGGTTTGTTCCTGAATCAGCCAATTTAACAAAATGACTCAATGACTCATTTATTAAAGGTACAATATATAAGATTTTTGTAATAAAATATCCAAAAACCACTTGCACTGTGTGATATATGTCCTGCAGTTGTGTACTTACAATATCCCAAATGTTCCCAAAGATTTTTAATTTCAGAGAAATTCCAATTTTAAATAATGCCGTAATATCCGCGTTATCCCTGGTTTCCGCTTGTACTGCCATAGTAATGCAGTTTAGTGTGATAGTGTAGACCAAATGAAACAGCGCTGCGTTACCTCACAAGTTTAATTCGTCAAATAAACTGACCTGTGTGAGTAGTAATTCAGCACTTGCGATTCAGTAGAATGAAATGTCCCTATTCCTTTATATACGCGGGTCTCGCGTGTGGCGCTGATATCTGTCTCTCATTAAAAATTAAAATGAAAAAACATCAATGTATTCACTCATCCATAAACATTATTAGATCCATCAGCATGGCGACAAGTTCCAAAATTCCGCTTAGCGTCATCAACCTACGCCTTTGTCATTGTAAGAGGTTAGCGACCCCTAGCGGCGAAACAAATTACATATTGTACCTTTAAGACAGTGACTTGCCGGTAAGAACTTGAGGATGACATGGTTCCTCACATCAGGAACTTGAGGACAGCCTCCCGGAAGCTAGGTATTTTAGTCGATAAAGTTTTAAATATGGATATTTTTCTTACACGAACGCATCGCTTCGCTTCAGAAGGCCTTTAATAACCCCCCAGAGCCGTGTGGATATCTTTTATCATGGATGGATGCACTTTGATGGACTTCAAAACAGAAATGGCCATTCACAGCCATTATAAAGCTTGGAAGAGCCAGGACATTTTTTAATATATCTCCGATTGTATTCGATTGTGACTTGAGGGTGAGTAAATCATGGGGTAATTTTTATTTTTGGGTAAACTATCCCTTTAACGCTGGCTCGCTTTAAGTCCTCTTTGAATGTTCTTTGCTAAGTCTTCTTCTGCCTTTCTCACCTACGGCATCCGTTGGGCGGTATCCATGTCAGTGCAATTTTTGCTTGCCGTTATTACGATTGCCGCAAAATGTGACCTGCCAGTTTGATGCGACTCTCAGACACAACGGCGGAAAGGATGTGGGTTTTAGCCCTGTGCAGAATCTCTTCTATAGTAACGCGGTTATGGTACGTGATGTGGAGAATGCATCTGAGACACTGCTGTTGGAATGCATCCAGCTTGTGGATAATTCTCACTATGTTTTTCCAGATCTCGCAGACATAGATTGGCATCGGTAACACAGTGGACATATTAAGTTCCAGCACAACTGTCTGTACCCAGACAGCAACATAGTGTCGGCCCAGATCCGCCCCATATCTGGTACATGTGGATCCACACGTACCAGATGTGGGCTGGATCTGGGCAGACACTATACTGCTGTCTGGGTAATTATCAACTGCTCCTGAAGATCTTAATTAGCTGGTTCAGTTGCGTTTTATTAGGGTTGAAGCTGAACATTAAAGGAAGGTAGATCTCCAGGAACAGGTTAGATCTCCAGGTTATTCTACCATAGAATAACCATTTTTGGGTTCCCCAAAGAACCTTTCAGTGAACAGTTCTTAAAAGAACCATTTTTGTTTGATGTGAAAAACTCACATAATTTATTTTTTTTTTTGGCAGTGGAAAGCTTCCATGGATGTTAATGGTTCTTCATGGGAACCATTGATGCCAATTAAGAACTTTTATTTTGAAGAGTGTGGGATGTTGTGGACTAAATTCATTGAATAATTTTGCAGAATCATGGCCTTTGGGTTGGTGATAGCCTGTAGGTTATGACTCAGGTTTTTTTCCCAAGAATAAGCCACATCTCTGTTCTATTAATCCCTGCATACCAACCGCTTCTGGTACGAGAAAAACAGTCACAAAGAACATCAAAGTATAGCCATAGGGAGCAAGCTCAACCCTGCAGGGCAGTTTTGCTCACACTGATTGGAATATGTTCAAAGAGACTGCAACATGCTGAGATTACACTGATGAATATGCATTATCCATCATGGGCTACAATCAGCATGTGGGTGGATGATGTTGTCACCAGAACCATCACCACACATCCCTGATTCCCTACTAAAGGCTCTGGCTATATACACACTCTGTACTCCGCCACTGAAAATCCAGCACCACACCAGGCAAACGAAATTATAAATGTCTGAGTTTTGACTGTGAGTTTGCAGTTTGAATCAAATGTCCCATGAGCCAATTCACAACTGACCACTCAAAAAGTATTCATCACTTAATGTATTCTCTGAATCAACATCTGACTCATTTACTAAACTACAAGTTTTAAGGACTTTCAGTAGTTTCAGCCTCAAAATGAAGCAGGTTTTGAAACTTAAATACAAATTTGTTTTAAGTATATACACTAGTGTTCAAAAGTTTGGGGTCGGTAAGATTATTTGCGGGGAAAAACACTAACATTTTTTAATATTATTACAATTTATAACTGTTTTCTATTTGAATACATTTCAAAATATACTTTATTTTTGTGATGGTATAAATAGAATCTTTATCAGTCATTACTCCAGTCTTCAGTGACATGATTCTTCAGATTCAACAGGGTGTCCTTCCTTTTTCACATGACTGTGTATATATATATATATATATATATATATATATATACATCCTGTAAAATGTTATGGTTTTACGTATCAGAACATAATAAAAATCATCTGGTTGTTTGCAGGTCTTAAAATGAAGTAAATACAACCTCAGATGAACAACAACAAATGACATTACACCATGTCATTATTTATTTAACAAAAATAAAGCCAAAATGGAAAAGCTATGGGTACACCCTATGATTTAATTGCTTGTAGAGCCACTTTTAGCAGCAGTCAGTTGAAGGAATTGTTTTCTGTATGACTTTATCAGTCTCTCGCATCATTCTGGAGGAATTTTGGCCTGCTCTTCTTTTACAACGTTGCTTCAGTTCATTGAGGTTTGTGGGCATTTGTTTATGCACAGCTCTCTTAAGGTCCCGCCACAGGATTTCAGTCAGGTTGAGGTCTGGACTCTGACAGGGCCATTGCAACACCTTGATTCTTTTCTTTTTCAGCCATTCTGTTGTAGATTTGCTGCTGTGCTTGGGATTGTTCTGTTGCATAACCCAATTTCAGCCAAGCTTTAGCTGTCGGACAGACGGCCTCACATTTAACTCTAGAATACTTTCAAATGCAGAAGAGTTCATGGTCAACTCAATGACTGCAAGGTACCCAGGTCCTGTGGCTGCAAAAAAAGCCAAAAATCATCAACCCTCCACCACTGTGCTTAACAGGAATGAGGTGTTTGTGCTGAGTTGCTGTGTTTAGTTTTCACCTAACTTGGCACTGTGCATTATGGCCAAACATCTCCAATTTGGTCTCATCTGTTCAAAGGACATTGTTCCAGAAGTCTTGTGGTTTGTTCAGATGCAACTTTGCAAACCTAAGCCGTTCTGCCATGTGATTTTTAGAGACCCCCTTCCAAACATGCCATTCTTGTCCCGTCTTTTTCTAATTGTATTTTCATGAACTTCAACATTTAACATGTTAACAGAGGCCTGTAGAGTCTGAGGTGTAGTTTTTGCAGTTTCTATGAAGTTTCTATGTCTGACCTTGGGGTGAATTTGCTGGGACGTCCACTCCTGGGTAAGATTGGCAACTGTCTTGAATGTTTTCCACTTGTGAATAATCTTACTCACTGTAGAATAATGGACTGCAAATGGTTGGAAAATTACCAAATAACCTTTTTCAGATTGATAGCAGCAATAATTGCTTCTCTAAGATCATTGCTGATGTCTTTCCTCCTTGGCATTGTGTTAACACACACCTGAATGCTCCAGACCAGTAAACTGCCAAAGCTTCTGCTTTTACAGAGGTGGTCACATTTGCTAATGATCAGTTAATCAAAGTAAGGCATTTGATTAGCAGCGCCTGACTGCTACTTACCCTCTTAATTCCTATGGAAGCAGTAAGGTTGTACTTAGCTTGTCACCCATGGCTTTTCCATTTTGGCCTAGTTTTTATTAAATAAATAATGACATTATTAAATAGTGTAATATGTCATGTGTTGTTCATCTGTCATTGTATTCACTTAATTTTAAGATCTGCCAAGGACCAGATGATTTTTTATTATATCCTCCTAATACATAAAACCATGGAATTCAATAGGGTGTCCTTTTTTTCTTCACATGACTGTATGTATGTATGTATGTATACACACACACACACACACACACACAGTGTATATAGTATATGAATATATTAGAGAGGACTAAATTTGAAGTGTGCTATGAGAAAAAAAGTTGTTTTATAAGATAAGTCACAAGAATTTTGCAGCTGGCAGGATTCATTTATGACACTACGCTTCTAAGGTTTCTGCCAATGGTAACTGATTGTCATAAAATGGGCTCTAAAAGCATTTATGTGACGTCAGGGACATTATGTTTGTCTTAAAAGGGGTATGTGACTCAAATTGTTGTTGCCGCTTTTTCAGAATGATTTAGAGTCAGGATGCTTTTGCCAACTCGTGCTCACATTGCTCAGAGTAAATGCCGAATCTTCATTGTCTCACTGACTTCAGAGCCGAGGAATGCTAGAGTGACCAGATGTTAACCTGGCCCTGTTTTTAAAGAGAAGCGCCCTTTCTGGAAGTTATGATCCAGGATTAACTCTTCCTCTGACTGTACTGATCCTTGGCATCGAGTACTAAAAGTCGAAAGCTTATTTAGGGTTAGTCCGGTCTGAGAAAAGGCACTGGCCTGCTGCCATTAACCCAGAGACCAGCTGGAGTTTTCTCCACATTATTGAGGATACTCACTCTGATGGCGTCGTCACATTCCTTCGGTCAAAGCGGAGCCTTTTACTTCCAATCTTTGATGTTAGAACTAACGGCGCTGCCGTCAACTTAGTTCTTTACTTATTTGGCACTTATGCCCAGCTGAGACAATGTATCTACAGTTCCCTATTAAAGTGCCTGATGAAACATCTTCTGGCACATGAAAACAAGCACACCTGCGCCTGCTCTTGTGAATGCCAGTGGAAGTGCGCTGAGCCTTTAGTAATGAGCTTGTGTGTGGCGCTAAGTTGAACGAAACCCAGTACGGTTACTCACATGCTGCCTGAAATTTAAGTTGAATCAAAACCAGGTTAAATTACGGCAAGATTTAAGGGCCGTTCAAACCAAGGTTGATAACTATAATGAAAAACAATCAATATAGCTCTTTTTACATATTGTTTCAAAGCACAAAGTGCAAGGTTATGGGGATGTATTATGTGAATGTTTGGCTAAAGAGATGTGTCTTTAATCTAGATTTAAACTGGGAGAGTGTCTTAGCTCTGAACATTATTAAGAAGGCTATTCCAGTGTTTAGGAGCCAAATGCGAAAACCCTCCTTTAGTGGACCGAGAGATCTTGGTTACTACCAAAAGTCCAGAGTTTTGTAATCTTAAAGAGCTTGATGGATTGTAGAATGCTAGAAGATCGGTTAAATACACAGGAGCTAAACCATTTAGGGTCTTATAAGTCTGTAGCAATACTTTGTAATCGATACAGATCTGAACAGGTAGCCAATGTAGAGATGATAAAATTTGTGTTATATGATCATATTTTCTTGACCTGTTAAGAACTCTAGCAGCTGCATTTAGGACTAATGTAACTGTAAAGTTTTAATAATCATTCTAATTCTATGAGATAATGGAAGTCCACTCCACAACTGTAACGCTAATGACAAAGAATAACGATATTGTTGGAATCACTTTCAGAATCACATTTATTCCAGCTGATGAACGCAACAAATATTGACAGCCAATCTAAATCCACCTGACATGAAAGTGCTCAAGCATTAAAAGCAGCAGACAACATAACTGCAGCGTGTTCTCTTAGTTATTTTAGTTTTATTAATATTTTGAATGAGATTTATTTTTATATTTTTTTAGCTTTCATGTTGATTTTAGTAACATTTCTAGTGCTTTTGTCATTTCATTTTAATTGGCCATTTTTAATTTATTTTAATTGGCCATTTTTAATTTATTTTAATTGGCCATTTTTAATTTATTTATATAGTGCTTTTTTTTTTTCAGTCATTAACTTCAACTTCAACTTATTTCAGTTTATTCTAAAGGCAACATTTCAAGTTTTAGTTTTCAACTAATATTTTATTTCAGCTTTATTTCAATTAACAGAAGTTTTAGTTTTAAGACGCTAATAATATAGTTATTGCTGTAGTAATATTTCTTGGTGTGAATGTGCCTTTATGCTCATTCAGAAGCAGCCCACCATTAACACTATTACGATCTGATTTGTATAGAAGCAGAGGTGGTGACTGTAAAGGGAAATTTGAAGTCCTCATCCGTTGAAAGACTTTTTTTCTTGTTTAGGGCACTTAACGGATCCAATGTCAGACTGAACATCCTCAAAGAGTTTTGTGCAGCTCTCAGAACCTCCCTTCGACTTCTATTCTTGGTTACGAAATGAAAGTTATTCCTGTTAGCCATATTATTTTTGCTCTGTCAGGGCTGTTTCCTGTAGGAGATGATGAGAGATGGCTGAGCTGCGCGACCTTTCCTTTGCTTGCACGTAGAGGAGGGAGTTTGTTGTCGTAAGTCTGTGTTGGGCCCCCGTGAGGTACCTTGGGGCCTCATAGGGAATTTACTGGTGAAGATGTTCCCTGCTAATGCAGTCAGCACCTGAAGGATTTCTGTGTGTGTGTGTTTGGGGAACACAGATGGTGGGGTGTTTACAAGGGTGACAGATGACACTTGTTTAGGCTGTAAGCAGTCTGGATTGATGCTTCTGTTTGGGGACAGATTGTGAAAACGTACAGTACATGACAAACACACACAAACACATTTCATATGCATACGCACACATTGATTGTAATTTTGCCATAAACAACAACAACAACAACAGAGGGTCTTTATTTTGACTGGATCAGGGTTTTTAATCTCAAATATACATGCATCAGGGTTGCATTGCAAATGCATCACCATTTATATTAATATTTTTGGACACATTAAATTATATTAATAAGTGCTGTGCTGGTGCCGGGTAGATTACTTACAAACTGTAATCCATTACTCAATACATATTACATGATGAAAAGTATAGTTAGTAACCTATAGTATTTAAAAAAAATTGATTTTATATTAAATATTTATAATTATTTTGGTAACACTTTACAATAAAGTTCATTAGTTAACATAAGTTAATGTATTAACTAACATGAACTAACAATGAACAAAATATTTGTTACCGTATTTATCAATCTTTGTTAATAAAAATACAGTTGTTCATTGTTTGTTCATGTAAGTTCACAGTGCATTAACTAATGTTAACAAATACAACCTTTGATTTTAATAATGTAATAGTAAATATTGAAATTAATATCAACTAAGATTAATAAATGCTTTTAGAAGTTTTGTTCATTCTTAGTTCATGTTAACTAAGGTAATTTTAACTAATGAACCTTATTGTAAAGTGTTACCATTATTTTGAATAAATCAGTACTTCCCATGAACAATTTCTTCATGATTAAAATGTTGTTGTCAATATTTATTTCTATGAAGTTATCTAAGGAAAAAAAATCTGCTTTGATGGCCGTATTGAATTCAGTATAGAAATAGATGTCTAATTAGTTATTATGCGTGTTCATATGAGGAAAGAAATGGACATAATTATTCAAAATGGTGTAATTATTTATGTTAAGTTGAAAAACTTATGTTAAACTAATGAAGATCTTCTGTGTTGTGACTGTGAATTTGGAGCCAGTTCTTAAAATTCTTCAGAATTTTGCTCAGCGCACGCACACAAACACACACACACACACACACACACACACACACACACACACACACACACACACACACACACACACACACACACGCACCAGGGCTGTTAATCCAGACTTGTCAGTGAAAGTCGGTGTGGCTGATGAAAGCATGCCGGGCGGCTTCTCTGAGCGTGTGCCAAACTCCTCTGCTCTTTAGGGCGTAAGTGCTTGGAGAAGTAACCGGCGTTAGCATGCATCCATTCACACTTGCACCAGCAGACGCTCCCAGTGCTCAGGTGTAAAATTAGATTCACTTTTGATACCCAGGTATATTTTGTTTTCAAGCCTCAAACGCTTGTAAATAGTTCCCCATTTAATGAGAAGGGAGGGAAAAGAACTTTTCAGGAGCTTGCTGTGATTTTATAACCTCTTTAACTTGCATGAAATGTTTATAAGACTGTCACCACCAGGCACTTCTGAGAAACCCGTCAGCCTGGCATCAATACGGTAAACTCATGGTAGCCAACTTCAAATTGGTCTGTACGATTCAGGATTTGGTGCATGTGCTGCAGCTAATCTTCCTCAATAAACCTCTAAGACAAAAGGGAGTTTCAACTCTGAAAGACCCCGAACCGCTTTCTTTGCTGTGGGCTTCTTACTATCTCACAATGAACTTTTGACACTACTTTTAACAGTTGCAATTCCTCTTAATTTGTCCATGCTGTAGTCCTTTATTTTCTTTTAGTTTGGGGGATGTCATAGATGGCTTGCAGCTGGCAGGTTTTGAGGTTCATTTCATGAGTCAGGAAAAGGATGAGTATTTTATGTACTATATAAGTTTTTTGATATATAGACAGTGGCTGATATATATGTGTGTGATATACAGTACATTAATTGCATATGCATACATCATATATATACATGATACATTTATTTGATTTAATACAATTTCAATTCCAGTAAATATGACACATAAACTGTCATACTAAAATGTGTGTGTGTGTGTATAATATTTAAACAATATTTTATATATAGTAACCAAATTAACATTCTAAAAGTCCTTAACCGACTTTTAAATCTAAATCTTATAATTACAATTGCAAAATGATTCAGCTTGATCTGTATGTACAGTAGTTGAACACTGCTAACATTTCATAACATCTTTTGTATACTTATCTCATGGTGTGGCAAATGTTACATGCAGACCTCTCTAAATGATAATTTCCACACGACTCCACAGTACTTTTCGATTAGGTTTAATGTGGATGTTGTGGTCTTGTTTTACAGGGGTTAGCGAGCCAGACGCAGAGTGCTTACTTCCTACCTGAATTTGCTCTTTCTCCACAAGGAAGCTTTCTGGAAGACACAACAGGAGAGCAGTATCTGACCTATCGCTATGATGACCAGGTCAGAATAACAGAATTACACACACATTCCCTGTGAATATTCATCTGGATTGTGTCTATTCAATTGAGATGATTTCTAATTAAAGTCATACTTGCCACTTCATATTGTGGTGATTAAATTGCACTTTGTAAAACTGCTGCTCTGTGAAATGATCGTGGTTCATTAGCTTCTTGAATTTAATACTAGCTAATAGGCTTTGTTCTAACACCTAGCTGTCTTGATGTGTGTCTGTGTGTGTGTGTGTGTGTGTGTGTGTGTGTGTGTGTGTGCGCGTGTATGTGTATACAGTAGGGCCTATATGTAGAAAATGTTAAATTTTTTTGCATATAATATATCATTTTACCTAATATACGTTGAATAATTTATGTATATTTTAAATATTAAAAAAAAGTATCAGTATTTTTCAGTATTGATTGAAAATGTAAATATATAAAAAATGTACTTTGTTATTTTCTCTGAACTTGGTGTTATGCTTTCGGGGATTGCCTTTCCGCAAATATACATTGTCTTTGACCCAAATATTGTTATGATGCATAATTATGCCTCCTCCCATTTTGGAACTGTCAAAACCGCACACCTACGATGTTTTTATATGCTGTCTGTAGGCAGTTCACTAGGTTTTGGAACAGATCTATAAATTTGTCTTTAGAGTTGCATGATTTTTTTTGTAGATAAGTAAACTCAGTAAGAATGTCTTTGGGGTGTATGATTAAATGAGTCTGATTAATTTCACAGGATGGCACAAGTCAATCATGAATCATTTCTGTCTGTGCATATCTGTGCTGCACTGAGGGGAAAACAGTTCGAATGATAGTGAGAAATAATATCAGTTCTACATTGTGTCATAATTGTGCTACTGTATGAGTAACTTAACATTTAATATGATATAACCCTATTATATATGTCTTAAACATTGATAAGACGACATGTTTCTTGAGCAGAAAATCATCATTTTAGAATGATCTTCCCAGCCCCAAACCTTTAAACGATAGTGTTTTTAATATATTTTTAATTAACTCTTTCCCCGTCAGCGTTTTTTTAAGTTCCCAGCCACCGCAAGCATTTTGAAACATTTTCATAAAAGTTTCATCGCCCCCATTATATTTTGTTGTGTGAATATCTGAACATGCAATACATCAAAAAGAAAGAACAGAGCCTCTGCTTTTAAACAGAAAAAAATTAAACATTTTATTCTAGCTTTGTGCATTTTTTTTTAAATCAATACATGAATGTGGGTAAGTTTCATTAAAAATGCAACATTTTTAGAAAAACACGTTTTTTTTTCCAGACTACATCCAGATGGGATTCAGAACAATGATCAAAACATAGATGGAGTAGATCGAGTCCATCAACACCCCAAAAGCTTGCACAGTCCTATATACCTCATCCTAGGTCGACATTTCATTCAGTAACTTTAGGCCGTTTTGATTTATAATATATGCTTTTTAATGTTTATGATCGCGTTATTTTACATATGCATCTGCTTACATATGCTATCGTTTGTTTCTGCTTCTTTTTCACCTGTGTTTTGATCTGGAGATTCAGTACTCTTTCAGAAGATGTGTCATAGCGCCCCCTACCGTATAACAGTGAAAACACGGAAAGCAGGACATTTCTGTCAATGGTGGGGAAAGAGTTAAGCAGTATGTTATGAGAAGCTAAATTGTGTTGTGAATCTAGTGACTGCTAAAAGGCTTTGTCAGGCAAGGCATGTTTCAGGCACGGCAAAGCAGTTACTGTTGTGTGTATCACGACAGGAATAGTGTATTGACCAATCAGAAGCCTGGACCTATCTGTTTTAGGACTATGACACGGTGAAAGTGTTAAAGGCATAGGGTATAAGGGAACATCGATACATTGCTTCACAGAAAGTGGAGAGGGAAAATCACCCAACTGTCACACCGTCAGAACGAATAATGGATCAGAGCCATTGAAAGAGTTTTTCAATGGCTCTGCAGTGGAGGAGTTTACATACAGTAGTGGCCAAAAGCTACAAGTTGGATGAAACCATCAAAATATTTTAAATATGAGGGAAGAACAAAAGGTTAAGGGATTTATGTGACAAAATTATTTGGCAAAAAACAGCTACAGGTTTTATTTTACTTTGCAAAAATATTCATAGACATACAAAAACTCACAGGAAAAAGTATACATTAACAACAAGATAATCAGTTATTAATATTTTATATTTTGTTGGTTCTCTATTGTTTTTGCATGTGTTCAAAATTTCTTTGTATGACAGCGTGGACAAAAATTATATCCGCACAATTTGGCCTGTTTCACTTTAACACATTTTTAATAATTGAAATAAAGGGTGACAATGTCAATTTTCCTAGGCTGGACATCACTTTTGGCCACTACTGTATGTGTTTGAGTATTCACAAATTTGGTTATTATTATACAAACTAAAGTATTTATGCATGTTATGGCGATGAATGGTACATTTGCATATTTTGTTGTATGAATAGGTATGGCAAAGTAAAAGTGTTGAGAAGCAGCTGAGGCTTCTTATTTTACTTTATTTACCTCAGGAGTTTTTTACTATGTATCTGCACGTGGGAAAGAAAACACATGATATAAGACCGATTCAATGCAATTATTATGACCGTGGATTAACACATATACACATGGTTAAACAAATCAGAACCTGGAACGCACCTTTATTGAAGGCACAAGACCTGTCAGTGATGTAGATACTGATTTGTCAAATTTTGAATGATCATAATTCACAGAAATAATATAACCTTCCATGACATGCTCTGTGTTAGCGGCGGTTGGACCATTTCCACTCGATACAATCAGTTAAGACTTTCAGATCAGCCCCTCGGCTTAAGGGGAATTTAGGCCAGGCCGTCTCGGTAAACCCTCTGTAACAGGTAGGGCTGCACGTTTTCAAGTTTTTCATTAACCGTTAACCGAGGCCCTTAGCGGTTAATACTCGGTTAACCATAGTGTGCGCGCCGCAACCCCAGATAGGCGTAATTTGCGGGTGGGACATGTCCCCAACACTATTTTCTAAGGTCGATATTGTCCCCACCACTTTTGAAACATCTCGCGGCACGAATACCAATACAAATAAACAAAACATCTCCAGTTAACTATTCATTTAATTCGTTCGTTTTTTTTTAGGCGATCTAACGCTGAAATGTTTTGTTTTTTAAATCAAATGATCAAAGTGCTCGTTGCCGCTGCGATCGAGAAGGGTCTTGTAAAACGTGCTGAGGTATTATTTCGTGGCCACGAAACAATTCACCAAAAAAAAAAAAAAAAAGGAATAAAAAGCTGTAGGCTACGAGAATAGTCGGCCTTCACTGAAGAGCTATCTTCACAGGTAAGAAAAACAGTTTAATAATTATTTTTAATTCGTGGCCACGAAATAATTCACCTAAATATTCACCAATTCACAAAAAATAGGTCTTTAGCATTCACTAATAGTATCAAACTGTTTTTGGCCACGTTGTAATTCGTAAAATCAAAATGAGGGAGGGAATTAGTTCAACGTGTCCACGATTTATTAAAACGAGGGAACAAATAAGTCGTCGTAACAACTAATTATTTAGATCAGTTGACAGGGCGCATAAGAACAAACTGTGAGAGAGCCCCGGCCGCGCGCGCGCGCACTCTCACCGCCTTCAAACAACACGAGCGCTGTATTGCTCTCTCTCCCTCGTGCATATCAACACAATAGTAAAAGGTCGGAAGACCGATTGTGTTTTATAGATTAGTAGTTTGTTCATATAAAGTGTTTGATTAGCAAGTACATGTTTAGGAAATGCATAATACAAATTGTATGGGTTAATGTAACGGTAAACGGACTCTCCGGGAGTCCGGGTAAAACTGTTGTGATGAAACTGCGCATGCGCGGGGTAAAACTGCTGGGGTAAAGCTGTGGCTCTGCGGCTCTGCAGACAGATATTATTGTGCTGCGATCAGTGGCGCGGATACTATGTTTGTTTCTGGCTCGCGCACAGCCTTCACTCTCGGACGTGCGCTTTCTTTGCCCGCTTCATATTAGAAAACTGGTCTAGCGGTCTCTGGTGGTTCAAAAATGTATTACAACTAAATTCAATGCACGCCATTGACGCCACTTAACCGAGCAAAATGTTTCACTCGGTTACGCAATTTTTAACGGTTAATCGGTTAATCGGTTAACCATGGACACCCCTAGTAACAGGAAAGTCCAGGTAAACCCAAAGTTTATAGGCATTATAAAGCTCTGCCTGAGTGTTTTCTTTTGAACGCCTGCCCTGGGAGCCATTAACCCAGACACACTCTGTGCCACTGAACTGTTTTGGGGCCTGTTATGGAAACCTTGGTTCACTTTAGTTCAGCACTGATGTCTGTTTCCAGGCCAGTTGTTATGTCTGTGACGTGTTGGCATGCATGTCCAGGATGGCTTTTATTATGGTGATTTAATACTGGAATGCGGTGGTGGCACAGCAACCATGCAAACACATGCTGCTTCCTGTTGTTATGACAGACTTCCAAGCATTTCTGCTCGTATGGGCTCATACTAATGCACTGCTGTTGTATATCAATGCTGATAGGTGTGTGTGTGTGTGCACGAAAACATACTCAGAGTGGCCCTGTTTGCAATAGAATTCTACCTTACTATTACTTTTGCTGCAGCATATAAAGAGTATATGTGTATAAATATAGCGTTGTTTTCTAGTTTCAGTTTATTTTTTATTTTAGTTAATAGTATTTCAGGGCTGCTAAAGTTAATTCAATAGGATCATTTAAAAAAGGTTGTTACATTTGAGGTGGATTGTTTCACGTTTTAGAATATACCTTGTATCATAAGTAGTAAAATTAATTTGCAGCCATTTGTGAAAATGTCATTAAAATGTATTTTGCTTACTTGTTTTTTTTTTTTTTTTTTTGCAGTTAACACATCTTTTTTTTGTAATTTATTATTTGATCAGGCATACATTTTGATACATTTTAAATTTTTTTACTTAAATTCGCAAAATTTGATTGAAAATACAACCTTTTTGACTTCAAGATGATAATTAGACTTCTTTCTTTTATTCCAGACTATTTTTTTAAAGGAGTATTGTTGCACAATTTTTTTTCCAGTTTCACACTGTTATTTTTTGTTGTTATTTTAGTATTGTTTATATTCTATTATAGTATTTATTAATATTTTGAATTAAATTTGTATATTTTGAATGTCATTTAATTAAAAATCTTTTTTTTCATTTTTATTTCAAAAATACTTTTAAAATATTTTCATTTAGCTTTTATTTTAATTTTAGTTTTAGTTTTAATTTTAGTAATTCAGCTATTTATTTTTTAGTTAGTTGCCAAGGAAACATTTCTAATTTTCATTTTCTCAGTTAATATTTAAATTTTATTTTATTTTCAAAACATATTTAACAGTTTTTGTTTTAGTTAATAATAACAACACAGTAGACAATACACAGTGTATAATATATTTACCTTTGACTACATCTCTGTACAGTGTATATATACAGTTCCCAATAATTTCAACATAGTTTCCATTCTTATTCAGACACAGAAAATGCCCTTGCTGAAAAAAAGCGTCACATTTCTGTCCATTATGGGGGAAAAAACTATACCGACTGATGTTTCAAATTTAGAATATGTCAAAAGATGGTAAAATCTTCCCAGTTGTGCCGTCTGAAATGTAAAGGCATCAAAAGAAAATGCCACCGGCCCCAGTGCCGCTGCTTGCATGCTGTTTCTCTCCATTAGAAAGAAGGTGGATACCATCCAGGCCTGTGCCTGCTGAGGTTAGCCACAGATGGAGGGCTTTCCCCTACAGACACGGGGCTTAAACTAATAGATAATGCACATGTTCCCTTTGGGCATCTCCCCGGCCAGCCGAAACCGTATAAAGCAGCTTTCCTCAGAGAGCCCCGTAAAGCATATCTAATGGTTTTTTGTGTTGCGCTACCTGCTTGAGACTTTGAGTTTAGCCAGCTGGAGATTTTTGGCTCAATGCAGCACGCTAGTGCCAGTGTTTCCACTTACAGCCAGTCCAGTTCTCTCTAAAATAAGTTCTCATTTGAAAAGACGTGACACAGTGCAGGCAGAAGGTGGATTTTTAATGGATGGGTTTGGAGTGTGTTGATTAATTTGGGTCAAGGGGCGTGCAACGGTCGGGGAGATTTGAACGTCTGGGTTTGAGAAGGTGTTCACCTTGGGAAAGCCAGTGCCAGGAGTCATCTTTGTGGTGTTTAGCGGGGCTTTTTGTAAGAGTGGCCCCCGTCTGTGGCGCACCAATGTGCTGGAATGGAGATTTTAATTGAGAGAGTCAGGCTCAGCATGGCTTAAAAGAACTCAGAACTTAAATACTAACTATCACTGAAGTGAACAATAATGAACAAAGCAGGAGGGTGTTGCATTTTAGCCGTAAAGTGTGAGGGGCCCTGGTCTATTCTGAATGTATCTGCATAGTTATATACAAAATAGCTGGTAAACTGGTGTTTTGCATCATAGCTGTTTTTTAATATTGTGTGTTTTAGCACAGTTGGAATCAAGCATTGTTCTCTTACACTTTAGATTAGGGCCAATTCTCACTATTAACTAACTATTAACTATGACTTTTGCTATAATAAGCATCCATCCATCCATCCATCCATCCATCAGAAACCTTCAAACGTCTACTGTTTATATTATCTGTCTATCTATCTATCTATCTATCTATCTATCTATCTATCTATCTATCTATCTATCTATCTGTGTGAGCGTTCATGCATAGCTGCTCCTAATTGTCTCTAATTAAAGCCTGAGTTCTTTCCAACTGCTAAAAAGCACATTTCATCACCCCACTGCCTGCTAATGCTCATAACGCCTTTTTATTCAATGACACCCTTGATCTATTTTTAATGTGGATTAAAATTTCCATAAATGCACTTCTCTGAATGCCTCCTTTGACTTTCAGGTCCATGTGCCAAAGAGGATGTTGGTATTGCCAAGGTTGGGATGCTAATCAAGACTCTCTTAGTTATATGGGACATCTAGCGTTTTACCCTGAGCACTTTCAGTCGAGGGTTGTGTAAAGTCCCTTTTGCCTAATCCTCAAGAACGCCTGACAAGATGTGGCTCAGTTATAAGTTAATGCTTGACATTTGAAATTAGATAGCGATGCAAGCTTTCTAGTTCAGCGTTGGTATATAAGCTGCAGATGTTTTGTTATCAAAGGATTTAGTGCTGTGGAAAACAAGGGCGTTGATGCCAGAAACATTGACAAGAACAAGTTTGGGGTCAGTAAGTTGGTTTTTTTTGTTGAAAGAGTTTGATACTTTTATTCAGCAGGGATGCATTCAATTGATCAAAAGTGACAGTAAAGACATTTAGAATGTAGCAAAAAGATTTCTGTTCCAAGTAAATGCTGTTCTTTTGAACTTTCTATTCATCAAAGAATCCTGAATAAGTTTCCTCAAAAATATTACGCATAACAGCTGTTTTCAACATTGATAATAATAAGAAATGTTTCTTGAGCAGCAAATCATCATATTAGAATGATTTCTGAAGGATCATGTGACACTTAACACTGGAGTAATGATGCTGAAAATTCATCTTTTCAACTTTTTCTGTATTTTTAATCATATAAATGCAGCCTGGGTAAGCATAACGTCTTTAAAAACATTAAATTTTTCATTAAATTTTACCGACCGCAAACTTTTGGACACTAGTGTGTTATTTGCTCACTCTCATATTGTTCCATATTCTTCTGTGAAACAACCGTAGTGACCACATTTATCAAGATCAAAAAGGACCATAAAAATAGTCTAAACAACTTCTGTGCTGTATTGCAAATCTTTTGAATATAAGCTTACTGTGAGACTAAAAGTAGGTAGGGTCTTATTCACTGATAATCTTTCCCTTTGGCAAAGCTATAAAATCAGATTCAGATTCAAAAATCAGGTTTGACCTAATTTGTCTTTTAGCCTTTGATAAATACAAGGCAAAAATGTGTCCTCAACTACACTCACAAAGTTCAACATGAACTTCAACATGACAACAAAACCTCCTGCCTGAAATGAAATGTTTTTTATTGAATGATGTTTCATTCATTGTTGCCAAATCATTTTCATGGTCACACCGCATAAAATTATCCTCAGACCTTGATGTGTCAAGTTGTTGATAAGACTAGAATGAAGATGGAGAGGAAATTAAACATGTTGGTATTGATAGAGGAAACATGCCAGGCATGTCTCTTTTTGGGTTGGAATGGAGCGGTAAAATATTTTTATCCATTTCTGAAGTCAGGAGTTTTCTTTGCCATATTTAATTGAAATATTTCAACCTCAACTGCCCCCAGCACAACTATAATAGCAGCTAATGTTACTAGAACCCAGATTTATCTTTTTATTGTTCCATTCACCATATCTGAACTACTTTATTAATAGTTGTTCACAGCCATTTCATCCAAATGAGTCATATCATGAGTCATTTTAACTTTTTTCTTTACTTTTTGGTGTTTTTATGGTCATTCTGGAGCTTGATATTCATGGTAACTACAAACTGTTGATATATGGAAAAATAGCTGTGTGAAGTGTGTTCCATTGGAAATATAACAGCATATGTGTTTGAAACGTAAATTATGACATTCATTTTTGGGTGAACTATTCTTGTAGTGCGGCTGAATGCTGTTATTTCTCTGAGAAAAGCACAGAGTCACAGTATGCAGACCACATGATGTTAGTATTAACTTAGGAAACATAATTGTGTAACTTCATGTAGATTAGTCAACCGTGAAGGCCCTGCATTACAGCTGCCATCAGTGATATTCAGGGAAAGTGCGTGTATCCTATCAGCCTCTCTCTCCACCATTATTAATCAAATCTGGAAAACTTCTGGAATTTAACCTGGGCCGAAATGACTGGATGTTATTGTAGGTCGCATGTTTTTGCTCGAGGAACAGGCCTTTTTGAGGTTCTGACTTATGGGCTGGGAGGGCAAGTTGGATTGTGTGTGCTTTGCTTTGAAAAATATTAATGTTGCATTGCATTGAAGTTGGCATGAACCAATGTTCTTCCCGATTGTGACGTATATCCAAGTGGAACGGATTCTTGAACAAGAAAAAATGTAGGACAGGGACTTGATTTTGTCATGGGGAAATTGATTGGATGTTTGGATCATTGTGGTTTGCTATTGGTCAATCTTATGTGAGTACAGGTTGTCCCGCCCTCATATCAGTAAACACATCATCAGAGAAGAGATGTCGCTGCAAGAGGGAGGGCAAGTTATTTTGATTAAAGATTACTAGGGCACATGAATTAAAAATAATGATGTGCATGGATAAATCATTTTGAATAAATTCTGCAATTTTTCATAAAAAAACAAATTGAACTGTCAATTTTGATTTTAATGTGACTTTAAGGATAAAAAATGATTTTACTTAGCCAACTTGGGTATTAGCACACATGATGCCTTAAAATGCTGTCTAAGCTCACTAGGCTTTGTAACAGAGCTATTTACACTTACATTTTTACAGTTAAATTGATTTAGCTCATGTGGGGGTTTTCATCTAAAATATTTTGCTGTTTTTGTCATTAAGGCTTCAACTTGTGTGTTTTGCTGTTCCTGCTATGTGGGGGTATGTGTGGGGGTGTGTGTGTGGGGGGGCTGTTGCTGTTCTCAGATCAGCTTGTTTCAACTTAAGGGACCTGCACAGGCTGCACACCTGTTGTGTCAATTCCCTGCATTCAAGTTCACTCAAGGTCATATTTTTAACATGGTGACCACGTTTGAATACATATGCGAACTGCGTTATGTTTTATGTGTGTGCGTGTGTGTGTCTCCTGTCCCCCCCCCCTGGACAACAGGTGTGGCCCCTGGAACAGAACAACCATCTGGATCTCGTTTGCCTGTCTTCTGAGAGCACGGCGATTTAGCAATCGCCTCATTTTGCAGCCCTTTTTCACGTTCTCTGACACGGCCTTCTTTGGTCGTGGTTTAACATGAATACATTACGGCAGCGCCCCCTTCACCATCATTGCGGCTTTGGTATTACGTTGAATTTGGGCAGCGGTTGCGTTTACTTTGCAGGACGTCAGCGCTGACCGTAGGGAGAAGATTGAGCCGCTAAGAATTTATTGCTCTGTGAGGAATTCCACTGGAACAAGAGAGTTTGAGAAGCAGGAACAGATAACAAAAGGATAGATGATGCCAGGGCCGTCTCTTGGGTTGTGAAGCAGAGGTTCAACAAGGTTTAACTCAAACAGAGGCTTCTTTAAGACATTCTTAACATGCTGGAGAGATCAGATATTGTCCTCCCTTTGTGCTTTATGTGTCTCAGTTAGGACTTTGCATGAAACACTGGTCTAAATTAAGTTGTTGCAAACAAATCGAACAAAAGGACCTTAGAATGCAGGAAGAAATGTTCAACTCAGCAAAAGCAATTTACCTGCTAAATCAAATGAGGTCGGAGAATGTCTCGCTCCTGCCCCACTGCATCATTCACTGACATTTTATGTGTGAGGACAATCAGAAGGACTAATTTTCTGTGGGGAAGTGGAGACTGCAGGGAACTACATCTTCCTAAAAATGTAATGAGAAAATGATTTTCAGTGTAATTGGTGCATATAATTTTAGTTTTAGGTGTGTAGTTTAGTTTGAGTAGTGCGTTGCAACACACTTTCCCTGAGTTTGAAAATAATCAAATGCAAATAACATAAACTACAACATTTATGTGTGAATTCACAGTTAAATGAAAGATTTACAAGGTGAAGTTTTGGAAGACTCTGGCCTCCCAGTGGTCAGAGCCACAATTAATTGAGTGCATTGCTATAACTAACACATCAATTTTCGCAGCCTCACTAGCTACTGCCTGCCTGAAGTTGATCCACTAACTGATGTAGGTGGGCACAGAGAGCTTACAGTAGTTAATTTGGACAGGAGGCCAAACTGAAGTCCACAAACAGGATCCTAGCATAAGTCCAGATGTTGCAGGATGTAATGCAGTCCCAGTCCCATCCACAGACCTGTTTGCTCAATAAGAAAACTGAAGGGGGTTTAGCAAGGGTCCAGTGATGTCCAACACCAATCTCTCGAAAGACTTCATGACCACAGACATTAAAGGAACAGGTCTGTAGTCGTTCAGTCCTGTGATCTTGGGTTTCTTTGAATGAGGATGATGGTGGAGCATTTAAAGCAGGGACTTCACACAGCTCCAGAGATTTGTTGAAGATCTGAGTAAAGATGAGTGACAGCTGGTCTGCACAGACTTTCAGACAGGTGGGCGAGACATTGTCTGGGCCTGATGATTGCCTGGTCTTCTTTTTCCGGAAGAACAGACATACATCCTCTACACAGATTCAGTGCAGGTTGAGCAGTAGGGAGTGGGGGGTAAGCAGGAGGTGTTAAAGGTTGTGTGGAGTGAAGGTCAGAGTGGGACAACCTTTTTCAAAACAACAATAGAACTCATTCAGGGGTGCGTTTCTCAAAAGCATTGTTTTTTGCAAGTTCCGTCGTTATCAGCATAGTTCAACGAGCCGGTGTTTCCCAAAACCATCGTTCCAACGGACATTCGCAAACAGCATCGCAAAGTGGTGTGGATGAAATGACAACTCTCGACCTGTGGTTAGAAGCAGAGTTTCTAGTTTGCATGACATGTGGACTCAATAAATCCTTATCTTGAGCAAAATGAGCAAGTTGACATTCAGTACAACCTGTGTCTTTTATTTAGTTTCTATTGTCATTTATGTCTTTTAGTTTGTCAAGAGATTTAAAGCTCCGTTTTTGAAGACTGCACATGTGCGTACATACTCGAGTCTACTACGTAAGAACGAGCCTATGATTGAATCTGGAAATAAAGCAAAATAACTGAGAAATAGTCCTCAGAGGCCATGTCTGTAATTTATAGCAAAATATCTAGCATTAATTCGATCTCAAACAGATTCTTTAAGATAAGTTATTACTCCACCACGTATGTGACGTCATAAACCAACGTGGTTGAACCTTTCCACCTTCTCTTAGCTACTCATCTCTTTTGCCAGTGTTTTTTTGGCCTGTTAATTTTTTTTTTTACATTATACGTTTTGCCCCCCCAAGGCAAGCTCACACTACAGGACTGTAAGACTACCTGAATTGTTGTGGTGCTTACACTACAGAACAAGGTTTCTTGTCATCGGTTGTCTTGTCATAGCAGCACGCATACTACACAACACAGTACTGAGGAGGTGCACAAACTACCAGACATTTGGTCACGAGGCAGTCCCGACCAACAGCAAAAACGTGGTGATAATATCAAACAGGTTTGAAAATATCACAGTGTATTGAGACAGGCTCAGGTCACGTCACTGACCTGCTCATACTTAACGTATGGTGACCACAACAAGCATAAATTTGGACGTGATCCGGGGTTTTTGTTGCAGACTTTGGAAATTTGTCTGGGAGAGCAAAATCCAGCCAAAAGTCATGTAGTGTGAGCTTGCCTTAAGAGATATTATTGAAAGATATATATGCTCTAACATTTTATGTATTTAGTCTGTTATACTGTTATCTCATTGATGTTTTGGCCATATAAATAACAATATCTGGCCAAATTTTGCTCTGTTTGGGCCTCTATATAAATTAGAGATTATTTTTTTCAACTTTATATGAGCACCATAACTCACTATAACTATATACTGTATGGGCTTTAAAAGCCTGATTTATCAAATGTGATGCAAAACATATATGCAAACTTTTTATTTTTAGATTTTCAGCTGAGATTAAATAAACTGTTCCATTTAAAAAATATTTCTGACTATCCTTTCCTATGCCAGGCTTAAAAGGGTTAAAAACAGATTTTCAGTTGGTTATTTCTTCAGTTTAGCTAGATATAACTTCAGGTCATACAGACAGAATGAGCAAGCGTGCAAGTTATTGTTGATGCTTCAACAGCTTTACACCCAAATTCAATTAGATTCATTCAAGACCTAAATTTTATAAATATAAAAAAAATGTTTAGCCTGTTCTGTCCTTATCATCCCGTCATGCTTGCAGAAAAAGGACCGAGTTCTAATTGAGGTGGGCAGCATTGAGTAACCATAGCTACAGGAGCCGTGTTATCCCAGCCGAACTACGGCCCACTTGCTCATTCCGGGTCTCAACAACCAGTCGCTAACTTTTATTACAGGGGAGCTCAGATGGATTAGGCCTGAATTGCAACAAAGAAAGGCTGTGCATAGATTTTACGCCACGTTACCCCTTCCTGGGAACTGCCCGTCACCGGCTTTGTTTGAGAGTGGACGTTTTTGGAGAGCTGTGTATACACCTGCTTTGTGTCTTGCTACTACACACACTCAGACACACATAGACACACAAGCACAGGTTCATCCTTTATTCAGCCCCCGTAAGCAAAATAAAGCAAGACAATGCACGCTGCTAAACTGTACAAAATGAGGTCTATAAACCATTTTACTTCTATAGTGTGAATGAGAAGTCTTTATTTTATTAGAAATAGCCTGGATTTTTTTTTTATATAAACAAAAAATAATGCCATTTATTTCCAAGATTACAAGTAGACGCTGAAGTTAGGTTGAATTAAAGTTAATGTTTTTTTTTTTTATATTAATATTTTGAGAGTTTTCTGTTTTGTTATATTATTTATTTAATACATGAAGTACATTTGTATTTAATTTTTTTATTTAATGTATGCTGTTCCCAACAAGCAAACTATTCTGCATATTGGGATGTTTTATTTGGTGATTTTAATTTTAAAATATTTTATTAATAATATTGTATATTATATTTCATATATTTGTTTATTTATTTATTTTTATTTTGAAATACATAGACTCTTATTAGAGTCTGCAGTCAGTTTTCCTCTTGAAATACTGTAATTTCTGTCAGGACCACTATCATGAAATACGATTGACATTTAGCATACAGTTTGGATTGTCGCTATGGTTCTGTTCTGGGCAGCAGCAATAACCCCCCTTAGGGTAAACAGAACATAACCAACATGAATGAATTGCAGATATCATTAAATCAATATTTTATTGTACAACATAATTCGAGAATTTAGTCTGATTCAGAGGAATGCCAAATCCTGACTGGACGAGAGGAGGAGCTGGGGATGGAGGAGGGTAATTAGCTCCTGATAGCTACTGATAATATTGAGGAGCTTATATATGTATACAGTGATAGGCGTCATATTCCCATAGGTAGACGTGGATCAGCTGATGCAAGCTTGACTAACGTGACCTGCCAGAACTGGATATTTGGACACTACGCTTGATATTTAAGCACCCTTGGTGTCAGTCTGAAAGCATTTTGGTGAAGAATTACACAGACAAACATTTTGTTTCTTTGGAATAGCATGCAATAATGAGTCATGCACAATAAATAACATGCATTAAGAAAATAAATAGGGACAATTATGATTTAATGTTGACTATTAAAGCCAGAGGTCATCTGTTGATTTGATTTTGGCTGATGTTTTCTGTTTTTACTGAAGTCATTTTGTTTGTTCTGGAACGGATGAGCCAGTGTGATCAAAGGCTGTAAATAGCTCAGGATGAGTGTACATGTGTATATGGTCATTCTGAATCTAGTGTTTGATATTCAATCCAAATCCAAATTAAAGTAAACATTTAAGTGCTTATACAGCACCCCATTTCTTTCGATCATTATTTTCTCTTTTCTTTCAACTTTGCATAATAACACTTCTGAGTCTAATATAGGAGAGATAACTGCAGGATACAGGTTTCTTGGACGCTCAAGATTACATGCTACTAATATTATACTTCTACACTACAGTATATATGTATACTGTGCACAGGGGATTTATTTTACTTCACGTCACGTCACATCACGTCATGTCACTTCACTTAACTTCACTACCAGAGCACACTGCTAGGAATAAAATACCCCACAATGCAATGCACTCGAATTGACCTTCCATTTCCATCACTATGATGAATGAACTGGACATGATATCAGCTGCGATCTCTTTTATGACTCATTGTTTGAACAGTCTGCCAAAAGTTTAGTCAGTTTTTATATAAAATAAATAAATTATTAAGTAGACGCCACACGAACTGAGGTAAAGTTGAATTCCAGTTAATACGATTTTTGGGTGTAAAATATTCTTGAAAAACACATGCTGTTCTCACTGGGCATTAATACAATTTTGTATTTTATTAATATTATGTCCAACAATAATATTAATATTTTGAGAGTTTTATGTCTAAATTTAGGATATTTTTAATTCATATTTTAATGCAATACATGTTATACAAACTGACATCATATTTTGCCTTAATTAATGAATTAATAATAATATTTTGAGAGTTCTGTGTTTTAATTTTAAAAATATGTATTTTTATTATATTTTTTATAAAATACATATTTAATGATTTTATTTTAATAAATAATTGGGTATAAGATATTCCTGAAATACGTATGCTGTTCCCACTGGGGAAAACCACTTAGATTGTCATATTTTGTTGCTGTTTTTAATACTGATATTTGAATACTCATATAATCATTTATATTTCATGAGTTATGTTTTTAATTTGAAAATATTTTATTAATATTTCAAGTAAATATATTCAATATTTTTGTATTTGATAATCATTTTATTTTATAAAAATAATGAATATTATAATAATATTTTTTATAATAAATATCAAATAAATACATAAAAAAAAATGCATTCAGACTTTCAAACCCTGCTGGTTTACACTGGTGTTGTAACGGTGTGGTGTACTCAGGAACAGGCTCAGAAGATGAAATCCAAAGGAGTGCAGGAGAAGGAACAACTTTAGTGAACACAACGAGGATAATTACTAAACACAGCTGACACACATGACCTAATAATGACGGTTACCAAGGAGACGGACAAGTAGCGGGAAACTGAACTAAGAAACATGTAACATATGAAATCACACTGAAAGTCCATGAACAAAACAAAACTGAACTGAATGTGACAGCTGTATGTGATATTGTTGAATATAAGAGTTGAAAAGCAGCTCATAGATGCTGATTAGAAAGTTCAATTGGGCTTGTGCTTTCCTGTGTTGAGATTTGGGCTATGAGCCCAGATGCTCTGTGGGGTTCTCCTCCGTTCCTCCTCCTCCTCTCGCGCTCGCTACCTCTGTTTCACATGCGCTCTCATCCTGTGTGTGTACTTGTATTTTTGGACTCGTTTGCGATATCGTAAATCTGATACCCATGTAGTAGTGTTGTTACCTGGGAAACCCACCCTTAGGATGTGTGCTGTCGGGTGGGTGGAAGAGTGTGTTATTTGGCACATCAGAGCACATTCCATGAGATCTCCAAACACTGCTACTAATGCATACAGACACACACACACCAGCGTCACACCGTTAGATAAACCTTCAACACTCAGACAAATACTCAAACTGTCACCACGCCGCTAGTGTGTTGTAAGTCTGATCGCTTAGGAAAGTAAAAGCACATTGCTCAATGTGAGGTGTAATGTCCGTAGCACAAAAGGTGTAGGATGAATCACACACTGAAGTATTAAGTATTAATACTATATAGTATTAAGCACTAGTCTCTGTTCCCTTTCTATGCTAAAAAAACAAAAAAATGTAGAAACAATGTTCACTCAGAAATGTCTCTGATGTGAGTTTCACAAACAATTACAAAGAAACTTGAAATTTTGAAGTAGAAAAACAGTAGAATTTTCTTGTAAAACGCTCTCCAATAATCTTTTATTTACAACTTCAAAAAAATTTTTTTTTACAGTTTACAGGAAATTGCTGAAAACTCAACCCACTTAAACCTGCAGTCCGTAGTTTTTCCTCTTTGTCGCCATCTCTGTTCGAAATCTGCAATTGCAGTTATTCGCGGAATTATCAACTTTACGTGGGTTGTGCCTCGGCACGGCACAGCGTGGATGAATCCAATGTTTTGAGGAGGATGTGCGGCTGTCAGTCACCGCGCCGGTGTGGATACTGGCATTCGGAATCACAGATTCTACTTTTCGGAAGTATGACCAACATAAGAATTTTCACCGGAAAATGTCGTCTGAACAAGTAACATCCACTTTTGTTCTGACCAACTAAGCGAAAAAAAGCATTGCAGTAAATCGTGCCGATTAAATCTAACGATCGCTTATCATATCGCATATTGTTCTCAAATGGTGAATGTTAACAACATCAGCATTGCGTGACTACATTTAACGCCCTTCCGATATTTATCCTTGTTTAAGCATGGGCCCGGTTGCAGTCTCTTTTTTTCTGTAGCCACTCCGAAGTCCGAACTCTATTGTATTTTACAACGGGTGAATCTCCAGTTGTCACTGGTGATTGTCGTTTGAACCTTTCTGGATCCGCCATCAAATTGATAAGTTTAATTATATCAAGTGCTGTGAGAAAAGGCTATAAATCTCCACCTCCAACATCCTCACACTCATAGCCTACTAGCCGAGGCACCGTCTTTATGTGTACAGAATGATGTGACGTAATGACGCAAAGACATGCTCAAATCTCCCACGTAAATCCACCAGTACCACTGGAATTAAAAACATTATTACAAGCTTACAGTTCTGAATCGAGCTAAGGCAAGCAGATAGTTTTGAACACTGGTTGGTTATGTACTTGCTCAAAAATTTATTTTGGATAATTTTTAACCCAAAAAAGTTACGGACTGCAGCTTTAATAAAGCCTTTTTGCTTTACTACATTTGCTTTATCATACTATGGTAAACTCACCGTAATTTAGTTTAAGTTCTCGGTTATGTTTCATGTAAGTGTCAATTCTTTTATAGTCTTAAATATTTCTCCTTATGAGAAATAGCGTTTTTAAGCATTATTTTCTACGCATACTACTAATAACTTTTAACAGGTTGTATAGGCCTACATTAACATTAGTTAGTGAATTGGAATGGGAGTGAGCATGAATTAACAATAAATAATATTAATTATTAACAACATTGCCTAAAATGCTGTTAAAAATGGTTAGCTTTCAGCTTCGTTACTCCGGTCTACAGTTTAACATGATCCTTCAGAAATCACTCTAATATGCTGATTTGCTGCTCAAGAAACATTTCTTATTATTATCAGTGTTGAAGGCAGTTATGCTGCTTAATATTTTTGTGGAAACCTTTTTACATAATTAATTTTTTACAGGATTCTCTGATTTATTTATTTATTTATTTAAGTTTATTTGAATAGGGACAAGTATGTTACATAAGCTCATGTTACATACTACAACATTTTAGCCGAAGCTAATTCTCAATGTTAGTCCCTAGTGGGCCTTTACATAAAATTAAACAATACATAGTTGATGAATAGAAAGTTTAAAAGAAAAGCATTTATTTGAAATAGAATCCTATTGTAATATTATAAATGTCTTTACTGTCACTTTTGATAAATTAAAAACAATTTAATCTGTCCTTGCTGAATAAAAATATTAACTGACCTCATACTTTTGAAAGGTAGTGCACAGTAAAAGTATAGTGCCATAAAATAAATGTGGATAGCATAGCTCATTTTTGGTCTTGGAAGAATAAGGTGAGATTTCTGACTTTTGACTGCAGACTTTGGTATCTTGGCAAATGTGAGCACAGTTTGAGACACTGCTGAGATCTCTATTGAAACTCTACGTGTGATATTACAGAGGTCTTTTTCTCAAGAGTCAAATCTGATTCACGCAGTTTCCATTCACTCTCCATTAAATCTCTCGGAGAAACATTTGAGATACTGAAGAGATTTCACACTAACCGTCCTTGATAACGAGATTGGTCTAATTTGTCCATTGTGTCCTTCCTCTTTCTGAAATACTGCTTGGATTCGTGTTGACTCTGTGTGACAGTGGAAAATCCCCCAGCATTACCCGACAAGGTCTCGGCATCTGGCCAGTGCAGACCCACAGCGGCCCACTTGTTGAATAGGTCAGTCGGCCCTCAGGGAGCGAGGTGGATAAGAATAACTGAATGTCATGGAGGGCTTCGGTGGACTTAACTTAATTAGGGGACATTTTTAGATGAAAAGCCTGCTTCACAGCTGCTACAGCCCTGCAGGTACATGCAACAGGGGGCCTCAGAGCTTCCATGCGCCTTTCCTTATTTAACTACTTCTTCCTGATATAATGCTGCTAAAAAGGCCACCTGGCATTCCCGCTAAATGATAGAAGCTCTCTGAAGGATTTGTGGGGTGACCTCAACGACCTGATGATATTAAAGGAAAGATCGGCTCGGATGGAGAGCTCTTTCAAGCTGGAGAAAGGTGAGCCAGAGGTGAATATTCAGAGTCTTTGTTTTCATGTATATCTTTCAAGACAGTAGCTCTAGTATGCATTAGTTGTGGAATTCGTTGTTAAGCTCACCCGTATTAAGTTGCATAATCTTCTATGGTTAGTTTGCACTGTCATCTCTTAATATTCTTGTACTCATAGAGACAGTAGAGCAAAGAATATCCCATAAAGCATATTGGCAGACCATTAATCAGACCAACTGACCATCACTAGGATCATGCATTATAAAGCTATTTATAATTCATAATTAATCAATATATATATATATATATATATGAGATTTAATACTTAATCATGATTTAATTGTTAAAGAGTGTAATATGAATTTAAAGCATTCAATATAATGCATTGGCCTCTTTAAACCATATATGATACATTAGATACTGTAAGTATTGATTGCTGTGTTTACAAATATTTAGAACAACATACCAGCACATGTTTTACACTGGTTCAGTGTTGGTACACATACCAACATTGGTTCAGTGTTTGTCTACGGCAAATACTGAACCAGACTATTTAAATGTTGAGCAAGCAATCTCATTGGCTGCAGGATCAACAGAGGCCGATCAGCTTGTGTCATGCAGTAATGATGTGATTGCTTGCAGATTTAAAGTACCTATCAGCCTGCACCCTCTAGAATTTCATGAGCAACCAAGATATCTAACCCTCTTTAGCCACTTTCACATGCAAGGTTGGTTAGTTGATTCTCGTACAATATTTTGAGATGATTTTGACATTTTATTTAGCCAAGCTAACGATATTATGATATCTTTGCTGCTAGTAGCAGACTGTTCTTCAGCAGGGACAGATGGTTTACTCATGACTTCATCTGGAGCCACATGAGATCTGCCTGCCTTTGGGCAGCTGATTAGCTGATTGATGACATTAGGCGGTCAAGCTCAGGATAGACGCACACATCAATGAGAGAGCCGAAAAGTTTGGTTTACTGACTCTTTTCTCCACGCACTGCTGGGAATTCTTTCATGATGGGAGGATTTTCATAGCTCTGCATCTGTTTCTCACCGATGTGTTGCTTGATGATGTGCAGATTGTCTTCACTGTGTCTGTGGTTTTCCTTTGCTGGTGAACAGTGTGATGTATCACTCTAGCTTGACAAAAAAAGACTTGATGCTTTGCACTATCCCACATCCTACCTAGTTTTACCTAGCCTGGTAATACCATACTCTGCTACTTCGCTTTGCTTCGTAGACAGAGTCTGGCATGGCATAATTGAAAAGCGTTTTCTTTCTCGCGGGGGGGGGGGGGGGGGGGGGGGGGGGTGTTGGACTTGTCTGAAGTTTAAGATCATTGGTTACCCGTAAGCCAATCACATAACGTTTGGTTATGGCGTGTGTTATGCGCATGCTCAACCGCATCTAACTTCCACTATAAACACATGTATGATGCGAAAACAAAAGCATCGAGCGAAATACCGGAGTGAACATGGCTGTGAACGACTTTTGCAGATTATGTGAAGTAAATCTACGCATCCACGGTACAATCAGCGTCTACGTCACAGCTCTCAGCCCCAGACCGGAGGAAAACGGGGAAAACGGTCGAAATCTCAGACTGAGTACAGAAGCGAAATGAAATTGAGCGGAAGTACGAAGTCTGACGTAGTCAGGCTAAGTTTTACCCTGCATCTTGGAAAAAATAAATCTGCTGATTTGCAAAAAAGGCCTAATAATACCTCATTTTATTAAGCTGAGTTCAAAAATAACAATAATTTATTTTTTTATTTTTTTACAAAATAAGTACATTTTTGCTTATCAAAATTACAAAAGCAGTTAAATATCAAGTTTAGGTTTTAATGACAACATCTGTAATTTACTGTTGCTGTTTGGATGTAGTAAAACACGTACAAATGTAGCAGGAAACATATGGGTCATGCTTCCATTTTCTTCTGTCACTGGCCATAATTATGGAAGTTTGTTTCCGCACAGAATAAAAAATAACTTTTCATCTCACAATTCTAACTTTTTTCCTGCTATTGTGAGTAATAAAGTCTGAATTGTGAAAAATAAACTCAAGCAAGTAAAAATGTCAGAATTGTGAGATAAAAAGTCGCAATTACCTTTTTTATTTGCGAGTATATCTTGCAATTCTGACGTTATTTCTCTAATTTGTGAAATATAAACTTGCGATTGCGAGTTATAAAGTGCAAATTGCGAGTTAAATCTTGTAATTTGGACTCTGTTCAGATTTGTGAGATGGGAAGTCACAATTACCTTTTTTATTTTTTAATCCGTGGTGGAAACATGCTTTCATACATAATTCTTCCTAATTCTTGAAATCAGGATTAGGTGTAAAATAATGTCATAAATGTGAAAATCGGCTGAGAATTAAATGGATAGTTGTAACCCGGTTAAGGCAGAGTAAGACAGGAATCATGTCTTTGCGACTGAAGGATAATACAATACTTCTTCCTTACAAATGTTTGCTGAAATCAAAAATGCTAAGAAAAGCACATCACATTTTGTGAGAAAGTGTGACGTGCTAGAGCAAAACAAGCACTATTTTTGGAATCAGTACCCCAAAATAAAAATGAAAAATGAAAAAAAGAATAAACAAGCATTGGATTTCATTCAGCAAATAAGATGCAGGGCAGTGTTATGAGTTCAAAATGATACATGCTCAACGAGGGTTTACGTGTCTAGCACACAGTCTCATCCCCTGCTACTGCCTTTCGTCAGCTGTGACGGGCTTGTCGGATGTTGAAGACTTCTCCTCCACACACACTGCAGACTGTGGTCTGCTCAAATGAAAGAGTGAGAGTGTATGTCCTGCAGCCAGGCAGTGGTTTCACCAAGCTCTCCACATAAAAGCTGTGGAACATGTCCAGAGCACTTCATTACTGACAGGGACCTGGGTTCATTAACCTTACGGGAGTTACACCTTGATTAGTTTCCCATCAGGTCTAGCTCACGGTAATGCAGCCTGATACATCTGCGGCACCGCTTGAATATGAGGTTTCCATGGTAACACTGTGTGGATACAGGCTGGTGTCAATGAATTCTGTGAAGATTTTAACAGAAGTCTCCTAGTAGGCTCAGTGGTTTTAAAACTGGATTCAGATTGTACATCAAGTGGACAGTATCTTATGTGTTTTGGTCACGTTAATGCTTTGTGCCTTTCTTTTGAAGTCTAATTTGTGATTTTTAGAATATGATTTGCAGCGAAGAGACATTGAACTCTGTAACAGTTGCACGCACTCATTTTTGGGTTGAAAGAGCAAAACAGCAATAGATATTTTTCTTATGCATGGATTTTATGTTCAGAGAATTAGGACAAAGATCGTGCTGGTTTTGGCAGATTGTTTTCTCCTTCAGGTCCAATAAAAAAGATGGATTACAAATATATGTATTGCAGCTATTCCAGTTCCATTTCATTTGTCTCCTTAGCATTAACAATTTTCCATTTGCTGGGTTTGAACCCATGCTGCACCCAAATAATGTTTATAATATTTTGCTGGAAAAACACCCTTTCGATGTATCAAGCTTTATGAAAAATGAAATCCAAACAAATGTGTGTTACTTTCTTTATAATTTTTCCTGGTTTTACTGCACATCATTTGTTATTCTTTACCAAAATATATCTTGTGCCTTTCAACCTTATTTATTAATTTACTCTTTTATATATATGCACTCACCAGCCACTTGCTAGTACCGTGTTGGACCCCCTTTTGCCTTCAGAACTGCCTTAATTCTTTGTGGCATACATTTAACAAGGTGCTGGAAACATTTCTCAAAACATTTTGGTCCACATCGTCATGATAGCATCACGCAGTTACTTCAGATTTGTTGGCTGCACATCCATGATGCGAATCTCCCGTTCCAGCACATCCTAAAGGTGCTCTTTAGGATTGAGATCTGGTGACTGTGGGCATTTGAGAAAAGTGAACTCATTCTCATGTTCAAGAAGCCAGTTTGAGATGGTTTGAGCTTTGTGACATTGTGCGTTATCCTGCTGGAAGTAGCCAACATAAGATAGGAACACTATGGTCATAAAGGGATGGACATGGTCACCAACAATACTCAATATCCTGGTGTTTAAAAAAAAAAAAAATTGTCACTGAAATAAGGTCATGAAACCCATACTTATTATTTCTTTTGAAAATTGTATCACGTAGCCTAGAATATTTGCTCCAAAACTATGTGAAAATCATCCTGACTGCTCATTCAGATAAGACAATATATTGATTTAAAATTTGTAAGACGTGTTTTAGTGTAAGAAAGCTTTATGCGGGAGGTGTAAACACATCATTAATATGTATGGTTTTCACACCTGAGAAAGACAAAGACCCTCCCCTAATGGCCCTATTAGGAGCTATCAGGCCCTGTCATTCTGAGCAACCTTGCACAAAGAATGAGGAGATTTAAAAAAGAATGGCTTTTTGAGCGCGTTCGTGTGAGGCATGGACGATTTGCATGTCAATCTCTTTTGCGCGTGTGGGCGTGGTCAAATTAAAAATAATGAGCAAGCGCTTGAGAAACTGGACATCTTGTTGGTTTTATTCAAACTTAAACAGAGAATATTTGTTTTCAGTTTGAATCCGATCATTTAAAAGTACACACTTAAATGATTATAAAGATAAATGTGTGACAAGTATTCGCTGAGTTTTGTTTCAGTTTATAGACGTGCTCAAGAAAAAAAAGTTTACCGCGACGGAGAGCCAGAAAGCACACCCTGTTTATTTTCTTTATTTTAAAAAAGCACAATGTTTTGATTTGATTGTAAGTGGACACATACAAAAGTAGACATCTCACAGATTATTTTTTTAGATTTCTTTTTTCTGTATGACCATAAATGATGGAGTATTGGTACTAAGGGGCCCAAAGTGTGCCAAAGAAAATATCCCCACACCATTACACCACCATCGCCAGCCTAAACCATTGAAAAAAGCAGGACGGATCCATGCTTTCGTGTTTTTTTTATGCCAAATTCTGACCTTACCATCTGAATGTCACAGCAGAAATCGAGACCAGGCAATGATTTCCAATCATGCATTGTCCAATTTTGGTGAGCCTGTGTGAATTGTAGCCTCAGTTTCTCAGTGTTCTCAGCTGACAGGAGTGGCACCGGTGTGTTCTTCTGCTGCTGTAGCCCATCTGCTTCAATGTTCGACGTGTTGTGCGTTCAGAGATGCTCTTCTGCAGACCTCGGATTGTATCGAGTGGTTATTTGAGTTACTGTTACCTTTTAATCAGCTTGAACCAGTCTGGCCATTCTCGCACACGGAACTGCTGCTCACTGAATATTTTCATTTTTTCTGACCATTCGCTGTAAACCCTAGAGATGGTTGTATGTAAAAAGACCAGCCAGTCTGGCATCAACCATGCAATGTTCAAAGTTACTTAAATCACCTTTCTTCCCCATTATGATGTTCAGTTTGAACTTCAACAGATTGTCTTGACCAAAACTTTGGCAGCCGACTTGTTGCATTGCTACCTTATCAGACATGACTTTGTAGGCAGCGTTTGCACAGGATTATCAAAGGCGAAAAAGGATTCATCTATTCTGCCTCCAAAAATCGGATCAGATGAAGGTATCTCATGAGACAGGAAGTGAAGCTAACATTGGATTTGGAAGTGCCTTGATGCCCTCCCACCTTGGAATGCATCCTCCGAAGGCAGCATTTTACACTTTCGGACGCATCCAATGTCTACAGTATATGCCTAAATGCATTGTGTTTCCGTCATGTGATTGGCTGATTATATATTTGCATTAACAAGCAGTTGAACAGGTGTACCTTACGAATTAGCCGGTGAGTGTATACTTGCTGTCGGGCGAAAAACTTGAACTTGAACTCAGGTCACCCGAGCTGCCCACAAGGCTATCAGCGCAGACGATGGGACATTATTTTCAACTTGACATCATTCACTGCATATTGGCCATACATAAATTAACATTTATGTTATGTCTTCACAAATTAAAATCTATAAATCTAAATATTTATTGCATTTATAAGGGGTGAAGGCTTAGCACCCAAGTCAGCAAGAGCCAATTTAGGATTGTTTGTGATTTGGCTTTAGTGACTTAGGAGTCCTTGTGACAAACTCTAACTTTTTATAGATTTAGGAGCTGGTTTTAGAGCTAAAATACTTTGGGAAATACTCCTAGGAGTCTTAAAATTAGGACTGGCCCGTCCATTATTTTTTAAGATTTTCTCCTAAATCAGCAAGTTAGGAGCTACTTTTAGCCTTAAGATGTTTTGTGAATACGGCCCCAGATGGACAGATTGCATGTTTAGGGCTGGTAAACTACCTAAACCAACTTGCATGTGCTAATAAACAACTTAGACCATCAAGAAAACAATGTACAGTATAATATAAAAAATATATAGACCATTAGCTGGGATGCAAAAAAAATTCTTGTTTTTACCAATCTGTTTTGGTATACATGGTGCTGTTTTTCCATGCCAGCTTATTATTGTGGTGTTATGGATTTCTTATTCATCTGCTCCTGTGGTTGGTTGCTTCTAGATGAATTAGAAGCATTTTTTATATATATATATATATATATATATATATATATATATATATATATATATATATATATACATTATTTTTTAGGTTTATTGCAAGTTGCTGGACTCATCAAGTTTTTGGTGCTCTGGTGCATGTGGTCTATATCCCATGTGTTTCAGTTTAGTCTTCATATTAGTCTTAAATCATATTATGCAACTTTTGTTAGTCTTCAGAGGTTCTTTTTTAATTCTGAAATAACAACCTCTCAAACCTCAATTACTGCTGTTGCCTCTAGGGGAGCGGTGTAAGTATCACAGTCTCACTATCAGTGGATTCCAATTGATGAAACTTGACTCGCTTCATTTCTTGTTTGTTATTGGAATGCTGTGGCTTCTGGTGACTAGAATAGAGACTGTTAGTAAAATCTTGAAAACATTTTGAATTAGATTTATATTAAAAGTTTTGTATTTCACTTTAATTCATGATGCATCCCAGTCACTTTAAGAACACGAGGAGTCATTATTTTTTGGGTTTGTATATGTTGTAGAAGTGGGTTGTTTAGTTCTATCTTTCAGCAAGAAATCCAAGACAGGTCATTTGTTTTGATTTGCTTTCATTTTGTTTTTCATTTTAAGTAGAGTATATTTTGGGTCTAACCCTACCTTTTTTTGCAGAACAAGGTTTACCGTCTTGACATGATTGTAGATCAGAGAGTTTCTGAGATTGATCTGTAAATGGTATATAGCTGACATCACTTTAATCTAATCTGACTGAAATCTTCAAGACATTTATCATCGGAGACTCTCAAGCCAAATATAACCGGCATGTTTATTAGTCCGTTTGTTTGTTATATCTATTTTCTCTCTCTATTGATCTTCTGCCTTCCTTTCGGCATACACAGTTACTCTCGCTCCATCCTCTACCTTTGCTTTTTTCCCACTCTGTGGAAAGCTTTTTAATCAGAACAAATTAATCTCTCATCCTCTCGTTTATTTTTACTTGAGCCACTCTTTTACCTTCTTTCCAGCTAACAGCTAGCTTCATGATCAAAGCTAACTTCAAGGAACATAATTATTTCCCCTGTTCCAGCCAAAAAAACCAGGCCTACTGGCTTAAAGTGGACATTCACTGTGTTTGTTTTCATAGCCTTCAATATGAATATTGTTTGTAGGACAACATTGGGCAGGAGGTGAAATATCATGTTTTAAAATAAATACAGATTTTCTTTTTATCCAAATAGAAAATACCGAGATATATACCGTAAATCGCCATTCAACCAAAAAATCCAGAGAAATGATTTTTTGGCCATATCGCCCAGCCCTAGGTCAGACCCCTTCAAACTGCTTGGAAATGTGGTTTATCAGCTCAATCGAGTCTCCACTCCCTTAGCCAAAGTTGTTTACCAGTCCTAATCATGCAATCAGTCCATCTGATCAACCATCTAAACCGACTTGAACCAGCTTACCAATATCCAATATCTTAGACTATGGTATTGTATATACACAAACTACTATTAATTTGTGTAATATATTAATTGTATTGTTTATTTTATATATTATACATGGTTTCTTGATAGTTTGTTTATTAGATGGTATAAGTTGGTTTAGGTGATTTATCAGATCACCAAAGGGGTTTAATGGTCTCAATCACGTAATCAGTCCATCTGATCAACCAACTTGGAAGAGCCAATGACCATTTAAGACAAGCTATAGTATAAACCATATAAAACCAGCTATTGTATCTTCAGATGCTGTTTTTTCTTGAATGTTCTGGAATAGGGTGACTGGACTGGACACTATTTGTAAGTATCTAGCAGGCTTTACACATGTTGTTCCAGACAGATGTTCACCTTTGTCCCGTCTGAGAGCGAGGGAGCCCATCTTTTCCTGCCTGTTTTATCTTATCTTGATCTGCTATGCATCGGCCAGGACATGCCTCTTGGCTTGCACTCCGATTAGTTATTAAGACCCATAGTCAGCCTGCAAAGTCGACCCTGCTAAATAGCAAGAGTGTACAAATAATCTAGCCAGGGACGTGTCCCATCTGTGCTCATAGCCCTCCATGTATTTGGCAAAGAAAGACGGCAATAAATCAGGACAGCCTGTTGTGAAGTAGTGAGAAACTATGGCATCTTTAAGTAGATGTGCAACTGATGGTCTGTTATACAAAAGAACTAGGGAATATATGGGCTCTGTTCCAAAACCTATTGAGTTCCAAAACCTAGTGAGTTATCTACAGTCTACATAGACAACTGCCTTCTAAGGCAGCATCCTAACTGAAATGGCGTCTTGTAAGTGACTAATTTGTAAGTCACAATAGGCTCTATGCACGATCGCTTCCGCGTTTTGTCTCAGCCCGCCCAGTTACATCCGATGCTGCGTTGGAAGCCGTTTTTGCATTAGGTGGAGATAATGCCAAATTACACTCGCTGTTTACAAGAACTTCCAGCGGTTAACGTAAATGATGTTAACAATATTGTGAGGCAGATAGCTGTCACACCTAAGAGTAAGAAAGAGAAGGGCTTTAAATGATATATTTCGAGCTACATCGACAACTTTGAGGGTGAGTATTCTCTCACATCATGCAAAATCCGACTAGCGAATCAGTTTCTAAAATCGTTGTCTCCGTTTCTGAGAAAATGTATTTTATGAAAGTTTTGCCGCTAGTACACTTCGCTATAGAACGCGCTATGCGGAAGTAAAGACGCTGGCTGAGATTCTACCGGAAATAAGTCAGCAGCGTTCGTGCATAGAGCGTATTGATTTCATTAGAGTTTGATGTTAGCATTTTGCTAATGACACTATACTATAAAGCATAAAATACATTGCACACTCAAATTATTGAGTTACTGCATTATTGTATTATTTATTTAATTGTTGTTTTAATTTTATTGATACTAAAATATTGTTTTTTATTGATATTTTTGATATTTCAAATTGTAAGTATAATTATAATATACATTTCTCTCATCTGTTGTAATCTTGAAATGCTTTTTACAATTTAATGTGAGATTGCTTTTTCTGCAAATTATTTTTATATTTACGTTTTCAATCTTTCTTGTAGTTTGTAATATAGCAGTTTGGGAATCTAAAAGGTCTGCAAAGTTTCAAATGACAGAACCGATTCTGAATTGAATGTCCAGTCTTTCCTGCTTGAACCTATGTAGGTTTGTACCAGAATTGTATAATGCCAGCCTATGGTTTCCGACACGCTCTGTAAGCGGTAAACCAATCACAACAGACTGGACAGTCTGACCAATCAGAGCAGAGTAGACTCTAGGAAAGGTGGGGTTTAGAGACCAAATGTGACAATGTGTAAGAAGACATCATGCAACAATGAATATAAAAAAAATTAAAGTGATTTTTGACCTTGGATACATGTTAATCCTATTGTAGGAGACCTCCAAAACTAAATTAGGAACCTTTAAAATAGCAGTATAGCGGTACTTTAATACATTTCCATTAAGTTTTAGTTTTTAGTAATTCCCAAACGGATCTCAACTGAAAACAATATTTAATATCTTATAATCCCTTTAAAATTCTGTCTACATAGTTAGGCGTTAGGCTTTTGAACAGAGCCAAGTCAGGGCTGCATGTCTTATATCATTCAGATCAGGCAATGTGTGTTTAGTTAAGTTGGCACTGGTTGTGGCAGTGACCGGACAGGAATCTAGGCCAAACATGGCATGTGTCTGTATCCTTCATTAGACTTTGGTCTCATCAAACGGTTTTTGAAATCCAAGTTATAATAGTCACTTGATGTGTTTATACATATATATATATGGCAGAGTTTGAACGCGGCCGAACAAAGTTTTGCTTGGATAGTTTCGCTGGGTCCCATACTTAAATGAAAGAAAAATAAAATAAAATAAAATACATAATTATACTTGCTATGGGATTTTAATCCTCTCTAACTTTAATGACATTTATGAGGTGGTGTGGTAAAGTCGTGGTTTAAAACCTGATATCCAAAAGGTTATAGAGTAACAGTAAACTATCACCATTGTGCATATTAGCTAGAACCTTGTTTCTGCAACGACATCTGACATGTTTACGTTTTATGTGGTGTGAGAAAGTGACATAAGAAAAAAAGCAACGCAAAATACGATCAGAGCGGTCAAACTGAAACAGATTTTCAAAAATTAGATATGAATAGGATTTCAAACCACATACGTAGCTTAAAACAGATTTGTAAATATCAGATTTCCTGTGATTTATTTTTTTTGTCGTTCTACCAAACGGATAGATTATATGTCCCTCTACTTACTAGTTTCTCAGAAGCTAATTGTTTAATTATAAATCTGGGATTTGATTTTTCCACATTTACAGATTTCCATATTTTCCGACCTGAGAAGTATAAGTCAGTCATGAAATGGCCTTAAACAATTACTAAACAAAGTGTGTTTTCTGTGTGTTATTGTGTTTTCAAATACATTTATTGAATTCTTAAATTGCTTCCTTGCAAGAGCAAGTGGTGCCAGCTATAATCTAATGTTTTCCACATTATTATAATAATAAATAGTTAATTTTATTATTATTATTATTATTAAATAATATTTTTTACAGCACATTTGTTTTGTCCTTTGCTCATGTTTTTTCTTCTTCAGATATTAGCAATATTTCATGTACAGTATATACCTGATATTATAATTCGGGTATATACTAGCACATCTTTACTGGTTAGTGCTGGTTTTATGCTGGTCTATCTGGTAAAGTCATTTCTCCGGGAAGAAAAGGTCACAGTCTACTATTCAAATAGGGTTTATAGACTTAGAATCGTGCTGATTCTTCAATCTTAAACATTTTACATTGCAAACCAAATCTGAGCATTAGCAGGGATCCGTTCCGCCCATAGGGAGGTGTACAGCAGGACATATTGGGATAGAGCACTGTGGTCCTCTCGTTTCTGAGTTCCCAGACCTGACAGTCGTGAGGGTTCAGTGGTTGCTGCGCAAGCTGATACGGCTGTAATACGTTCTGCTGAAATTTCCAGTTGTGTTGTATTTCCTGATTCGGGGAGATTTACAAGCAGAGCCTTGCACATCTGTATTAGTGTGCTGTTAAGTTGTGGGCCTGGAAGAGGAGGACTGCGGCTCTTCTCCAACACACACACTGTTGGCTGTGCCTCTGTTCTCCTGACTCCTTGTTCACTTATGGTTCACTTACAAACTTGTCATTCTTCCTGTTTCGGTGAAGCGTGCATTTAGCCACAATCTAAGATTCTGAAATGAATGTAACTTAACAGGTCTTATTTCTTGTTAGAATTAAAATGCCATGGATCACATGTAAAGGTTATGGCACAGTTGGGTATGCTAGTGCATATTAATATACTGAATGAGAGGTCATGATTTTGCTGCTTAATGAAACTCAATCGCAGTCCATTTACATTTGCAAAACAAAAGTTTACTCAATTCATTTGTGTTGGGACTTCTTCAATAATTTCCATTAGTGTTAACGTAGCATTACTGAAACTGGGCAGAGGATTTGTAGTTCCCAGCATGCTTTGCTTGAGACTGGATGGGGAGAGTAAATGTTGAAATTAGGTGCTATTTTATGTGTTTTTGAGCAAGCTGAGAAAAGAGGGAGAGCTGTTGGAGTTTAATGTTCTGTTATGTTGGGATTTAGAGGAGTTTGCTATGTTGGAGTTTTGGTGGTTACCGTTGTGGTGAAGAGAGGAGATTGATTGCAAAATGCCTGTAGGTGGCGATAATGCAGTAAGAATATAAATCGGCATTAGTCAAAATAACAGGCAGGCTTTTTTTTTTTTTTTTTACTCAAAAAGCAATTCATGTTCAAGCAAAGTGGAATCATTTCACCCAGTCTTTTTTTACCATGTGCTATTTAGCATGCTAACTTGCTAATGCCACTCCTTTCTAGTAACTTACTGTTGTTTTTAGTTTTGCATGTGCAGTGCCAACACTCAATCCATTTAGCTTTCTGCAACACAAGGCGTTAGTCAAAATAACTATTGTATTTGGTTGTGCGTATTACAGCCATATCAGCTTGCGCCGCAACCACTGAACCCTCACGACTGTCAGGTCTGGGAACTCAGAAACGAGAGGACCACAGTGCTCTATCCCAATATGTCCTGCTGTACACCTCCCTATGGGCGGAACGGATCCCTGCTAATGCTCAGATTTGGTTCGCAATGTAAAATGTTTAAGATTTAAGAATCAGCACGATTCTAAGTCTATAAACCCTATTTGAATAGTAGACTGTGACCTTTTCTTCCCAGAGAAATGACTATACCAGATAGACCAGCATAAAACCAGCACTAACCAGGAAAACCAGTAAAGATGTGCTAGTATATACTTGAATTATAATATCGGCATTAGTCAAAATAACAGGCAGGCTTTTTTTGTTGTTTGTTGTTTAGCAAAATGGAATCATTTCACCCATTTCATGTACTGTTTAGCATGCTAACTTGCTAATGCCACTCCTTTCTAGTAACTTACTGTTGTTTTTAGTTTTGCATGTGCAATGCCAAAACTCAATCCATTTAGCTTTCTGCAACACAGGGCGTACATGAATGGAGTTCATAAGAAAATGTGAAGAAAATCAATTTACAATGTGTCTGCACTGCACTGTCTGTTGTTGCTTTGCTTGCTTTACTAAATACAGCCCTGCAGTTATTTCTGATAATAACTGCAGGGTTGATATCTTTTTTCTACGATATTTAATATTTAATCGTATTTGATTGATGGTATTTGCTCTGTATACTGTATATGTTTTACACTTGGTTGTCCAAGGACTATCTGAGGTTTTTTAGCAGTTGAAGAGTGTTTGTTATTTCTCATGTCTGTTGAAGAAGTCATTGGACTTTTTGGAAGTCTGAAAAAAAAATCTGTTTGTGTATAGAGCCTCAAAATGATTAGCACCCGCGATACTGTCAAGTACTGTATGTTTTCATGAAGACTAAGTTGTTGATATATATTCAAAAAGCAGATGTCCTTGTCTTAAGTGCGTGTAAACCTTAGATTTTAGATAAATAGGAAATTATGGTTTAATGTTTAAAACACGAAGAGAAAACAATTGAATCACACATCAAACAGAACATCCACTCACTCTGACAGCATGTTAACATACTTTATTTATGAAATCAGTTCCTCCTCATGATAGGTGCTGGAAAGACTCTAATGCAGGAAAGATGTTCTGGTCTAGTTCAGCCATGGTAACGATGAGCCAGTTTTCATCAGAATCTGTGTATTCTCAAAACCACCTCCTCTTTAGACAGACTCCTAAATTCTTTACACATGTATTTGGTTGTGCTAGCAACCCTTAATTTTTCCCTCAAAACCCACATGCAAGCTTCTCTGATGCCCGGGCAGCATTGAGCATCATCTTTTATCAGTGTTATCTTCCATTCAGTGATTGCTTGGTTATTCCCTGTTTTATGTCTTGAATATCTGTAGTGAAGCCTTTGTGGAGAGTGGAATGAATCATGACTTCTCTTATACATAAAGGGGTTTGAAGCCTGAAACCATAGGGGACCTTAAGTTACTATGATGCCATAGGAGAATTTAAGTTTATATGATCACATTACCGACACATTCTCTTGAGGAAATGCCACTCAAGCAACTTCTGTCCTGAACTACTGAAATGCAAAGAATTAGATTAATTTTCAAAAATATATAATAGTAATTCTACTTATGGCATTTTGTTTAGAACAGTAAGCATTTAGATCTTTGATTGTACATTAACTTTTATTTAATATCATATTACTACTTTAATCTTGTAATGTTATAACTTTATTCTCAAAACATTTACTTTTTTCTTATAGAAGTCTATTATGAGATTTTTTATTATATAATTTATATGACTTCTTACTATGTTAAAAATCTTTCTTTATTTTAGATTATTTTATAAACATGGCACTAAAATATCATTATCTACTAGTATTTTTGTCATATTAATATAATAGAAATATATCTTAGTTGCATCTACTTCTATGTTTTGCATAATTCAAACTCATTATAATATCTGAATATTCCCCCATTTCTTTTCTTTTTTTTGTCAATATTTAGAGTAATCCTTTGAGCTGAGGAATGTCAGCATGCTTTAGTGATCCAGCATAAAAGTCACTATTAGCTAAAATTATAAGTCAATATTTCTCTTATGAGATGGCAATGTCATATGCCAATGTCTTAAAGTGATAGTGCACCCAAAAATTTTAATTCTGTCATCATTTACTCAGCCTCATGTCGTTTTAAATTCTGTCATCATTTACTCAGCCTCATGTCGTTTAAAAATGTAGTGACATAAAAGGAGATATTTTGAGAAATAAGAAATGGAAGTCATTTTTCTCTAATGTTGTTAAACAGGTTTGGAACCACGTGGTGACCGTAAATGATGGGAGTATATGATGACAGAATGTTCACTTTTGGGCGGAATATCCATTTAAGTTCTTTTTTTTTTATTCTTTTTTTTTTATGATGCCATAGGATAACTAATTTGAGTTCTAGTGATGCCAAAGAACTGCGATTCCCAAACTGCTTGTCAGGGGACCCCGAAGTAAAATGTTTCACACTTTCATAGTTGTTGCTTTTTAATCTATTAGGTTTCACAATCTTGGTCTTGAGATGTTAAAATGTCTTTATTCTTTTTTTGGTTAATGAATTGTTTTTTCACTCAGCTAGGTTGGCTGTTTCTGTGTTTATAGTGCAAATACACTCTAAAAAAATGAAATGAAAATTACATTTTTAAGTTACATTTCTAAACCCAATGGTTGGTTTTGTCCATATTTGAAACAACCCAGCATTTTTTAGAGTGTAGGTTTGGTGACTCCAAAGAGAGCACTGTGACCACTGGTGTGATGCTTTTGAAGTTCCTATGATGCCATAGATCAAGATCTCCAAAAAACCATATAGCCAACTCAAGAACCTAAACAGCAAATAATAGTTCTTAATAACAAGCATGTTCCTTGATGAACCTAATGTGTTGCAAAGAACCAGTGAAGAACCATTATCAAAGAGCTTTCTTTCTTTTTCACAGTGTTGGGAAGACAGTCGTGAGAATGAAAGCTAGTGTACTGAGAGTGTCTTGGAGACCAAGCAGATGTTGTCAGGCATTAACTTCCCCTTGACCAGATGCAGTTTTAGTTCCAAAGCCAATAGCATTACTAACAAAAAAGGGCTTATTGTCCCCTAGATCAGCCCCTGAGAGACAGCCAAAGACCATCCACCAGTGACTGTCTATTCCTTATTATCCTCATCAAAACTCAACTGCGATTGCCAATGTGCGTTGCTAGGGTGCAGAAACAAGCGCAGGGTAAAGCCCGAAGTCTCTTAAACAGTCTGTGTCCATAAAAACAACTGTAGCTTTGCTCCGTTGTTTTTCTTGGGGGGTGACCCAAGTTTGTTGAAGGAGCCGTGAACTCTGTGATGGCAGTACTATTAACTAGATATGTTTTGGATTTGTTTTAGATATTTTTTTTGAGTAACATGAGTGGTACATACTTGCCCATGCAAAACTTGCCATCATGACTGTTGAGTGCTCTGGGTGGTTGCTAGAGTGTTGCTAGGTGGTTACTGGGGTGTTTAATGTGATTGCTAGGTGGCTACCAGGTTGCTCTGGGTGATTGCAAGGGCATTGCTAGGTGGTTGTCAGGGTTATGGTTGCTAGGGCATTGCTTTGTAGTTACAACTGTTTTTCGCCTACTATAGACCTTATGCGCCAGAGAAACAAGGCCGCCGCCATCTTTAGAATATTGTCTTTTAACTTCCGTTTTTGCGGTCGCTCTGTATATTTCTATGGCGCTGATGTCCAGGAGTAATTAGCTTTTGAAGTGGATTTACTTAATGTACAGTTAACGAAAGTTATCATGAGGACTGTAATGTTTAAAGCAGATGACTTAACAAATGTCAGTCGACTGGGAAGATTTTAAAACGAGCCGTTCATTAATAAACACGCAAAATCGCTGTGAAAATACAGACCGGAAGTCAAAAGACAACGAGCGCAGCGCTGAAAAGGGGCGGGGCTACATAAGGTCTATATAGTAGGGATTCAGGAAGTATGCAATTTCGGATGCAGCCATTGTCTTATGTTGTGTTTGGGTTCATTCGAAATCACCTGCTCAAAATAAAGATATGCAATCTGCTATGGTTTTGGTTTACTAACGTTTCGAGAAGTTGCAAACAAAAACGCGGCACAAAATGTGTATACATGGCATCATGTGTATACTGTTTACACGTGTCTGTGGCGTTTTTTTTTTTTCATACAAATACTTGGTATATTTTGGTCTCTAACTGAAACAAATATGCTTGTATTCTGCTTGTTGAGATCTTTCAGCGATATATGACACAAGTATATCTGTTAAGTATGATGAATTTACAGATAAAATAAAGCAGTTATTTTTTCACGATATGAAATTAGAGCACTTCTAATATGTCAGCAAACGTAAAAGCTCTTGTTAAGTGATGGTTATATTCCCTATGTTAACTGTAAAGCCAAGCTTCTAAGCTTTAAAACGACACCCATTTTGTATTGGATAAACAAGTGGTTGTTAAGGAACGTGATAACTTACTAGGGCCCCCCGCTTCGGATTTAAGACATTGGTTAATGATTAGTCGATTAATTGTTCATTAATTTAAACAACGATCGATTATGGGGATTTCTGCAAATTGACACCCCTAGTGTAAACAATAGTAATAGTAATGCTTGTCAGTTCTGATGTAAACCTGTAGTAGCACCTGATATGTCCCCTCTAAATGTACAATACCCCTTAAAGTTGCTAGTCACAGATCCAGGGTTTAATTCAAGAGGAACTACATGCTTTAGAGTTATTTTATATTCTGTATGTCATTTTAGATACAAACCAGCTTCCAGGTCACCCCACACCACCCTTCTATTACCCAGAAATCTCTCTCTCCCCCTCCACGTCCCCCTGCCTTTAGCACCTAAGAGGAAAAATAACAGCCCTAATGTCCTTGCGAAGTGACTTTAGATATCACATCACTAGGGAAATGTAGTCTAATTTTCTGCTTATATTTAATAAATGGCAACAAGGCTGACGACATGTGCCAATTGAGGTCATAACATCGTTTGCTGCTGCTGTTGAGCTGTTCTTGGCTGGGATTTGCATAAGACTGGACTTTTGGCATTGAGAAACATGAAATGAAATGGGTGAGAAGCTAATGTATTTGGCCCATGGGGTAAAGGCAGCAGGGGACTGAAGGCGACCCTCCCAGCCCTGTGTTTTACTTTGTGGTACCGAGTCTGATTCTGGGTGACACGTGGTAATTATTGGGTTTCACTATGTCAAGCTTCACTACTATTGCATTAATACATGGGGAGATATGAATACATTTTGGCCTGTAACTTCAGAGTAAAGAAAGACTTTTCAGACTTCGATCAGACTTCCGGATCCCATAGACTTACATTGAAGTAGGGACTGGTTTTGGATTCTCTTTGTGTTGTTTTAGCTATGTGAACACAGTGAAGTTCAAGTATGGCAGTAAATATGTTTATATCCCCTCAAATTATAAATGTTTGAATAAATCTACTAGTTTGCAACACTTTTTTGATATAGTGCTTTTGGCACAGTTAAATGCATTATTCAGGTTGGTTATTAATAATCCAACAACAACTATCAACAGTAATTTATAAATATTGAAGTCAAGTTATCTTAAAAACGATGTGGCGGTTAATTGGCTTGATTGTAATAATCATAAATCTGTGTTCTTTGTTTTCAAACTTCTTTGCAGGCATCGTTACGTGTCAGGAAAAGCAGTCTCATTAAGATTGCCTTGCAGTAATTATGTCTGATTATACTCCGACCTCTTGTCATTAGCTCAGCGTTGAGAGCCTGACACGATGAAGGAGAGCGTGTGTTGGCCATTCATTGTTTTAATTGAGATGCTTTTCAGCACTGTGTGGTTTGGAGATCAGCCAAATGCTGCGATTTGCACTCTGTCCGACCCGATCCACCTTATTCAGGGACTGAGAAGCGCATAAAAATTAAAGTTTACATAGAGTAAAGATTCATTGCCATTTCCATACATTTAGGTTCTGTAATTAAGGAAAAAATGGCCACCACATGAAGATGGATCAGGTGATTAGTAACCACATAGCATATTTAATATGTATTATACACACACACACACACGCACACGCACACACACACAAACACACATTTTTAAATATATAAAGGCATCAACACTTGCTAACACTAACTGCATTTATAGTCATTTTACATTTGTATTAGCAAATGCATTTTTATGCGTTTATGTATTTGCATTTTTTATTATAATTCATTCATTCATTCATGCATTCATTCATTTTGCATTGGAAAGTGCACTTTTTCTTTCTTTTCTAGGCTTTGAAAAATATTTCTCATAATGAATTTTCCAAGCGGCGAGTTTGGGGTAGATGGAGGCTTAGTTCATTTTTCTCGCCAAATGATTCACGGCAGACTCATATTCATCTCATCTCGTTTACGTTTTTGCTCTCACTTCCAAAATTACATGAGGATTAATTAGCAGCATGGGAATTAGTATCACTAAACTCTTTCACAGCAGGCAGAGGAAGGGCCAAACACTGAGCAAATGTTTGGATCCGCGGGATTAATGATCGCTGGTGTGTTTAACTTGATGTAGTACAATTGGTGTCTATGGATTTGAAAGTGCAACTTTTTGCAAAGATAAATGGATTTGTTTTAAGAGTTAGCTCATAAAATTGCTTGTATTTATGTATTCAGCTGCATATGATGTTTTTGCTTTTTCGCTGGTGTTTTATGGCATGTTTTTTCCTCATAAAAATTGGTTTTCAAACGACAAGTTCATGAGATCGCTTGGGGTGAAATAGATATTGACACAGTGCGCAGGTCACTTGGTCTATTCAGGACATTAAAACATCTGGTTCTGTGCTGTCCCTCTTACTTAACCCGTTTCACCACTTTCAAGTATAAATGGATCATTGACTAAAGTAATACTCATATTTTAGGAATTTCTATAAACACAGTGAAGCACCAGCTGTTTGTGCAATTTAGTAGTCTCACTCAGTTTAATATTACTGTGACTACCCTTCTGAAAAGACTAGCATTATGTTGTGTTTTGACTGGTCATACAGAAGGAAAATGGGTTTGTAGAGACAAAAATAAGAAGACAGGACATGATGGAAAGCCAAAGATGTTGCATTTAGTGTGGTCTATGATTGCTCACAATATGCTGTAAATAATTTCATTATTTCTGTGCACAATTACATTTGCAAAAATGCAACATTTTTCATCTCTCATTTGTATTAAGTTGAGCATTTCTCATTCCACTTGCTCTGCTGTCAATCCCACAATTCCCATTGCGAGCCTGCTGCTCAGCAATCCTCCTACAGCATATAGCAGTGGTTCCCATCTGGTCTTGCTTCAGGAAACATACGGTACCAAATATTTTTTCTTACAAAACTGACCTTAAAATCAAACTCTGGTAATCCATGCATGAGGCACTTCGCCAAAAACAGATGCAAAATGTAAATCGGAAGCATTTTAACTTCCCTTATCCATTTTCATTTTATTTGCTGTAGTTTGTGATAAAGTTAATTAAATGTTGTTGTTTGCATTTAGCATTGTTTCTTTCTGTGGTCAGCAGCCAACCAGAAACAGATCTGTGGCTCATTTTCAAGTCATAACTGACCATTTGAGAACCACTGCAATAGGGAATGAATTATAAACGGGCGTTCAGCTCGGCTCACTTCACTTTAGAACTTTACTTTTAATGTGTCAAACACTTGAACATGCTGATATATTCCATCTTTTGGATCTGAGTCCAAGCCGTGACTTTTTGTATTCCTCCTTTGAAACACTGAACTTGAAATCTGAATGTACGTGAATGAGCTCTATATTAGAGAGCAGATGAAGCTAGCACACATTTGCCAATGTAAATATTGAACCTGCAAGATGTTTTCCATTGGGTGCTTTCGAGCCAAGCAAGGAATCTCAAAGATGAGTTTAATAAGGTGCTTTCACTGAAGGGTAATGGTGATGGAAAGCATGCAATTTTATTCACCGGAACTAATCAGCTAGCGGTTTCATTTGTTTCACAATTTCCTACTATTTCTGTACATTATATAAGTATAATTGCTCGTCAGAGTTTGCTGACATATAATCAGCCATTGAATTGGTTATATGGTTAGTATGCGAAGCTAACCCAGCTACACACACACACACACACGTTTTATATACGAATGTTAAGGTAACATTCCATTTTATAATTTTGTAAACATAATGTAAACGTTACTTTTCAATGTTCTTTGAACATTTTGAAACAAGTAGTTACATTTAAAAAACGTTAGCTGAAATCGTGGTGAATTGGAGAATCTAAATCGTTTCAGAAAAAAAAAAAAAACGTTTCATGAAACGATGTACTGTATATATAAAGTTTTTCTGCTAACACGTTTAGAACATTATTAAAGATCACAGATAACTTTGAATGAACATTCTCTTAAAGTTCAACTCTTTGCACCACCCCTACGGATGGTTCCAGTATTACATCGAATTCACCGATCCAACACTTTACAGTAAAATAATTATCAAGAGAACCACGAAGATGGAAATGACTAAGTAAACACATGTCATATTCCTGCTCTGATCACTACTTCCGTGTATCAACTCTTTCTTTGGGTTGTTTTCTTCAAAATTAGACTATTTTCACTTGTCTGTGAGCATGCATGGCCAAACGACATTGTAATATGTGTCAGATGTGCAGGTCAAAACATGCGATGCAGTCCAAAACTTTTATTACCCGTAGTTTCGATGATCTTTGTTAGCCACGATTGTTGATGACATCATCACGTATTGCTTCCTACGTCATTAAATCTGACTATCTTAGCTCTCCATAGACATCGATCAAGCTTCTAGACTATTCAGAGCCCAAGATCTCCCTATCCAAAGTTGAGGAGGCGAGGCACGATCTGAACACGGCGCCCTGCAGGACGTCCAGTTGAGTTAGGAGTTGATGTCAGGCTAGTTGGAGAGTTTGGACAGTGTTTTTTTCTGAATCATTGTTTTGGAATTGGTTGGGACAATCTGTCTTTGCACAATGGCGAACACAAAAAGTATTTTTTTTGGTGTGAAGTCGATTTTGGAGGATCTTGATCATCTGAGTGACTGAATCTTGCAGCGACGCTAGCTTTTACTGGAAGAACATTTGTTCATAACTTTGAGAGAACTTTCTGTGTTAGTTGGGAAACTTGCTTGCCAAGCAACAAGCTACTCATAATTTTAAGCAGTTAAATTCACCCTATTTGCATTTCTTTTTTTAATTAATATGCAAACTACACTGCTTCACTGACTTTTTGTTTTTGTTTTTGTTTTTTACAAATATAATTATACAATGATATAATTCTTGCATTTCTCTGGGAAAAAGTGGTAAAATGTGTATTTTTTTTCATTTAGTTCAACTTGTTCATTGATTTAATTTCTTGAAATATAGTGTGTGTTTTTTTTTTTACATTTTTGGAGGTTGACACTATGAATTGTCATTGTATAGCAAGAGCTATGAAAGGATTCTTCAGAAATTTCTATACATGAAAGTAAATAACAGCAAATGGGGTTAGAACAACATGAGGGTGAATAAATATTGACAGTGAACTGTTCCTTTAAGCCTTATTTTAAATATCAGAACTGACTGCTGTGTGTGGTGTTCCTTTTCACTTCTAGTATGAATTAATAAGCATTTAAGTGACAGAAAAGTGTTTTTTATTACCTAGTATTACCTTATTCTACTACCTTGCTCAAGATGAGTGAAGTTGCAATCGGGTGAGACGTCATAACTCAAACGTGGTCTTGCAGATGTGCTTTTCAGCGATGGTTAGAACATTTAAGGTCAATGAACTGTGAATTTTTGCTTTGCCACAGCTTTATTTTTTATCTGCCATCTTGTGTTGGCACCAGCACAATGGCCCAAGATGTCTCGGTGCAATCTTCTGTATTAGAGAGGGGTTGTGTTGGATCTGATGGAGCTCGTCTTGTGTTTTCTCATATGTGAGTGTGTGGTTGTAAGTGATATCCAAGAGGGAATGTCGGGAGGGAGAGAAGAATGAGGTTTTTCTTGTTTAGCTTTTTCATCACACTGATCTTGTCCATGATAAAGAGTTATTAGTTTGGAAGCCCTTCCAGCTTTGTTTAACCTTGCGTTGGATAGGAAGAAATCATTTAATCAAAACAGACCTCCCAGTCTGAATGGTTTGATGAGCATATTTGGAGCATTATCCAGATTCTTGCCGACTAAAAAGCAGAGAAGTTTTCACATTTTTAGCATTTCAGCATACAGCAGGGGTCGGCTTTTTTGGCATCCAGTTTCATTTCAGGCTTGATTTGGCCCTATAATTGGTTTATATCTTTTTCACATTATGATGAATGCAAATTTCTGTGGTTTTTATGCCTCAGTGACATCTACAGGACAGTTAGCACCTGCTAATGCTAGCCGTCAGCTCTGCAGGAATTTCACGTTGCATTTGAATTCTTTCCTTTAGGGAATGCGTCACAGCTGTCTTGGATCGCAAAAGTTTGAGGCCAAATAAGTCAGAAGAATTCATCTAATCGGTAAATCTTGATTTCTCTGACCTCAATTCCCCTAGCTGTCATGGATCATGCTAATTAGCTTCATGGCGAGACTCAATCGGTTAGTCCGTTTGGAGAAGATATAAATTGCACCATTAGGACGTCTTATTATGCGCCGATCCTAATGAGAATTCCTGATTTTGCCTGGAGTGAGACTTGTGAAATCAAGAGGAGAAAAAGAAAACATTTAGATTTGCATTCGGCTTTACAGATCTTTTTCTGCCCTTTTTAAAATTACATTGGTTATTACAACCTACAAACAACACTTACAGTAAAGTTTAGTTTACTTGCTTATTGTTTGCTAAGACAGAAATCAGCAAACTTATTGTGCTCTAATATTCACAAGCAGACCTCACGATTTTATTATATGTTATACTGTAAATTCCATCTGTCACAGAATCCAGGGTCCTACAACATTTGTTTCGTCAGCCAAACACATTTGACCTAAAATATTTACTTGAAGTACCTCTGAAATTTTATGTTAATAGTTGAATAATTTAACAACACATTTGCATGTTAACAGTTATCTGTTGTTGGTATATATACATATATATAGTGTTTAACTTTGGTTTTCAAATTGCATATTTAAATTTCACTTTTTTAATCAACTCACAAACCCCAGTTTGGGAATCCCTATTACTGTCCACATCAACACCACTATTACTGTCGCGCTATATTTAACTGTTTGGCATACATTTTCCGGCACTGTTTTTGCTATGTACATGAATGATTACTCAAATCATATGGCTTTGTTGAGGTGTGCTATTATTTTCTTTGTGAATACACTTGCAGTTTTTGCCTGGCTGGTGGAAAAATCACACATATTTACACAGGAATATCATAGAGACTTGAGGGTGGGCTCTTTTGATTTAACCACCTAGAAACAACTCAGAACATCCTGGCAACCGCATACCATCATGCTAACAACTTCTCAGAACACCTTCATAACTACATAGAAATGATCTGGAAACCACCCAGAACACACTAACGTTGTGGCCGTGAGTTTAACACAGGCATGCACCACTCATATTTTTACCATGCAAAAAATTTGAAAATCTTGTATTATTTACAATTAAGCATTAGGCAGATGGTTTTATCCAAAGCAACCTACATTGCATTTAATACATTTTCTCGGTTCATGCATTTCCTAGAAATCAAACCCATGATCTTGGCACCATATTCTGCTGTTTGAGCTACAGTGGATTGTTCTTTTGGGGTTGACACAACTGATTGGACAGTGTTTACCATTAAATGTATTTTATAGGTGTAAAGAGTGCCTGACTCTCTAATAATATTACATATGAAGTATGTTATGGTTTGCTGTACTATGGAGTGCAGCTGTCTAGGCGTAGGCCCAATTCCATATTAATCAGTCAATTAATATTAAGAGCTGAGGTGAGCTAATTTAAGGTCCTGTTGATAGCATGTGCTCTCCTAGGCACTGACATAGCATTGAATTAATGTGCCAGGTCTTCGATGAAGAGTCCTATTTTGTGGTTTTGCTCTCACCTTAATGAAAACATGAGACGCCCTTCGCCAAACCAAAACTATGTCTCGTATGTGCTGTTTGGTCCAAAGCCCTCAACTAAAGAACGTACTACTGTAGCAGATAATGTTCTTCTTGCATGTGTGAAATGCTAAAAAAAGGGTCATTTTGTTTCTTCTAATGTGTATAAAGATCATTATTAATGCAAAAAAACACCTTTGAGATGAACTGATTTAATTTCCAGTCCAAAATTGAGAACATGGATAAGAGCAGGGAGAGCAGCAATAACCTCCCTTAGGGTAAACAGAACAGAACCAACATGAAGGTATTGCAGATATCATTAATTCAATATTTTAATGTACAACATAATTCAAGAATTTAGTCTGATTCAGAGGGGAATCAGAATGCCAAATCCTGACTGGACGAGAGGAGGAGCTGGGGATGGAGGAGGGTAATTAGCTCCTGAGAAACGCGATAGCTGTTGATAATACTGAAGGAGCTTATACTGTATATGGATGCTGTGATAGGCATCGTATTCCTATAGGTAGACGTGGATCAGATGATGTGAGCTTGACTAACGTGACCTGCCAAAAATGACACTACGCTTGGTTTGTGTTTCACTGCTCAAAGAAACATTGTAAAATTGTAATGCAGCATCTTTCAACTGGGAAGATGATACCATAATGCATTGCATTGATGAAATAAAATGAGTTAATAATGTAATAACATTTATATAATAATAGGACCCATTAATCACAAAACGAACATAAACAACAAAACAAAAGTAAAGCAGCATCCTCTTACGCAAGACTGCCGCCTAAACAAAACATTAACATAAATATCCCAGGCCTGGCCCTTTCTCGTCCTCCACTTGTCTTCAAACTCTATTCAAATTCGTGTCGAGTCTCCCATGCGTTTCATGTGATGATTTGTGGTTTAGTTGTTGCTTATGTAGAGTGTTCCAAATCAGTCACTTAAGAGGTTCTCTTTCAATTAAATGCCTGTGTTGGCTAGGCAGCTCACTAAGTTTTGGAACAGAGGCATGAAGTCCTGGGAGTTTTGGGGTTTTTTTATCTAGCATTGTTTCTTTCTCCATCACTCTGCTTGTCCATCATCCTGTCTGTCTCTGTTTCTATCGCTATGAAACTGTGTAGTACCTCTGCAGTCTCATAGCGATGCTGAGAATAGACCTCCAGAGACATGCGGCGCACAGGAGAACAGGATCAGTGTGTCTGGTTTTTCTCATTTCAAGCATCTTCTAATCACGAGAAGAAAAAGCTGCAGACACCTTATCATTTTATCTTCACTCGTCAACAATATATCTGTAGCCAATGCTTTTAAACCGTGAATTGAATGTTCAAAAGAACAGCATTTATTTGAAATACAAATATTTTGTAGCATTTTTGATTAGTCAATATTAATCAATTTAATTAGTCCTTGCTGAATAAAAGTATTAATTTCTTTACAAAGTAAAAATGTACTGACCCCAAACTTCTGAACTGTAGTGTGTGCAATATATATTTCAGCTGTGCTTGTCACAGTGCGTTCTGGGATTGTCTTATGCATAAAAGATACATCCAAAACTGCATCTTAATTTGGTTAAATAAGGCCTTATAATGTCTTACAAGGCAGCATAATGTTAGAGAGCTCACAAGGTTTTGGAAGAGAGTTATCAAAACAGGAAAATATATAAGCAAATCAACTAGTTACGTAACATAAAAACCTGCACAGTTCTGGAAGACCAATTAAGTTGTGAATATCAAACACTGTGCGTTGCATGAGGAAAATTTCACGCTTTTGCTCAACACTTCTAAACATTTGGCTTTAATTTGTGTCCCGTGCAGAAGATCAGACAGTGGCTGATTATGTTGAGAGTTCTGGGCCCGTACATGCGTCGGCCATATGGCTCACTTCCCTGACAACTTTGATCTTCACATCACTAGCAGAATGCAATTGTGTTTGTCACAGCTTGTTAGAGTAACTAGCCTCTTGGATGAAATTGCAAGCAAACGTCTGAAAAAGAGAGTCAAAAAAGCGGAAAGACTTTTTAGCAGGGTGACTTGGAAGAGTGTGTGTTTTGCGACTCTTTGAGTGACATCATTCCCACAGATAAAGATTGTGATAAAAGAGGATTCGAACCACATTTAGCAATTGGTTTGCTTGAAAACGTTCCATGTTTTGTTACTTTCATTCCTTAAATGGATAGTTTATCCAAAAACGAAAATCTGTGATTTACTGATTTGTCTGGTCCTCACATGAAGTTTTCACAAGGCTTCAGAAGACTCTATGGTGTATGTGTAAAATGGACCATTTTTATGGTACTTTTGTAATTACATTTTTGTCAATTTAAAAATGTTGTCACTATCTACTTTCTTTGCATAAAAAAAGAGCTGCTTTGACCTCCTTTTAGAGTTTGTCACGCTGAGCTTAACCCAGGGATATTTTTTTAAACCCTGGGTTAATCTCAGTTAATCATCTTTAAAGTAACATTTCATACTTGTAGTAAGTTCAGTAACACTGATTGGACAAATAAAGCTTCATGTCATTGACCTCATAAATATGCAAATAAGAACATTACCTCAGGGTTTAAAAATAAAGTGCTGGAGTGATGATGTATTTTTGTTGGGCAACCTAGAAGTTTTCTTCACCCTGGTTCCCTTGACAAAAACCCAATAGGATTTTTCCATGGGCTTTTAGATTATAAAACAAACAAACAAAAAAAAACCTCTCATCAAAATTATGATTCTTACACGTTTTGTTCATCAAGATAATCTTCATAAATTAACACAACTTTCATGAATTTTGAAACCTAAATACAATGGCCAGAAAAAAACGAGCAGTTGCATGACTTTTAACGTCACCACCACTAAATCTTTATTTAAAGTCTACAAATGGGAAAGTTTGAGTTATAATAGTTTGCAAGAGCTTGAGTATAAAGACAACAAGGCTGTAAAAGCGGACTAGTGAGTAGGTGAGTTTACCTCTTCGACATGATGTTTACCTGTAAGTCCCATTTAGCCGCCTTTTTCAAGACACGTGAAAGCTTTAAAAAAAAATCAGTAGAATAAAAATGTAGAATAAAACATGAAATTGTCTTGAGCTTGCGTTAAAGGTGCAGCTAGCAGTTGAAATGGGTACTGCAGTCCAAATTCTAAATACTGGAGAGAGTTTTTACCCCGCCCCCGCCCCCCTCCTCCTCAGACTCGACGCTCATGCGGGTTGTCAGATTGAGGACATGAAACAGGAACGAGTGCAATTGACAATGGAAGTCGATGAGCCTTATGCTGTACTGTATATTTATCTGCGTTTTTCTATACCTTTAGTCAAAAAGCTTTTTAGTTGAATGCTGAGGCTTTTTAGGTCTGGGAGAATCAATCTCTGACCCAGTTCATTTGCTGGCTTCCATGGCTGCAATACGCTGTGTTTTCTGCCGACTGGCAACACGGGGTGTCGAAATACTATTGGTTAATAAATTGTCAGTGGGCGGGATCACAAAGACCAAAACAAAAACAAACTTTCCGACATGGAATGACATTTCAAAGTAGAATAACTGTCTGTAGAATTGTTTTTCAGAGAAACGAGAATGTGAACTTAGCATGTTTCCTAAATATCTGCAAACGGTATATGACATATGACTTATGGGGCCCTATCTTACACCCGGCGCAATGCAGCGTAACATGCGGCGCAAGTGTTTTTTGCTAGTTTCTGTCCGACGCAGTTATCATTTTCAAGTCCTGCGCCACGTTGTTTAAATAGCAATTGCATTTGCGCCCATTTGTGCGTCCATGGGCGTGCTGGTCTGAAAACTAGGTGTGTTCTGGCGCATTGTTGGTGCGTTGGCAGCATAGATAGACTGCGCCATTGACCAACTGAAACCTGGTCTAAAGTCAATGACGCATTCTTTTTTTAATTTTTTTTTATGAGCGCTTTAGTAATGTGCGCCTATAGGCGGGTCCACAACGCGCGTACACTCTGCTTATTAAACACACAGGGATGCACAGCAGCACACAAACATGCCAAATATTTAAAATAAAAGGATTACAATGTAAAAGATTATTATTGTGTACATAAAGATATGGTGGAATCCGGCTTGTCCCGTAGATAGTCTGTTCGCGTGCTTTAACCTCACACATAAGCAGATATGTTTGCGCTCTGGAGATGCTTTCGGTCTTTCCACTATCAAATTCCGTCATGTAAATAGCGAATCTGCCATGGCACAAGCGCAACTGGCATTTAAAGGGAATGGGAGATGAGACTCTGATTGGTTTAACGCACGTAAATCCCAAAACACACCCATTACTCATTATGAGAATAGGGACAACCCTTTTAGAGCATGCACCTGGCGCGCCGACCATTTTTCCCGTCGTTAAACTAGCAAAAGTGGATTCGGACATGCCCTAAGTGAACTTGCGCCGTGCACTTTAGACAATGCACTTAGATCGTTAAAATAGGGCAGATGGTATTTTTATGCTTTACTACTTTCAAAAAAAATTACATGCAGCACCTTTTAACCACAGACCTTATTCAAGCATTTGCATTTAAGCAAAAACTTCATTGTTCAGACTTCAGGACGATGGAACCAGAAGTTCAAAATTGCTTGTTTCTGGGTTTTTGGACTCCTGCAGCACTCTATGTACAGGTGCAGTTTGAAATCATGAAACATGAATAACTAAGATAATAACTTTCGAAGTGTGAAGTATGAACAGTTTGAAACATTGAACTAGATAACCCTGGTCTCAACTGGTCTCCCAACCTGCAACAGTTTGCTGCTTTCATCTGTTTGTTTGGAGAAATTCTGCTTAAATCAGCTCAAATAAGGGTGGGAGACCAGCTAGACCAATTTAAATCAGTTAAAACTGAAATCTGTCCTTTTTTTAAGCTTGGCGAGTTAACAGTTGCAAGTGTGAAAATCCCTTTTGTGTTCCACGAGTTTTGAATGAGATGTGGGTGATAAGATAATGACAGATTTTGAATTTTTGGGTCAACAATTCCTTTAAACTCTCCTCAAACCTCTCCTACCCTTTTCCCCTCTCAACACACACAGTTTGTGTTCGGCAGCCAGCTCACCCAGATGTTAAAGTGTTGTTTAGCCGCGTCGCTGAACGCTGCTGCTTTCCATCCAACGTTTGACGAGAATCTCATGGACCTGTTGATCCATCCGTCGCCCCCACACGCACACACACATCTGGAGCTTGGAGAGATATGATTGATGAGAGAATTCCACTGGTGGTCTGTGGGAGACTCGGAGGAGGTTATGTCCCACTGGAGAGTTTCTAGCTGAAGGGATGCTTATCACCTTCTCACACCCACTCACTGTCTGACCAGGCCAGCCACTGTGTGCTTGAGTGTGTATGTGTGTGTCTGTTGGTATATAGGAAGTTTATGATTATGCATTTGTGATATCCAAAGCGACATTGGTCAGAAACATGCTTTACGCAATATGCAGGCACAAATGCTTTGCTAACACTTTGTAAGCATGATCCCTTTGAACATATTTAATGTGCACAGTTGTTTTGATCTGGTGGTAATAAACCTCTGTACTTAAAGGGGCGATATACTTATTACATTTACATTTTGCATTTATTCCATTAGCATTCCCATTCAGCAGCCCTGGAAGTATTTTTAGTATTAGTGTTATTTTATAGTATTTATTAATATTTTAAATGAGCTTTTATATTATATTTTCAGTTTTCATTTCAATTTTAGTTTAAGTATTTTATTTTCAAAAGTAATTTTGTTGTGCTTTTGTCATTTTTATTTGTATTATTCCTATTACATTTATGTTTCTATAGCTTTAATTTATTTTAATTTCAGTTTTAATTTTAGTACAGCTTAAACTATTTTATTTAAGTTACTTGCAATAGCAAATTTTTGTTTATGTTTTCCATCTAATATTTATATTTTACTTTATACTTTATTTCAATTTAGTATTTAATAATAACAACACTGATGCCATCTTTGCTCATGGGTTTCAGATATTTTTTTTGTTTGCGCAAACATTAATTGAGCAAGAAATAAATGCGATGCAACTGATCGCTCTTTATTATCATTTCTATTTCACAGAGTTAAGGGCTTTCCTAAAAATGAAAAATCTATTTTAATATATTGAAACTTTAGCACTCTACATGTTGCTTGCAAAGAAGGAATGTTTTTATTATAATTTGTGGTACTTTTGTATGCTGAGAACACATACTTTCACTTCATTATTAATTGTGGTCTGATACATCATTTGTAATGCATGAACGTACAAAATCGAGTTTGTAGTGCCAGAAACATTGGTATACTTGTGCAAATTATATTTCAGGATATGCAGTGCTGCAAACCCACGACCATGCTAATGCTAGTGATGCTATTCCACAAGTTGTACTAGCAACAGAGTCTGGGCCAAATTCTAACTCACAACTAATTAATCTTGAGGAGTTGTGGGTGACTTCTGGGGTAAAGGTGGTTGCAGTTTGGCTCTTTTCGGACTGATATCTGGGGATTCTGGCACTGTTTTAGGCATGTGATGGCTGGTTTCTGGGGAGATGGAATAAGTTGTGGGTGAGTTTTGGTCTGCTCTTGGCATTGAACTGGTTTACTTTTGGCTAGCACCTTTTGGGCCAGTCTTGGACCATAATTCGTAGTGGTACTGTACTGTACTGTATGTAAGCCAAACTCACAGCTGAAATTTAAGCAGATTCGGCCAAGAATCAATTTGCTATTTAAAAAAAAAAAAAAAACATCTTAATTGGCAAGTTACTGCAAACCATCTCCCGTTTTTGAGCAGTATGTTTGTATATTTTAGGGAAATGTGTGGTGATGATAGACAATCAGGATAAGCTACTGTTAGCAAGTGTTTGCATTTTGCCGTATTTGTCCTGTACATTTGTGTGATTTGTTTTGGCAGAACAAATTGAGGAAAACTGAAACTAATTTTCTCTCTCAGACAACAGTATGCTTTAGACAAAAATATGGTTCTATTCATCAAAATAGATTTATGTTTGCGCTAAAAATGTTTACTGTTGGAAGACGACTGATGAAGATAGACAAGTTATACTGCCCTTGATCAAGTCATGTGGTAATGATTGTATTTACAAGATAAGCACACGTGGGGAAACTGCATTTTTTTTTTTTTTGAGCCCCTTTCCAAGTTGGGGGCTAGTCAGTTTAAGAATGGAGGAAACTAACTTCTATTGTACTCATATTGTTCTCAAATAGCTATGCTAAAATAGAATAGCGATAAAGCTTATCGTAAAATACTTGATACAATCTTAAACTAAATTTATTTTTAAATAGAGTAGTTATAGTAGCTACAGTTAGGAATGACATTATTTCTTAAAGACCATGCATCCAAAATTCAAAATTCATTATACCATAATAGCCTAAGAGTTAATACAACATCCTTCTCCAGTGATGTTCTTTTTGATATTTTTCCTGTTATCATGTCAGTGATCACCCAAAATGTATTATATTTAAAATTTATTTATTTATTATACAATTTGGATTTTTTTTTTTTTTTTTGGTGCTAAATTCAAGATTTACTTGTACTTATTTAATTGGGTGAAAGCTCTGCACCATAAACCTCTGGCTAACTTTTTCAAACTAATGTTGCAGTATTGGCTGACAAACATCCACTACAGGGTATTTTTGTCCTTGGCATAAACTGATCCATTAAACTGATTATAGTAATTCATCTAGAGACTATTCGGTTACACAAACCGTGATTTGTTGCGTCTTTGTTTGAAAGTACTCTTGGAGGAGAGAACGTAAGTGACAAACAAACATGATCTATCTAACAAGCTTATTATTTGTTACAACTAAGATCTTTCCCAAGGAACAGTCTTGGCAATCAAAACGCTTTACCTAAACTGACAAGTATAGTGGAGTTATATGAGGTCACACAATATTCTGGAGCGCTCTTGTCCAAAATATACTTTCAGCTCACTCAGTTCTGATTGTTGACAAATCAAGAGAGACATGGGAATATGAATTGAAAATCGCTATGGACCAAATGCTTTTTTTCCCCAGAACAATGCAGTGACACTGTTGGCTCTGATCAAAAAAAAAACTTGGTGATTTACTTGCTGTCTGGCTACTACGATCTCGCTAGGATTTGAAACACAGCCATTATTTGAATCAAGTCTAGATTCAAACTCTCTAACTGGATTAAATACTAACCATGTTACACTCCATAAAAGCTGCATAGTTATTATCCAGAAGTGAAGTATTTCAAATGTGGCTTTAGAAGAAACTACATTCTTGCATTCTACAATTGGGTGCAATAAAGTTAAAAATGTTGGCAATAGGTTAGAAGTACAGTGGCCAAAATATTGGACACTCCATTTCCAGTGGACTCAGAGCGTTGTCTCTTAGGAAATTGCACTGATTTTAATCTCAGATGCAACCACAAAATAAAATATACAAACATTGCCTTCACTGTTGCTAGGAAATGCATCGCACTGACCTGGAAGTTGAATTCCCAAAATGTATCTTCCTTGTAAAAATACACTGGGTTAAGAAAACCTGCTTTTGGAATATATCAAAATGAACAAGTTTAAAAAATGTGAGATGTGCTTGACCAATGAAAAAATATGTTGGGGTGTCATGAGTGGTTGCCAGGGGGTTGCTATGTGGTTGTTCTGGATGGTTGTCATGTCCTGGTCTTTAGATGTTGCTCTGCTCCTTCTTTCACTGTATAGGTTTCTCATCATTTATGTCCATAGAAAAAACAGTGCTGAACACGTTATGTATTTAGTATTTCTGGTTGGGGAATTTAACAAATTCCTCTCTTCTCCAAGTTTTAAACTTGGTGCAACACTTAATATGAGATATAAATACTTTATCAATCTTTTTATCAAGTTATTATGATTTATTTTTTATGTGGTTTAGTGTATATTGAGGTCCAATTAGGCTCTATGTACTTGTGCTCAAAATACTAAATTGTCATAATGATCGGGAAACTCAAGCTACGCATTTAGATTCTGTTTATTTAGCAATTTCCACTTCATTAAAACAATACAGAACAATACATAAACAACTGAATAATTGCAGGCAGGTGTTGGACACGGAATAATATGGAGAAAGAAGAAAAATTCCCACACACTGCTGTAGCTCTCAGTAAATCCAATATATTTTTTTTAAATGATTCGGCCTTGCAAACTTTGTTAGACAATTTTTACTTCATGGGGTTCATTTTCAGGTTTAATGTGCTGTTTAATTCAATAATGACAAACATTTGGCATTGCTGAAGGTGTGTAGTACATCTGAATTCTAAGACTGAATATTAGTCAATATGAAATCATAAAGTAAACAAAGACTGTTTGACTGTGTGCTAGTTCAGAAATCTGTGAGTAACCTGAGAGAGGTGTTTGGTTTTCCTCTTTAGCCAGTATTGTGAAATGACTCCTCTGTAGACGTCGGAGAGCTGAGTCATGAGATGCAGTAGAGACTCTGAACAGCACGTTTGCCAGTGGAGTCTGCCATCTTTTGCTCTTATTTTCTTTGAGTTTTTTAATGTGCTCAGGAGTGCCCAATAAATGACACACCAGAGATCCCAGTAAATATTGTGGGTTTTCTGAGTCACACATTTGTTGCGTGGTCCCGCTGTCATTGATTTAGTCTCTTTCCTTCTGGCTTCGAGCATCTTGCCGTACCATTGGACAGACCTTCATACTGTAAAAATTAATGGTAACACTTTATTTTGATGGTCCCCTTTAGACGTTCTGTTGACTGTAAGTAACTTTGCACTATAGACCGTCTGCTTAATATCTGCTAACACTTTATTTTGATGCTCCACAACAGACATTCCACTGACTATAAGTAACTTTGCAAGTACATGTCAATTTATTCTACTAACCCTAATCCTACCTCTAAAACTCTACAAATACTCAACTACTCTAATGAGAGTTAGTTGAAATGTAGGTGCAACTTTATGTATAGTCAACAGAACATCTAAAGGGGACAGTCAAAATAAAGTGTAACTAAATTTTCTTAGGATTTTCTTCTTCTTACCCCATGATATGTCTTATTTAGTATTATTTATATGCTATTATAGTATTTAATAATATGTATTATTTTCAGTTTTCTTTTCAATTTTAGTTTAAGGTTTAGTAATTTATTTTAGTTCTGTGTGCAGTAGCTTTAATTTATTTTTATTTCAGTTGTAATTTTAGTCATGTTAGTACTTTAAATTATTTCAGTTAGTTGCCAAGGCAGCATTTCTAATTTGATGTTTTCCATGTATTATTTAGGCTATATTTTATTTTATTTTTAGTTTACCTTTATTTCAATTACCAACAACTATTTGTAATTATTTTAGTTTTAGTTAACAATATCAGCACTGATTAGGCTGATTACATTTTTAACACTATTAGTGATTTCTAAAAGATCATGTGACACTGAAGACTGGAGTCATGATGCTGAAAATTCAGCTTTACATCACAGGAATAATTTACATTTTAAAATATATTCAAATAGACACAGTTAAACAGTTGTTTTATTTGATTATCTTAAATATGTTACAATAATACTGTTTTTACTGTGTTTTCATCCAATAAATGCAGCCTTGCCTATATATACAGTATATATACACACTAAAATATTTGTGTGTTTTTGTGCATTTGTAGGGAAAAGCTGCTCATATTCTTTTGCTATAAGCCTAATAAAAAGTCCTCAAGCCTGAATTTGGTATTTGTCCTAATCTGTAGCACAAAATTAATATTTCTAGCTTTGTGCGAGTACCCTTGTTTATAAACGGTCAGGTTTCAGTAGCCATGATTGTCAAGTCCTAAGCTAACCTTTTGCTAGCATTAGCCGACAGACTCCTCAGCTTCAGCGTAGATGCTAAATGAGTGTTGATTTCTCCTCTAAAGCAGTGATGTGATCTCTTCCAGTCCCATTTTCATGTCAGAGGGTTGTGATGAGAACAGACAGGAGTAAACTAGGTGCTGTTCTACCTGGTGAGCCTGGCGAGAAACCAGAAAGATTTGCCGCCCATCAGGAAGTCTTATAGAGGGAACCTGCGATAGTAACTTTTAAAACAATAGGGATTTGAAATCTAATCTGAGGCCAATTTACAGAATCACTCTTGACTGGAAAGTTTAGTCTTCAGGGAAATGGATTGCTGTTAGATCATTGTAAAAGCTGACATCCCATCACCGCTGCGAGGTTAGCTAGTCAAAGCCCACTGCTGCTAGTCTGTTTTCATTGGCAACTACTGACGGACTGTTTAACTAGGACTGCGGTCCAACATGTGAAATTAAGAAAGCCTTTACACACATTCATGGTAATAGAACTGTACAAGCAGGGATGTTACATTTTCCAAATGAAAATGAGCAAGAAGAATGCAGGAAGAAATCTGCCTTTCCCATAGAACAACTGCACATTATCCATCTACTGTAAAGAATCTTTTTGAAATGGAGGTACACCACTGTTCAAGTTTGGGGTCAGTAGGATTTAGATTTTAAAAAAGAAATTAATACTTTTATTCAGCAACTTCAGCAAGGATGCATTGATTTGATCAACAGTTACAGTAAAGACATTCATAATGTTGCAAAAGACTTCCATTTCAAATAAATGCTGTTCTTTTAATCTTTCGATTCATCAAAGAATCTTGAAAAAAAGTATCATGGTTTCCACAAGAATATTAAGCATAATTTTCAACATTAATAATCAGCATATTAGAAGGATTTTTGAAGGTTCGTGTGACACCGAATACTGGAGTAATTATGCTAAAAATTCAGCTTTGCATCACAGGAATAAATTACATTTGAAAATAAATTCAAATAAAAATCTGATATTTTAAATGGTAATAATATTTCACAATATTGCTATTTTTACTGTATTTGTGATCAATTAGTCTTGGTGAGCATTAGAGATTCAAAGAAATAGATCGTCAAAAATTCTGTCATTATTTAGTGACCCCCCCCCCCCCCCGCTCTTATATTTTCTGTGAAAGGCATTAAAATAAGAATTTTTCAACGAGAAAAAATTGAGAATTTTAAAATGAGATTTTTTCAAGGACCTTTAGGCTGTTTTTATACACAACAATAGATTAGTAGATATAGATTAGATTAATAGATATGTGCCATTTCTAAATCTGTATGTAAATGAGATTTCAGAACAGGGTTGTTATTAGACACGACACGAGTCAGAGTCTCTCGTGTCTTATTGCTTTATTACAGTCTTGGCTGCTTTTAGATCAGACACATGGGAGGTTGAGGTCAGTAAATGCGAGCTTCAATTGATTTGACACCAAATAAAAAGGCAGTCTGAGCTAGACGTTAGTATATTTTGCTCTATAACTTATATCAACACACAGGAGTTTGAGTGGGTAAAGATATCAAGCAAAAGTATTCTGGAACGCAAGGAGCTCAGCTAATGTTCAAGGTCAGTGTGTAGCTGGAGTCCAAGTGGGATTTACTGGTGGGAAAAGTGAAGGAACTCAATGGATAGGTGGGTGACCGAAACATAAATAAAACTGGGGAATGAATTAGTGTTTTTCTTCAAAAAAAAAAAAGTTTGTGCAGCAATAACATTCACAACTGAGAACGATACGATTTTTCAGGTCTAAAGAGGAGAAACCCGAGATCTAAAAGTAGAGGGTATCATTGAACAGTTTAGTATGGGAAAAAAAATCCAAATTCACAAATTGGTGAAAAGGTGTGGGAACCCTTCAGTATGAACAATAAAAAATAAAAAAACTGCTTAGTATGCATTTTCTTGCCTTTGTACTTTTTTTAATTAACCGAAGACATTCATACACCTACATTACCGGTCAAATGTTTGGAATAATAATGACTTTTTTTTTTTATTATGCTCACCAAGGCTGCATTTATTTAATTAAAATAGCAATATTATGAGATATTATTACAATTTAAAATAACTGTTTTTATTATAATATCTTTTAAAATGTAAATTAGTCCTCAGTGTCACATGATCATTCTGAAATCATTCTAATATGCTGATTTGCTGCTCAAAAAACATTTCTTATTATTATCAATGTTGAAAATGGTTGTGCTGCTTTGTATTTTTGTTGAGACGACGATACACTACAATTCAAAAGTTATTTGAAAGGATAAGTACAAAATCATTCAGCACGGAAACATTAAATGTATCAAAAGTGACTGTAAAGACATTTATAATGTTACAAAAGATTTCTGTTTCAAATAAATGCAGTTCATTGAACTTTCTATTCATCAAAGAATCCTGAAAAATGTACACAAAAATATGTACACAAAAATATTAAAGCAAAAAAATATTCAGCAAAAACTTTCAACATTAATACTGTATTAATAAGAACAGTGATTAATAATTGTGCACCAATATAACTTATAATGACTGAGCAGGAAATCAGCATATTAGAATGATTTCTGAAGGATCATGTGACACTGAAGACTGAAGTAGATGCTGAAAATTCAGCTTTGAATCACAGGGATAAATTATTATTATTATTTTTTTAAATTCAGATATAAAACAGTTATTATATATTGTAATAATATTTCATAATATTACTGTTTTTGCTGTATTGTTTGCACTACCTTTGACTGGTAGTGTATAACATCAGAAAATTCAACCGCATTGCTAAGAATGGTTTACTTATAGTAGACTCTCTTTAGAATTTGGATTCGAGAAAATATTTTAGTATAAAAAAGTAGTACATCTTTAAATGTTGGTGTTTTTGTGTGTTGCAGTCCTCAAGAACGACCCGCTCAGATGAGGAAAGGGACACCGGTTGGGATGCCTGGGGCTCGTGGAGTGACTGTTCTCGAACCTGTGGAGGTGGAGCCTCGTATTCTCTACGCAGGTGTCTCAATGGAGGGTGAGTTAACACACACACACAGATATGCATTTATATCTTTATGACTTGTCGAACACTAAGCCTTCCTTTAAACCCGCACTGCAAAAATGCTACATTAAAAACCTGTCAAAATCATATACTGTACCGTGAAAAATATCACATTTTTTGTTATATTTTATATGATTTAGTGAAAGAGGAGATAAAAGTTACAAAAAGTTACAAAACACAAAGTCACTCCAAAGGGAGTTTTCTTCTAGGAACGTGTACACGTCACAATATTCCTCATTTAAATAACTACCATCCGAGGCATACACAAAAAAAAGGGGGATGTCTGGTTGAGTCGTGTTAGTAGTGTGTTGAAACTTGCGATTATGGTAAGACATTTGCCAAACACGCTGGAAGCGGTTGACCAATCACAACACACAGGCCCAGCTGACCAATCAGAGCATATTCAGCTTTTCAGAAGGAGGAGCTTTATAGAGACTGAAGCTAAACAGAGCTTTACTGACAGACTGGGAAGAGAGGTGCTGCAACAATGTACAATATGTGATAAAATAATATTGTTTTTACATTCAAGCATGACAGCCTATTTAATGTTTATTGCAGTGTCATGTTTGTTAGCCTAATAAGGTTCTGTGTTTGACCCTGTTCACTGTCTATACAATGCAGTTTCACTTCATGCAATATACTGTTATAAGTTGTGAAATATGCTGTCACCTGTATGCCATCCCATAATACCCAAAAATGTTTATTTATTTTTTATTTATAGACAGTAATTTTTTTTACTGCGAATTTCTGGCAACCACAACTGCATTTTTTGCCATGAATCTATCAGGATTTTTTCTTTTACAGTGTGCAGTTGCTCCAAAAGGTATTTTGTCATTTCAGTTACATTTTATAATCAAAACAAAAGTTAAAAAACAAGTTATGCTTTTCTGATGACTAAATTCTCTTTTCTTGTTTAGAGATAGATGTCTTTTGGCTAGGTTTTTCAAATACTGCAGCTCTTTTTCTACAGACAAGAACACGGTACAATTAGCCTATCTGTCTTTGTTATATTGTATTGTATATTGACAAACACTTTGGACTCAAGTATCTTTCTCTCTCTTTTTGCAATTCAATTTCTATTTCTGTCATATTTCTGTCCTTCTAAAGCAAAGAAAAGGTTTTGTTCCTCAAGTAATAATGTTAGTACACATTATGCATGTGCATAATTTACATGATTTAGAATATATTAAGGAATCCGTTGTCATTAAAATGAAGCCGAGAGAATTGAATGATTCATGGATACAGCAAAGTGTGTTTTCTGGGTATAATATTCATCTTGAAATGCAAATTGGATTGTTTTGTTTGTAGCCAATTTTAGTTTCTTGAACGTTAAAACAAACTTTATTGACTTGTAAAAAGTATGTTTGTTAACTTTTTAATCGTAAACTGTCTTTTTGTGTTAAAATACTTTGTCCTATCCCAGCTTAATATGACATTAATCAGATCTTCTCCTGAAAAGTGGCACTATCAAAAGATTGCTGTTTGCTTGACCAGCCCAACACAACCCAACTCTGGCTCAACCAGTGGCATTAATTTGGGGCGGGACTGTCTGTTTCTCTCAAGTTATCAAGTCTAAAGGCCTGTTCACACCAAGGACTATAACTATAATGATAACGATAAAGATATATTTCTTAAAAAGTGTTATGCCTAGTTCTGTCATGAAACTCTATATGGCGCAGGCTGATGGGTCCTTAATGCAACCTAATGATATTCACAGCATTAACTACTTGGCACAAGCTGATTGGTTCATGTCACATCTGCAGCCAATGCGCTTGCTGCTCACAACATTTAACTGGCTGGTTAGCATTCACCATAGCAGTTTGCAGCTCGCTTTCAGAGTTCCTCTGAAACCTCCACCTTCCCCAGCTCCACCTGTATAGATCTGTTATGGGTAATTTATATATATATGCTATTTGTGCAGCAGTATGTCTTACATAATCCCAGCAGCGTATCAGTATGTATTGCCAGTAGCAAGTTCCTGTACTTGCTCTGCAGCAGCAGCAATTCAGCAGCAGCAGTGTAGCAGATCTATTCCGCCAAGACCAAATACATTGTCATATCCATTACCAAGCTAAAAATCTTTAGAGAGTTGTCATGATAGAACTAAATATAAAAGAATAGCAAATTCCACACCACAACTGTAACGATAATGGCACAGAGGAACAATATCATTGGAATCACTTCCAGAATGATTTTTTTTTTCCAGCTGTTGAATGGTAAAAACATTGACAGCCAATCAGAATTGATTTAAGAGCTCGAGCATTTAAAGTGACAGAGGACAGCATATGTGCTTATAAACAGAATGATATTGCCCGCTGGTGTGGATGCTAATAAAATAATCATTATAGTTATCTTTACAGTTACCGTTCTTGGTGTGAACGGACCTTAACTCTCTTTGACTCAGTCGAAATATGTTCAAATCGTTTTCATGGATCAATCCGTTGGAGACAATTCCACTTATTTTGGTAGAAGCTGATCCTGTCTTTCCTCTTGTCATACTGTTCAATCGTAGCATCCAAGCAACATCGCTTGCACATATACTGTAAATTGCTAATATTTCATTATATTATAGTGTATGTAACATCTACTATATTTGGAAAACTCTTTGAAGTGTGAAATGGACTTATTTCTGCTGCGTTTGAGGTCATCTCAGTATAGTTAGGATTTGGGACTGTGTGAGTTCTTATGGTGTCGTTAGCCAGTCAACGCTGCCGTTATGCCATATACTCCTCCAGAGTGATTAGTCACATGCTATTTACAGCTCTGGTGATTGGCTACAGACCTGAGAGAGAAATTGTGTACTTTCTACTGACCAACTTCCATTGAAATGAATGGAAATGCTAACGGATAGCTCTCTTCAGGTGTATCAGTCCTCTCTGAGACAAACAGAGCAATGCTTTGATAGCGCCATAGTGTTACACTCTTTGTGCAAATAACCCAATGAATGGCTTGTCTCTGCGCATTAAAATTTGGATAGATATCTGTTTTTTTGTTTATCATGTTGGACACAATCATGTTTTTGTAGCTCATTTCCCATTACTTCATTGCTGGAGGGTAGATGACAAAAGTTAAAGCAATACTCATCGAAAATGGAAGTCACACACCATTTATGCCACAATAATCATTTAGAGCTAACTGAGCGGTTAGATCCAACTGAAAACAAGAGAAAGGGCCCATTACTCTTCAGGTCTCATTGGAAATGCTTCTACTGACCCTCAATGTAAAATTGCTCTCAATGATTTGCATTTATCTGATTCCTGTGAGAGGATAATTTTTTCCCAAGAACATTCATTAAGTTTTTTTTTTTTTTAAGTCGCTTTGGTGCCTGCTAATTGGATGAATGTACGATACATTTCAAAAGATTGGGGTCTGTATGATTTTTTAAAATGTTTTTAAAATAAGTCTCACCAAGGCTGCTTTTATTTGATACAATTTTAATAATTAAATATTATTAATAATTAATTAATTATTAATATATAATTCATATAATAAATATAATTATTAAATATATTAATAATTATTAATATTATTATCTATTTTAATATATTTAAAATGTAATTAATTTCTGCAATATCAAAGTTTAATTTTCAGCATCATTACTCTAGTCTTCAGTGTCACATGATCCTACAGAAATCCTTCTAATATGATGATTTGCTGCTCAAGAAACATTTCTTATTAATATCAGTGTTGAAAAAAGGGTTAGTTCAAAAGGGTTGAATTCTTTGATGAATAGAAAGCATTTGAAATAAACATCATAAATATCTTTACTGTCACATTTGATTGATTTAATGTGTCCTTGACGAATAAATATAATAATTTCTTTCAACAAAAAAAAGTTTTGATATGTTTGTAGTCAAGCTTTTGTCAATTGTCTTATGCACTGCTGCATTTTTTGAAGTAGCCCTTTGGTTTATAGGGTTCTTGAGTTTGTTTGACTCGTGGTTTTGGGATTTATACAAAAGAAAATCTTGTATTAGTCAATAAAACGATTTTTTTCAATATCAAATTCAATAACAAATTTGACATTTGATGCTGTTTCATCCACAGAAAAATGTCTTGCACAGATAAAGTCTTTGCGATATTAAACAGACCATCATGAGTTTGCTGTGTGCTACTGGAATTACCCCCGCTCTCTTCCTCCTTTTGTTTATTGTCAGTAGAACTTTAGAAGTGCTCGAGCAGCGGGCCAGCTTGTGTTGTGATTGGGTTCTGTTGATTACAAGAAGATCTGGAAGTGATTCCACAGTTGATTATGTGGTCAGCGAACAAAGACGCTCTTTCTGAATCGTAGCATCCGAGCAATATCGCTTGCACACAGGCCAGAGCACCTGTTAAAGAGCACTGGAGTAGAAATAACAGACATCTATGGTTTAGAGTGGAGACAACTCAGGCCGTAGTTGACCTGAAAGAGAAGACTGATCAGAGATTAAGAGTTTAAGCTAATAAAAACACATACTTGTGTTGCATTATGAAGTACATTGCAGTAATCCTTTTATTAATACTATAATTAATAGTTTAATTCAGCAAGGACACATTAAATTTATCAAAAATGACAGTAAAGCTGTATTCATAAAAGTGTCCTGAAGAAGAAAAGTTTTAAGAAATGTTTCTTGAGCAGCAAATCAGCATATTAGAATGATTTCTGAAGGATCATGTGACACTGAAGACTGGAGTCATGATGCTGAAATTTCAGCTTTGCATCTCAGAAATAAATTCCATTTTAAAATACATTCACACAGAAAAGTTATTTTAAATTGAAATGATATTTCACAAAAATAATAAATATTTCTGTCCTCACTGCAAGAAACTGCTCTGACACAATTGCAGCCAATCAGAAAATATCAGATGTTTCATTTTAATTACATGTTGAGCAGCCTCAGATGTCAGTATCAGAAATGTTGTCACTTCTTCTTGAGTCTCTCCATCTTTCTGACTTTGTTTGAACATAAAAGGCTAAAAGTTTTTGAAATTTTCAGCGCATGTTTGTGTGAGTGCAAGTTGTTGAAGCTCCGACCCTCTGTGCTGGTGCAGCTCATTTGCATTTAAAGGGACAGACACAAAAAAGTGACAATTTTAATATGTTATATAAAAATATCTGTGGGGTATTTTGAGCTAAAACTTCACATACACACTGGAGACACACATCTTGTGAAAAGGGCATTATACCACCCCTTTAAGACATTTTAAACAAGCGTTTTTATTTTCAGGATTACAACTGGAGACCTCTTGCTGAATTAAACATGCGGCAAATGTAGTGAGGTCATGTTACAATGGTTTAGCATAGAACACTTTATAAATTGGAATTGGAACTTGGAACAACAAAAGCAAATAGAACATATAATTAGTCATTCTGTCTACACTGGATGCAGAGCGGCGTGGCGTGACACGACAAAATCCAGACCGTACACTGATGCCCCGTTCCTTTTCTGACGTACTTCAAACATTCGCACTTCCGACATGAAGAACAAATGGATTTGCAATTGTCACTTTTGTCACGTCCAGTGTGGACAGCTTCTAGCTGTTGTGGTGTGACACGACTACGGTTGCATTCGATGTAGACACAGTGTTACTGTTTTTAAAAAAACTTATTGCAGGATGCAGTGTATACTATGCAGTATTCTCTAAATATAAGTATTCCATTCCCAATCGTTTTGCTCAAGGGCAGGATGATTGGAGAAAAAGATTATCTAATAAGATCTTAATAACAGTCTGGTTGCATCTTCCCTCCATCCCTCAGTGTGATGTGAACCTTTTCTGTTTAGGGTGACTGCTGCTCTTCTCTGCTGCTCTTTTCTCTGTATTTCTGTCTCTAAACATCCTTTTTTCAAAACACATTGCTACATATTTCATACAGCTGTAGCCGGATTCATGTTTTTTGGTGCCATTAGAGATACAAGAAATCACAAGTTGCAAATCAATTCTGTTTTTTGTTTTTTTTTCATGCACATCTTTTGGCTTGACAGTGTTGTTGTTATTTCCTGACTGGCAATAAAATATTTCACAATAGAAAATAAGGCTTTTTGTCAAGGAAATTTTGTTTTTGATACAGTATGCTGTAGCATGCATTCATTTTATGTTCTCAAAAAGCACACAAGCAAACAAAGAACCTCACAAACGAGTGGGAAAAAATGATCAGGAGCAGGTCTAAAAATGATTTCTGCAGGGATAAATAGGGTGTTTCCTTTCCCCTTGATACAAAAGACGGAGCAGCTGTACCACAAAGAAGAACAATGACTTTGTAACATATCTGATTTTGTTGTTTTTGTGTTTGTTCGACAGGAACTGTGAGGGCAGAAACATCCGCTACAGAACATGCAGCAACACAGTAAGTCAATATGATATGTTATGAGGCCCACCAGGAGTCTCCATCTGCAGAAGTGCCACAAATTTATATAGAATTGAAATGCCTGCCGTTCATAAATGTATACAGATGCCCCATCCCTCTCATGTTCGTTTATTAGATATTTGGACTAATTTAGTCATTCTTCCTGTTACCAGTAAGAGGGTAGCACTCACAGCTCCGTTTAACACATTTTAACACTATTCATTTTAGTGGATTTCCACAAAAATTTCCATCACAGTTTACTCAAGGAGGATTTAACCTTTCATAAATTCATGTTTACTCAATTTGGCAGTGTACTTTAAACGCTTTTACAGAAGTACATTGCGGAATAATATAATTTGCAAAATATTTGCGTTTCCCTGAGAAACTATGTGTTCACTTGCAAAAGCACTTAAATATAGTTTTCCCTCCAACCTATTTCCTATTCCATGTCCCTTTAGGGCAGGGGTGTCCAAACTTAGTCCTGGAGGACCACTGTCCTGCAGAGTTTAGCTTGCCTCAACACACCTTCCTGGAAGTTTCTTGTATGCCTAGTAAGACCTTGATTAGTTGGTTCATGTGTTTTTAATTGGAGTTGGAGCTAAACTTTGGCCCTCCAGGAGCAGGAATGGACACCCCTGCTTTAGGGGCTCCCTAAGAGAAGTGAGGGAGAAATAGAAGTAATTTCATAAGATTGTATGTGCATTTTCCTCTCTGAGCGAAGTGTGACATGTCGATTTTAAGGTGGGAATCAAGAGCTGGTTATTGGTTTTAAATATTTGATTTCATTAACAGATATTGAAGGTTTACATTATTTTTCTTATGCAAGTGATTTTCTATTCGCAAATTATTTATTGTTTTCCTTGTATTACGCATGACCAGTATAGAGTGATTCATGTACAAAAAAACAGTGAGCCAGTTCTTTATTGATTCTTTGATGAATTGTTCAAATGATTCACAAATCAATCTTAAACTCCTTAGGCTAACATCTCAAAAATAAGTAAAAAATAAACGTCAATGGAATTGTTATTAACCAGAATTGTTTAGTGGAATCAGAACCAGAATTGTGCTTTATGATTCAGTCAATAGTCCCCAACTGCTCTACAATCTAATTTTGAGAGCTGTTAGATGCCCATGTGTTTCAAGGACCATTTTCATCAAAAGCAAGTGTTTTTCTACCATTGAAGTGGTTTCATCTGAAATCACATTCCTCCTTCGCCCACAATTCCAATCAGAGCCATCTGGGAAAGATTCCCAGCATAACATTTATCCAATTTCCATCAAAACAGTGAGAACTGATGCTTGGTCTTCCCTCTCAGGCTTCATAATTGCCATTGATGAGATTCGTTGTTGAATTGTTCTTTTTATTTTCATTACTGATCCTGACATTTGTAATCGCTCCATCCGATGGAGACGTTTCAATTATGGGCATCACTGATGATCTTTGCACATGGGGGTTTCTGAGCCGATCGAATGATTAAATGAGTTCAAAGTCCCAAGCTATAGAGGAAGAATTGTGGTTTTCTTCAGTGCACAGGAGATGACATAGGAAATATTGTTTTTCAAAACATGGTGGTTTGCCACAGTTCAATTACACTGTCTCCATTCGTTAATGCACCCAGTCATCTGCATATGCTGATGTTACGCATAAGGTCACGATTTAATCTTACCACATAGAAAATAATATTTCCAGTGTCATTGTCAGGCCAGTTGTTACTGTTGGGTCTTTTAAATGTCATTGTTATTATATTATAGTCAAAGATGTGAAAAATATCTGATAGCTGTCAAATTTTCTTTCTACCAATCAGGACTGTCCTCTAGAGTCAGGTGACTTCAGGGCTCAACAATGCTCTGCCCACAATGACATCAAGTACCAGGGACAAACCTACGAGTGGATACCTGTGACGTACGACCCTATTTCACCCTGCACCCTCCGATGTCAGGCCCGGGGGAAAAGCCTGGTGGTAGAACTGGCGCCCAAAGTGTTGGACGGCACTCGGTGTAAAGCGGACTCTCTGGATATGTGTATCAGTGGGATCTGTCAGGTAACCGTTACTGAATTAACTTAAGCTACGGAAGCTGCCAGTGATGCTTCCTTCGAGTTTGAAATATCAGAGCATTACATCATAAGAGTTGCAACAAGGGGCACTATAGCGAGCATTAGCTGTTTACTATGCTCTTTTGTCTATTTAAAGGGATAGTTCATGCAAAAATATGTCGTTCCAAACACACGACTTTGGTTAATCTTCGAAACACAAATGAAGATATTTTTCATGAAACCAGAGAGGTTTCTGTCACTCTTTTGAAATTCCAGGTAACTAAAACTGTAAAGATCCAAAAAAGTCATAAAGGCATTGTAAAATGAATCCATATGAATCAGGCGGTGGTTTAATTCAAGTCTTGTTAAAAGATACAATCACTTTATATGATGAATAGATTTAATTTATGATTTTATTTACGTCTAAAGTATGATCGACACACATACAAAGAGAACATCACATATGGTAAACACTAGGGGTGTAACAGTAAATGATAGTTTGGTACATACTTCTGTTTTGAAGTCACGGTTCATTATGTTTTTTTCGGTACAGAACAAAGTATGCATTTTTATTAAACAGTAGTTTACTGAACTACTGTATGTGATGTGCTCTATGTATGTGTTTATATGTGAATAAGCTAAAAATAAATCTATTCAACATTTAAAGCAATCAAATCTCTTCACAAGACTTGAATTAAACCACTCTAATCATAATGATTCATTTTCACCTTTTCCATTGTTTATTTGATTGGTTTTGGCTGTTTTTGTACTTTGTTTCTGGCTTGGATTTGTGAGAAGTTGTAAAAACGACTGTCTAGCGGAAGTAGGTGCTTACCAGGTGCACTTGAACGCAGTATGAGATGGCAAAACTCCCAGAAAACCAAAGTTCTGTTAAAAACTGAAATCCGAAAATGTTATTTATGCATAAGCCTACTTAAGTGAGCATTTACAGCGCTTAAGTTAAGACCTCTATCCTTTAAAGTACAGTCTAGGCTTGTTGATGAGGTGAAAAACGTTCTTCTGAAGCCAGAGTCACTCAGTATTTACGAGGGAGAATTCTTGACCTTTTCAGCTCTGTTCTGACATGCATTACAGTAATATTATTACAATGAGAATAAGCTTTACAGTTTTATCCATTTCTTTTCCTGAATGTATTTGGATCAAATATCCATCCACTGGACTTACCAAACCATCTGCTTCTGCCATAGTATCAGTCTTTTTTATTGCATGTCCAAAAGCTTAATGTTATTGTTTGGCAGTACTGATGCCAACAGGTTTTCCATTCTGGATGTTTCTAACAGTTCACATTTCCTAAAAATATTTTTATAAAACCTGCAGCGAAAGTGAAAAGATAATGAAATAATGACCATAAACATAGGAAAACCGTCTCTCTTTTTCAGTGTTACATATGTGTGGATTTGGGGTATATTTAGGTCACGATTCTGCCAGATTGACCTCAGTTCTGTGTCCTTGTGTGAGCAAAAGAGAGAAAGAGGCCGAATCGACAGAAAGACAGGGATTGAGTTTCCATTTGACCATGGCTCCAGTTTAGGAAGTTAAAACGCAGGATTTCAAAAAAGAAGTTGCTTGGAAACTACTTAACGGTAATTACTAGCTGAAAGCTTGCATACATATTAGACTTGATTTAGCACTAATTTAGCATTCATTTCACAAATAACTTTCCAGTGCACCTAGAGCTTGAATAACTTTGCAGTGTTTATAAAGGCTATGTTTGATGTGCTTAAAGAAATAGTTCACCCAAATATAGAAATGGGGACTTTCGCTCTGAGTATTTATAGGAACTAGCCAGCAGGGCGGTCCTCCGAGAACTAAACATTTTCCTGGTTTCATTCACGCTGCCAGTAGAAACTCTGAAATAACATAAGCCATCACTAATATCCTGCCTCTCTGGTTGTTGTGCAGGACTTTTATTTTGACAGTGCTGTGGACTTTTACTTTGACGGCGCTGAGAACGCCAGAGCCTGAGCACACAGTGCTCCCATTCTCTGTCTACATTAGTTTATGATCTGTTTAATGGTCATACAATAATATGTTATTAGATACAACTGTTAAAGGGGTGGTTGATTATGATTTCACTTTTCTAACTCTAGTTAGTGTGTAATGTTGCTGTTTGAGCATAAACAACATCTGCAAAGTTACGACGCTCAAAGTTCAAAGCAAAGGGAGATATTTTCTTTTACAGAAATCGCTTTTTAAGGACTACAACAAACAACTGATAGGGACTACACAAGCTTCCTCCCGGGTTAGTGACATCACAAACCCTAAAATTTACATTAACCCCACCCCCGGGAACGCAGTTTAATGAGTGACTAGAAGATAGTTAACTCCACATCAGCTACATGAATTCATAAACAAACCATTCAGAAACGTCCTGTTGCATACAACATGTTGCCACTTCTGCTTGAGTCTCTCCATCATTGTGCGACTCCGGTTTGAACATTAAAGGCAGAACAGTTTCTGACATTTTAGTGCGTGTCTGTGTGAGGTAATGGAGCTGCTAACACAGCTCCGACCTCATTTGCATATAATGGGACACACACAAAACGACGCTTTTTTGCTCACCCTCAAAAAGGGTCAATTTGAACATGCTATACAAAAATATCTGTGGGGTATTTTGAGCTAAAACTTCACATACACACTCTGAGAACATCAGATACTTATTTTACAATATTTGTAAAAAAATATTGTCCACCCCTTTAAACAAAGAAAGTATATTATAGCGGCGTTAGCTGAGCATAAATGTGTCGGTCCATCTATAGCTGTTTTCCATGTTCATGGAGTTTTCGTGGAGTAAATATAGGCTATAAACTGTATTTTCACAGCTTTTTAAAAATGGCGGGTGCCAGTGCTTTGCACACGTTCGGTCTATCAACATACATTTATGTCACTGGTAGTTCCTATTGTGCTGGGTTAGACCCTACTCTGAAGCAGCTAAATTAGTCCCCACAAAAGACGTTCCTATACTAAAATCGTTCCTAGTTCCTGGGGTGCGAACACGCCGATAATTGGGTACTTCCACCAAGTTATAGGAACTATGAAAATGTTCCTCCGGTGCGAACCCGTATGCCACTATTTACCCTTATGTATTTACCTCAATACTACCGACTTTCTTTTTCCCCCATGAAAGTAGTATGACTTGTGCTTGTGCACAATATCCCATGTCCTCTGAAATACATTAGCGTTGTTTGAGGAACAGACTGGAACAAGTCATATAATAATTCACTGAAAATTTTAAAGAAATCTATTTTGTGGTCTTGAATATATATAAAAAATGGCACATAAAAGGCATGGTCTGCCAGGTTTGACATCCATTTGCTCTTGCATGTTTCGTAACTGAACGTGATGTGCCACGTGGATATTAATTTTGTGTTATGAGATTTGAGAGCTACACCAGAGGCAACATTTTAACCAGTTTTCAGATTAAATTTAAATGTGTTTGTCTATTCCTCACACAAAGCTATTGTATGGCTTCGGGAAGACTTGGAATAAAGTGCACAGTCTTTTATGGAGCTGTTTTGGTCCATTCACATTACATTTTGTTTTGTATTTGCAAGAACACCTTGTACATTCTACTAAACTTCATTTTCTGTTCCAAACACACACACACAAACACACACACACACACACACACACACACACACACACACACACACACAAGTCATACAAGTTTGGAACAGCATGACGGTAAGTAAATTATGACAAAATGTTTGGATGAACTTTCTCTGAGTTCTCTTAATGTTTTCTGTAGACTTTCAGCTTTTCATTTGGCCGAGAGCAAAGAAACACAATAAACTCAAGCCAAATCATATACAATCATCAGAATACAAAGCAGTACTGCACTGTAACTGAATTCTACAGTGTTAATGAAACTTCCTTTGCGTTGCACCTATTTTGACCTCAGCTCCTGTGAGTATTAGGTAAATTGGCGTAAATGAAGCTTGTCTGTTTATTTGTGCTTGTTTACCAGAGCTACCGAGTAAAGTCATGCTGTTTGCTATCTCTGGCTGCTTTCCCTATTGCCCTGCTTGTGTAAACAGAATTTTGCATTAAAGCTGGGCAGCTTTTCTTGCACAGATGGCAAATTCTTTGCAGAACATCACTGTGAGTAGCACAGATTTCTCTGTAAATATTGAGGATTCTGAGAGCGAACATGTGCGCAAGGGATGAAAACTTCTGAAAAATGATTTGGTAATCTCTCATGTTTTATATGTTGGCTGTCCATGAATTTTGATGATGCTAGGTAGAGCTTAAACATTGTAGTTTTGGAGCCGTGCACCAGCCAGCTAGTTTCTGTTATGGAGGAAACATGAATTGTTGGTTGAGGTCCCGCAGACTTCACTCAAAATAGTGTTTCAGCTCTGGGCATGAATCAGGAAAATGTTCACTACAAAATGCTGTAGTGGATAATGAGTCTTATTTGGAGAGTAAGTCAAGTCTCAAGTCATTTTTTTGTGACTTGAGTGCAACTCGACTGCCATTCTATGTCCTTTCTGTCCCATTTTGCCTTTTTCTGAGTGGTTGCTCTGTCATTTATTACAGGAAGTTGGCTGTGACAGACAACTGGGAAGCAATGCTAAAGAGGACAACTGTGGCGTGTGCGCTGGAGACGGTTCCACCTGCCGACTAGTCCGAGGCCAGGCGCTGCCCCACATCTCACCTGAAGAACGTAGGTACACACATACATAAGCACATTCTTCTTTGTTGGTTTTGTTTTTGGAGTATTGCTTTGTTTTTTGATCTCTGTGACATTCGGACTGGGATTGGTTATAAAGCTAGTGTTTGAGTTTTGATTTTTAAAGCATTTTTGGTCATAAATTGTACAACACTTTTACAATGGCAGAAAACTGCAGTGAGCCCTTAAAGCTTCTTTACAGTTGGTTTATAAACGCTTTTCATTACAAGTTTGGGAAAATGGTTGATGCATGTTGCATTCTTAAATTCACATTATAAGTGACCTAAACTCAGAGAAGATGAAGAGATGAGTTCATGTGGAGCCGGGTTTACTGTGAACTGATCCAGTCTGAGACACTGAAAGTATCACAGTAACGCGCTTCACTCTGAAACACACATCGCATATACTGTATTCATTTAATTATTCCTTTGCCATTTGATAATCACACTTAGCCAATTAACGATTTTGGTTTTATTCCAATTAACCATGCAGCTCTAGATGATTCTGAATGTTAGAATGAGTCATTGCACTATTTCCCCCCTATTTTTTGAAGTTTATTGCTGTATCAAATCAAATAATCCTAAAGGTTCAGAAACACTAAAGCCATAAACGGTTGTGTTTTGGGCAGTCTTACATTCCCTGTGGTCTTCGGTTAGTGCAAGCATTGGCAGCTTTATTAGCCTGCTTAATTTATGTGATTGCCAGCAGTTGGATTGTTTGCATTCTGGGACTGAAGATAGAGTTATTGATTCCCTTTAAAGCATGTGAGGGATTCTAAGTCCATTTGTGAGAAATAACACACTTAATGCTGTGGCTTTTGCTTGTAAATAGCTAATTGTCATTTCTTTAAGATTATTACCCAAATACTCAGTTTGTGTTTCTGTCTGCTGGGCAAGTATTTGGATTTTAGGCAGGACGCCATTGCTGAAATCATGTCTGTTTAAAAATATCAAATAACCAAACTGTTTTATGTAACAACCACACCCCAAATTAATTAAGACAGATATTTTTTTCTTTCTGCACGCTGTATGGCTGAATGTCGCCTTTAAAACATGCCAGCCTGAGGAGCACAAGGCTATTTCTGTGGCACTTTACAGTGTTCTTGCCTTGAGTTTTATATTGTTTTTGGTAAGATTCTGCAGGGTCTTGTGTTTGATGGCTGCCGAGGATTTTTCCTCATCCAAAAATTCCTTTGTCTTACAGCAATGTGCTCAAATGGCTCTGATTACGGCTCTGTTCCAAAACTTAACACGCCGCGTAGGCTGCATTTTTAGGCATCGTAAGCACACTCTCCACGCAAAGGCTGTTCCAAAGTGTAGGTAGCATGACTATGCTGCCTACTAAGATACCTTTGGCAGCATCACATGTATCCTTTGAGGAAAAATGCATTGCGAGATGGATGACGCGAGACAAGTTAATTATAAATATACACTAACGTTCAAGTTTGGAGTCTTTATATTTTTAATGTTTTTGAAAGAAGTCTCTTTTGCTCACCAAGGCTGCATTTGTTTGATTTCAGTTAACACAGTAAAAACAGTACTATTGTGAAGTGAACATTTTAAAATATCTGTTTTATATTTGAATGTATTTTAAAATGTATTCCTTTGATGGCAAAGCTGAATTTTCAGCAGCCATTACAGACCCATCTGTTTAGCTTGTGAACACAAAGGCCAATCAGATGTGTTTAAGTTAGTCAGAATCCGCTCAAAATGGACTTGCACACTCACAAATCCTTTTATTATAACCAACAATGTATAAACACAATGTCAATAAGAGATTCATTGCACAGCATAGATGGCTTCATTGATTATAACGGGAGTTCCCTTTCGTAAAGGGAACTCCCGCTGCATCGATACTCGATACTTTGGGGAATGCCCTCGGCATGACGCGTCTGAAGTCTGTAATGGAACTATTCCAATCTTGATTGGTGCTCGTCACTCGTGACGTTGCATGTGACGGTGATCCGGAAGCTATAAAAGGGCAACGGAACATAGCCGTGTCAGCTTTCTGTCTTCAGCAAGCGTTCTGTGTGACTGTATTGTCTTATTTGGTGTTGTTTGTCTATCTCAATATATATATGGCGAATATAGAGAAACGACTCAGGCGGTGTGCGTCCCCTTGCTCGCGCTATTTGAGCGAGGGTGACACGCACTCGTTTTGTGTTGTTTGTCTGGGAGTGGAGCATGCACGGGCAGTGCTCGAGGGCGCTGTCTGTGCAGACTGTTTTCAGCTATCTATGAGAGAGCTCCGCTCCCGTTTGAGCTTGTTCGATCAATCAGATCAGGCTCGCGTTTCCAGTGCATCAGGCCCCGCGTCTGTTGAGGCAGCGCGCCGCTTGTATGCATGGGATTCGCACGTGGAGCTGGCAGATAACACTGAGACGGTTGCGACCCTTTCTCAGTGTTTATTAACCAGCTCCACTGGTCTCGCGCACGGTTCGGGAGCCCGCGCTGCGGCTTCTCCCGACCGTGTTAAAGACACAGCGTTTGATTTATCTGGCTCCGAGGGGTTAGATATTATCAACACTGAATCACATAAATATGGGGATTCGCCACCCCATATTCCCGTTATTGAGGAATTGCTGGAGGTTGTGACCAGGGCAGTGGTTAAATTAAATGTTGAATGGCCATATAATAAGCAGGAAGCGACTAAGAAAAATAAAATGGATGAGCGCTTCCTGCAGACCCAGTCACAATCTTTGTGTCAGAGCCTTCCCTTTTTCACTGATCTTCATACTGAGGTATCGAGATCGTGGGAAAATCCATGTTCATCTCAATTATTTTCCCCCCATGTATATATTTACTCATTTATTAGGGAATCTAATGAGAATGGTTATGGGGTGATGCCTCGGGTTGAGGAATATTTTGCGAAATATTTTCTCCCCGACGTTGCGTCACCCCTGATAGCTCAGACACTTCCCTCCAAATCTCGTACATCGAATTTGTTAGGGAAAGCTTATATGGCGGTGGGTCGAGCCGGTGCATGCCTACACACGATGGGGTTATTACAGGCATACCAGGCTGACCTCCTCAAAGAGGTGGATGATAACTGGGAGGTTTCACTCAACGGTATTACTGAATTTCGTAGAGTAGCTGACTTATCTCTCCGTATTATTAAGGAGACGGCTCGTGCTATTGGCCGTTCTATGGCAGCAATAGTCGTCACAGAGAGACATTTATGGCTTAATCGCTTGGGGATCGAGGAGAAAGACAGGGCTTTCCTTCTCGATGCCCCCCTTTCACCTTCTGGCCTCTTTGGCGACGCGGCGAGAACCGTTGTCGAAAGGTTTCAGGAGGCAGAGCGACAATCAGCTATCCCCAGTTGTCAATCTAGGTCTCATGGGGTTGCTGCCAGGGGGCAGCCTCAGGGGACAGCCGCCAGTTCAACATATTTTGAGAAGGTTTCCTCTCGTGCCCCCCCGTATAAGGCTTGGGGCCAGAAGAGACATTCTCGTATGAAGCCCTCTATATCGAGGACAGGTCTGAGGACTGTCTCTCGGGCTAAGATGGCTTCAACTAAGAGGTCTTGTCGTAACACGCAGACCCTTATGGCCGTTCCCCCAGGAGAGCGAGTACAGGAGTCTCGCCCCCTTATACAGCCCTTAGGAAATCGATGTTTACTTCCCGCCGCCGATGGCGCTTCGGGACACATCGGCTTCCAGCGAACACAAATCGCAGTATCTGCCCGGAAACGTTGCGGCCCTGTCGAGTTCGCCGCCTCTCAGGAGGTCTGTAGAGAGCATATTTCGGTTAGTTCCTGCCAGTTAGCTGCTTCAGGTCACCGAAACCATTTGAACATTTTTAGCCAAGGCCAGTCTCGAGGGACTGGTCCCCGTAATAGCATATTTAGACACCCCGAGGGGTCTTCAAAATATAGCCTGGAGGGTCCTGCTTACAGCGGAGCTAATATAAAAATATTATCTACTAAGGGTGGTTCACATGTCTGCCAGCCCCGAGCAGGGTTGGTTCTTGGAACAGGAAGTCAAGTCTCTCTTAACAAAGGAAACCTCAAGGTGGGCTCTTCCTCGGTTTCGGGAGCCCGGGTTCTACAGCCGGTACTTCATAGTTCCTGTGAGGGAAGGGGAGTAAGGCCTTGTTTCGGATCTCAGGGTAATGGATCAACCTCCGAGGGGGTTCAGATTCAAGATTCCAACTGTCAGTCAGACCAGCTCCGAGGACTGGTCTGTCGTGATAGATCCACAAGGCCCTTAACTCCTCATTCCCTTCTAACCCCATCACGGGAAGTTTCCGAGATCTGCTTTTGGGGGAAAAGCACATCAGTTCCGGATTCTTCCATTCGGCCTAGTATTGTATCCCCGCACCTCCTCGGAATGCATGGTCACTGTCCTAGCTCCATGGAGTCTTCAGGGCATCCTCATTCCTGTCCATTGACTACTAGAGCAGACGGTTCAACACCGAGGTGTTGTTCCGAGTCTCGTGAGGTGCTAGGGAATATGGCTCAGAGTCTAGGAAAAATCACCAGTGCCTCTTCAGAGAAACCGATTCCTGGGGGCGGTGTAGGTTATAGTCATGATGCAGGCACAATTGTCTCCAGCTCAGACACTCATCTTCCTTACCATAGTCATGAATATCAAGCTAGGCCAGGCCACCACTACGTGACCTTATTAAAGAGTGGGCTCGCTGGCAGCAGTGTTCAACATACTATTCTTTGGCCTGCTGTACATGGGGGCCCTGTAGTAGTGGCTCAGGACCAATGGGTTTTCCCCGAGAGGGAACCCACTCCGCATGACCAGAGTTACGCGCACATGCCCTCGTTTTCTGATCATGGGGAGGAAGTTATGGTTCCTGCTCCTAGTACCTGTGTTGGAAACACAGGGTCTGAGGAAACTTCAGAGAGACCATTAGGTTCTATTTTTGACAGACACTATGTCGATGGTCTCTCTGATCAAAGAGGGGGCAGTCATCCTGTCGAGGCAGGGGCTGCAGCCCGGGGATTTCGAACTCCACCCCAAGTTGGCTTTAGCCGGGATGGAGGTCGGTTTGTCAGAGGTGCTCCTGTTTCCCCTTTATGTGGACGGCCACCTTCTGCGCCACCTCTCCCATGCTCTTCCAGCTCTGCTGGGTTTGGATATCATGATACAGACATGGTTGAGGCCATGTCTGTGTATACTTTCCCCGATTGTTCTGCCCCCGGGGGTTCTAGAGTACAAGAGGGTTCAGCAGTACGGGATCAGCTTACTCTTAGTGGCCCTGTACTGACAGGCCCAAATATGGCTTCCAAACATCTGGGCCCTTCTGGCAGGCCTTCCGCGGTGAATCCGGATCAGGATGGTCCTCCCTCTTCAGCCCAAGGTCATGATATTTCACCCTTGGCGGTAGCCCAGGAAGCTACTGGATTGGCCCCTGAGGGGGACCAATTCATAAATTCTGGTCTCTCAACCGAGGTTGTTGAGACCATTGTAAACTCTAGAGCCCCCTCCACGAGGAAACTTTATGCATTTAAATGGAAAATTTTTATTTTATGGTGCAGAGAACATCAGTTGGACCCAGTTAACTGCCCAGTGGCTTCAGTACTGGAGTTCCTCCAGAATCGTTTCTCTGACGGGCTCTCCCCGTCCACGCTTAAGGTCTATGTGGCGGCTATATCAGCCTTCCACACGCCTTTAGGGGTGGGCACGCTGGGGACACACCCACTCATAATTCGTTTCCTTCGTGGAGCCAGGAGGATGAGGCCTGCTATCCAGCCTAGGGTCCCCACGTGGGACCTGGCAGTGGTCCTCGAAGGTTTATCCCTGGCACCCTTCGAACCCCTGGATAAGGTGTCTGAGAAATTTTTATCCTTTAAGGTAGCCTTCCTGCTCGCTATTACTTCCCTGAAACGAGTTGGCGACCTGCAGGCGCTATCTGTGGCTCCCTCTTGCCTCGAGTTCTCTCCTGGCAGAGTGAGAGCCATTCTCCACCCTAGACCTGGCTACGTGCCTAAGGTGCCCACAAATGTGGCACGGTCTATAATCCTTCCGGCCTTTCATCCTCCACCGCATGTGTCGGCTGATCAAGCTAAGTTACACTTGTTATGCCCGGTCCGAGCTCTTGAGGCCTATGTACATAGGACCTCGGGCTGGAGGAAGTCGGACCAGCTGTTTGTGTGTTTTGGGTTATCCAAGAAGGGCTCCCCGGTCTCCAAGCAGACTATTAGCAAGTGGATAGTAGAGGCTATTTCTTCAGCTTACGAGGTGCGCAATCTGCCTTCACCTCTCCTGATAAAAGCTCACTCAACCAGAGGAGTGGTATCCTCTAGAGCCTTGCTAGCAGGGGTTTCTCTTCAAGAGGTCTGTGATGCCGCTGGCTGGGCCTCCCCACACACCTTCATCAAACATTACAGTCTGGATCTGTCCTCTACACCAGGTTCACAAGTTCTCATGTCTTGAGTGTGCCAGATTGCTTCACACCAGGGCAGGGTCTCTCTCAGTGTGGCGGCGTGGGTATTCGTTCCCCAAAGTATCGAGTATCGATGCAGCGGGAGTTCCCTTTACGAAAGGGAACGTCTCGGGTTACGTATGTAACCCTCGTTCCCTGAGTAGGGAACGAGACGCTGCATCTCTCGGCCACACTTTTCGTGCTCCTGAGAACGACTTGCTTCGACCCTTTAAAAGCTGATACGGCTATGTTCCGTTGCCCTTTTATAGCTTCCGGATCACCGTCACATGCAACGTCACGAGTGACGAGCACCAATCAAGATTGGAATAGTTCCATTACAGACTTCAGACGCGTCATGCCGAGGGCATTCCCCAAAGTATCGAGTATCGATGCAGCGTCTCGTTCCCTACTCAGGGAACGAGGGTTACATACGTAACCCGAGACGTTTTCTCAACAGTGCAGCTTTGTGTACCTCACGTTGTAATTGACAGCTTCAGTGATTGTAATGGAAGCGATCTTTGCTCGCATTCTGTAGATAATATGTATTTTTCATGCTTCGAACTACACATTGCAAAGTTTCTGGATTGACAACCATAGTTAAACACATGACTGAATTCGATTGACACTGATAACCATAGAAATGGACCAAACAAAACAATCTGATACTGTGTCAAATGATCTATGCATTCAGTCTTAGTCAGTCACTCTGTTACTTTTTACATATAAATGTATGGATTTTTAAAGATAACATAGTTCTTCCATGATAGTACATTGTTTCATGACCTTCACCGACAGTGATTTTTTTTTATTTCATGAATAAATAGGGTAAATTAATATTACAAACTGTTTATTTGTTATGTTAGGCTGATGTCACTTTAAGAGCTGCACGGATTCAGTATACTGACACACACGTGCGTTTTATTTCTCAACTGTTCACGCTCACTTAAGCCATAACCAACTGTTTACTAGGATACTCACCAAGATGGGCATTTTGATATAATGTTGTATGAATTTGTCTGTTCAAGCGCAATAAGAAGTGAAAGAGAACTCAATTTGGATGTGTGTAGACTGCACACACAAAACTTCTCACTCATCGAGTACCAAATTGAGTTCTCTTTCGCGCCTTTTTGCACTTGAATATTTCATTTTGTTTTGCCAAGTATTTCATTTTTTTCTACCGTGACATTTTTTTGGATTATGCAACAGACACTTTACAACTCAGTGCCTTCATGTAGTTAATTAATCAAAACCATCAGTATCTGCCTTTTTCATGCTATAGCCAATATGCCGATGGCTTTAAATTCATAATTCATCATCTCTAATTGTGAGTTACATCATAGATTATTCCAAATAGGTTTTATTTCTGTTGATGCTGCCTGAGAAAGCGCTTTGACTGTAGGAAATAGAAAGCAATGCAGCTTACTGGGTTTTGGAACAGAACCTGAGTGACTGGAACTTTTCTCCTTACCAAGACATTTTCACACAATCATGCTATTCATTTTCAAAGCCTGTTAAACCAAAAACGAGGTAATTCGATCCAAACAAGTTATGCATTCTTTAATAAAAGCCGTCTCACTAATAATTCACATGCGTGGCACTGACACGTAGGCTTCTCGTAAGTCGTAGAGCCGTCATGAGGTCTCCAGATGGAAGTCCGGTGATCGGATAGGTCATTTCCCAAAAGACTTCAATCCGGGCTGGATGACTGTCAGGATTCCAGAGCGTCACATGGATCTGTTAATATTAAAATGCAATAAAGCTGCTAATGAGCCTCTGGCTCTTTTAATTCATTCCTTTGTGACTCATTTCTGCATTTAAAGTAGAGCGATAGAAACACAGATGCATTATGGGAACGTTTGTGTGATTTTTAATTTTAAATTAAACTTGCGGGTCGATGCATCTTTTGTGGAGCAGTTAGCCACATTAGATTACTTTTTTCTCCATCGTTATAAACAAATTTGAAGTCACACTTGCATGGTTGGGTTATTTTTAAAGTGAGGGCAATTACGTCTTGGGTTTTTTTATTGGTTTTTTTGAAACACAGCATTGTTTGGGCATTTTTTACCCTGTTTACAACTGACTGGTGTCTGAAAGTTTTTTCATTATAGCAATAAATTCCAGTACTTTCTATATATGTTTCCAAAAGTAAATATTTTGGGGCTCCCATGATGTTGGTGCATTTCCAAGCCCTATAATTGCTGGATGCGGTGAGCATTGCAGAGCGAAGGGAAAAACACCTCTTTTCCTACATCAATTCCTGCTAATGCAATAAACGGCATTAGCACTTCGCATCTACACAAGCCACTCACTTTATATTTGACCCAAAAGTGTCTCAGTTAAAGAAGTTAAAGAAGCTACTTTGAAAGCTGTAGCTTGCCAGGCTACAAGCTAAGGGTGTTTGCTGTTGAAACCAGGGGCACTTTTAAAAAAAACACACTTTTTACATCCTTACTAATTTATTTATTTGACCACTAAAAATCTCCAAGGGCTATAATACATGCAGAACAATTTTTCATTTTTGTAATTTTCTTTGAAAATCATGAACATTCTCACCACATCTCAAATGAGCTGTGTTTTTTCAAAAGCGTTCTGTGGTGCAAATGACAGTGATAGAAATTACATTTTAAACATTTTTATAATAAAATAGCTGATTCGCTTTGCCTTTTTGTTGCTAATTTCATAGCAAGCATGTTATGAATTTATATTTTATAGGCAATAATTCATCTTTCTTATCATGCATTTTCATATTTTTAAGATTTCCTCAAGACATGATTATCCATTTTGTCACTTGAGCAAGATCCCGGTTATATAAAATGGCTGATTTCTTTGCCTCATTGTGGATCATTTGCATGTCATGAATTTAGCCATACAGTAGTATGCGTGTTTTAATTGAAAATTCCTTATGGAAATTAAGATTTTATAAAATTACAGCTTGATTGGAAATGAAGCGGAATAAAAAAAAACACTGTGTGCAAGTGATATTAACATTGATTTTTCATTGTTTTCTATACACGTCTCATATTTTATATCAAACATGCTCTTTAATAACCAAGCAGAGTTGTGATAAAACTTTATTGAGGGGAGACTGTTTGATGCCACAAATGAGTGACAGTCATAATTTTTTTGAGGTAAATATTATACTAATATTGCATTCATAGTTGAAAATATATATATTTTTTATCATGCATGATCATATTTTAAGAAAAAAAGATTTTAAGAAGAGGGAAAATTCTTTAATTATTTACTCATTCTTATGTTGTTCCAAACCAGTTCCAAAAAAATCTCCCTTTTTGTTCTATAGGTTTGGAAAAACTTGAGTGGGGTTAATAATGACAGAATTTTCATTTCATGGGGGAACTATTCCTTTGCTCCAGGGGATTATCCCTGTAATAAGTGTATGTGTATGAGAAATCTAAATAAAGAATAAAAAAGTAGTAGAGATGAGTAACTGGAGAGATTTCCTGTATTCCACCCCATTCTCTCCATTACCCCCATTACGCTTGCTTTTACAGAACGCTCTCAATCCAACCATAACTGAAAGCACTCAAGCTGCTCTCTGTTGTGGTTTTCTGTTTACTGAGCTGGAAATTGGTGGGTTTTCTTTTTTCAGCAGTACACTGGGAAGCCACAAATGTGTTTTTTTTTTATGGAGAGAGGTCGAACACATTAAGCGTGTCAGAGTTGCAGTGTCTGTGTGTTTGCAACTCATTTGCTCTCAAACGTGTAATGACTGTATTTACGTGCACAATGGATACTGACATGAGCTGTGAGGGATGCTGTATTTCCGAACTGTGTTTGGAGTGAAACACTGCATACTTCACTTACACTAGAATTTTGGATTATCGCATAAAAAAAACGCTGGATGGCAACGGCAAGATGTGCATAAATTCTAAAAATATGCTCAATTGAGGCAAATACATTTTTTTTTTTTTTTTTTGATAAACTAGGGCTGGGCAACATGGCCAAAAACATTACCAATATAAATTTTTTCATATCAGTCGATATCTATAATTGTACAATAAATGTCAAATCTTTATTCCTTTCAAGGTTAAAGGCAGATTTTTGCTCCTAAGTGAAAGTTATTTGTGGTTTTAAACTACTCTTTATTGTCAGAACACTTCACTTTTTTGAAGTCTTTACACTTTTCCAGTCATTTTTCTTTAACAAAATACATAATTGACAAATGAATTTCTTAGTTTCTGCATGTGCTAATGGGTGATATTGTTTCAAGTCTGACTTTGCTGGCACATTGCTTCAACACAGTTTGCAGTGCAGGCGGCAGTATCAATAATATTACACGTTTTGTCTCTTAGAAATACACATTTGGCAGTAGCTTGAGTTTGGATGCAGATGCAAATTTATGCTCATCAACAAAAACAGTAAAAATTATAACAACCTCATTTTTATATTGTAAAATTAAAATATTCTGTCTGTTTGAGTATTATTAAAATTCCATAGTAGATCATTATGATCATTAAGATCTTGATAACCACTGTTAAAACCATGCATAGACAGTAGCACCTCAATACCATGATAAAATGTAACTATATGGTTTCTATGGTATTTGTATGAAAAACAGTAGCCTAAATACTCTTAGTATAAATGCACAAATGCTATGGCTTACTCAATAAAATACTGTAATTATATTCCATTACTCCTTTAATACATGTCTACATTAAAAATATAATAAAACTATATGAACATCTGCCACAATATCATGGTGCAGTTAGGATGCAGTCACTGTATTATGTGTTGTTTTAATGAGTCTCTGGTTTGTGATTCTTCTTCTTCTGCAGCCATGAAGACGGTGATGGAAGTGCCGATGGGAAGCAGAGGCCTCAGAATCACAGCCAAGGGACCGGACGTGATTGGTGAGATTATACATGTTAACTTTATACAAAGATCTGTGGTGTTTCACAGCTTCTGGGTCTAATTCTTAACTTGTCATAAAACTATCATGTATGAAGTCTCGACTTAATCCGGCGGTTAGAAGCCATTTAACACTTGTCAAAGGATTTTGTTGCAGAATCAACATTAATAATATGAATTAATCCAGTTTTCTGCCTCAGGGCCGAGGCCTTAGAGTGCAATTATAATAGTGTCTCACTGTGTTTCGAGAGATAGCAAGGTGACATTCAGCTGTCAAGGAGTTGCTAGTTTTTCCACACTCTAGTTTTTGTTCCAGAGAGAATTTCTGAAATCTGACAGTTAACACCATCGGGAATCTTTCGAATGACAAATCCTATTTCATTCTAAACTCAGCTGAAATATGAGAAATTATATTTATCCTAAAGAAAGTGAAGCACCTTATTTGTCGTTTTTATACTTTATTTATTTCAGGGTTATTTTAGTTTTAAGTTTTATTAATATTTTGAATCATTTTTTATTTTTATACTTGTAGTTTTCATGTTAATTTTAGCTTATCTTAATTTCATTATGTGCTTTTGGCATTTTATTATTTTTTTGTTTTTGTTTTTTAAAAATGGCTTTTTTATGTTTAATTTGTATTATATCAGTTTTAGTTTGTGTTATTGATTTTCAGTTAATAATTTTAGTGCTTCAACTTAAAGGGATAGTTCGGCCAAAAATGATATTAAACCCATGATTTACTCACCCTCAAGCCGTTCGAGATGCACATGTCAATCATTTTTCAGACGAACACATTTTCAGTTATTTTAGAAAATGTCTTAGATCTTTCAGTGGTTATAATGTCAAGTTATGGGGTCCACCTCCTTCAAGTCCCAAAAATGTGCATGCATCCTTCACAAAAGTAATCCATCCGGCTCCAGGGGGATAAACGAAGGCCTTCTGAGGGTAATCCGTGCGGTTTCGTCGTAAAAATAATGAAATAAATGAAAATAACTGGCTTCCGGCAACGGTCGACGCGCGTTCACGGGAGATGGATGCCGGTGTATGACGTAGGACGTAGCGTAGGAAGCGTTGTGACGTAGAACGAAGTATAGCTAAATCAAACGCTATGTCCTACGTCATACGCCGGCATCCATCTCTGTGAACGCGCGTCGACCGCTACCGGAAGCCAGTTATTTTCATTTATAAAGTTTTAAATATGTATATTTTTACGACGAAACCGCACGGATTACCCTCAGAAGGCCTTCGTTTATCCCCCTGGAGCCGGATGGATTACTTTTGTGAAGGATGCATGCACATTTTTGGGACTTGAAGGAGGTGGACCCCATAACTTGACATTATAACCACTGAAAGATCTAAGACATTTTCTAAAATAACTGAAAATGTGTTCGTCTGAAAAATGATTGACATATGCATCTCGAACGGCTTGAGGGTGAGTAAATCATGGGTTTAATATCATTTTTGGCCGAACTATCCCTTTAAACTTATTTCAGTTTATTGCAAATGCAATATTTCTATTTCATTTAGCTTATTTTTTTAAATGTTTTAATTTCATCTTTATTTCAATTAACAGAAATGTTTTAAACCCTGATTTATTTATTTATTTATTTATTTGTGAATCGCATTGTAACATTATTTCAGCATTTCCCATTCATTATCTAGCCTGTGGCGGCCCGTAAACCTGTAAAACCTTGTAAACCTGTTTTCAGAGAAGTTTTCCACCAAAATAAAATGCCTGCGGACCCTCCTCAGAGGGACCAAGGTCCACCCACCACAGTCTCACAAAATCCTATTGGAAACACTAATGATGACTAAAGAAGTTGGCTTAGTTTTTATGCCAATACAATAAAATTCATCCACATTTAAGCAGTACTTTATAAAGAATATACTATATTTGATTAAATGTATTATATTTCAATAGGATTATAATATTATATTAGAAATTAATTTAGTTATCTGGGATAACTTTCACTGCATACTTACACAAAATCAAACCTTCGATGAAAGTCTTACCTCTCACACTGTCATTTGTGTTGTTTTATTTTTTTATTTGTTACATTTGGGCATTTTAATCAATTTATAATAGCTTTGCCCCTCTCAGAAAGTTGTCACGGGTCATCTGAGGTATTTCCAAAGAGCTCTTTCAACATCTGCAATATAGTCTAAAGTCTGAACTTCACAATGCCTCCACAGTGACACGGCCAAACTGTATTTGACACAGTCGCCTGGTGTAGAAGCACAGTGTGGGAATGCATATGGATTTTCTATATCTATCTAGCCTGAAAGACCAAAAAAGAAAAAGAAAAAAAGAGAAAAGAGATTTCCTATTACCTGAGTTGGACAAAATGCTAAGAGGTTTGAGGGAACTTTAGGATAGAGCAGAAGAATGAAGTGTTCATGCAGGCTAATTTGTGGTGGCTGAAAGCCCAGTACGATGGAGACAGAGCCAGTAATCTAGCAGACTTCCATAACGGACACGCGGAGTATGCTGAAGTCCAATCCCAAAGTACCGTTCCACATCCGATGGACCCACACTCACACAAATACACACTTCCGTTCTGTAGAAAACCACGTTTCAGACTACACACACTGATATCTAAACCCTATAACCTGCCCATTACTCCTTTTTGGTTGCAAACTAGATCTCCATCAAAAACTACAGGGTATTTAGTGGGTGTTTGACTTGTCCGATGTTTCAAAAATGAGGTTTGAGCTGAAGATGGCTCTATCCCAAAGCTCACATAATAAATGAGAAAATACAGATAATACTTTAAAAGACTAGAAAAATAAAGAAAACAAAAACGTACTGTATAATCCAATATCTACTGTAGAACAGCCAAGTTTATGAACTTTCCCTATAGATTTGTGCATTGAGATGTTGTAGATATGATGGCTCTTTTGTAATGTTCCAATAATTGCCATTGCTAAAAGTACTTAACACAGCCTTTCTAATCTGTGATCTACCACATCACAGAAAAATCCTCATTCAATCCATTTGACTAAGCAAATACATTTTAACTGCCTTTTTCTTTTTCTTTTTTTTTTGTCAGAACAACGACAATTGAATGTCTTTGTGAGTTGTTTCGAGAAGAAGGCATAATTATATTCAGCTGCTGCCAGACGCTCTCTAGCCGCTTTGACCATTTGTTTGATTTTCCCTCACCGCTAACACATGTTGTTCTGTTGCTTTATTTACATGAAGGATCTGCAATTATCCTCAAAACGATGTATCAGTGTGCAAACAACGGAAATACATTTATTTATATTTGAAATTGTCAAGTATTTTATGACTTGAAACATTTAATGTGGGAGTGAGAGATTTTACCTCCATAAAGTGACATATTTCAGAGAGAAACAATTTAGGGTGGCCATTTATTTGGATCAAAGTGGACATTACAAGCCAGAATGGAGTCAGGTGTGTGTGTGTGTGTGTGTGTGTGTGTGTGTGTGTGTGTGTGTGTGTGTGTGTGTGTGTGTGTGTGTGTGTGTGTGTGTGTGTGTGTGTGTGTGTGTGTGTGTGTAAAATAAATAATATTAATAGATACAACTTCTGATTTTAATAATGTATTAGTAAATTCTAAAATGAACATTAACTAACATTAATAAATGCTTTATAAGTATTTTTCATCATTAGTAAATGTTCACTAATGTAGTTAGTTAACAAATTGTTATCAAATGGAAACTTACTGTAAAGTGTTACTGGTTATTGTAAATTTAAAAAAAAGAGTATTGTGAACAATATGAATTTAATATTCCACCTAGGGCTGTCAAATCGATTAATTAATCGCATTTAACATAAAAGTTTGTGTTTATATAATATGTGTGTGTGTGTGTGTGTGTGTGTATATATATATATATATATATATATATATATATATATATATATATATATATATAATATATATATACACATACAGTATATACACACACATTATATAAACACAAACTTTTATGTTAGATGCGATTAAACGATTTGACAACACTAATTCCACCATATCTCCTGTCCTCTTTATCATAAAAAATTGCCAAAAAGACCCAAATTCGTATCATAATTTCACTTTTAAGGTCATTGGTGTAACTTCATTAATTAAAAAGATTTTCATAGATTATGTGAAATTTTTGTGGTTTACAAAAGCAGCAAGCAATTTCAACCACACCTCAGTCTAAATCTCCACTCTCTAAAAGTGTGATTGATGGTGTTACTGTTTAGAGAAAAAGTGTGAACCGCTCCACTGACAGTTTTTGCTGTTTTCAGACTCTAGCTCTGTCACAGAGACAGGTGTGGTGTCTCAGGGCACCTGTTTCAGCAATATCTCTTAGGTAGTAGCAATATTTTATCTGTGGTAATACCCCAATATCACTCATAGAACCTGAATTGTCCCATTTCAGTGATTGAAGCGCATGCACCAAACAGCCGGAGAGAAGAGGTTGTGTTCAGCTCTTCAGGTTCTCACACTCTGGGCAACAATACAGTGGAGTATCAGAGAGGAGCAGAAAGACACACACTCCGCTGCTACGGACCGCTGTCTGCAGACTTCACCATTAAGGTGTGTATTGAAAACCGAACAGTAGATCTATCTACTGCAAGTGGTACTAGAGAGCAGCACAAACACTTAGCTAGAGATATTTGCTCTTTTCAGCGGAGAGGTATTTTCTCTTGTGTTGGAGTTTCCAACCTTATTAAGAAATGTACTTGATTCACCTCTTAAGATTTTATAGGTATAGTTTCACTTTTTTTTTTATTTCTATCATCATTTGCTTGTTCCAACCTGCATTATTTTATTTTTTCTATAACATACAAAAGGAGATGTAATGCTGAACATAAGTGGATGGTCTGTTGTATTGCTGTTGTATTCTCGATTATGTTTTTATTTTATTTTATATATAATAATTATAAATATTTTTGTACTGTATATGATTTAATTTATAATATATAAGATATATATATACAAATAATAATGATATATAATTATTATTTGCATATTTATTTATATATTGCAATTTTTTTTGTTTTATTACATATCATGCATTGTATACCAAACATGTACATATTATCATTTGTACATACATATATAAATAAATATAAAAAATATATAAATGATATACAAATATATAGAATTATTGTATATATTAACAAACTTGTGTATATATTACATAGTGCTGTCAAATCTATTAATCGTGATTAATTGCATCGTAACAACAACATAAAAGTTATATAACTTTATTCTAACTGTATTTTATTATTTTAAAAAAAGCATAATTTAGTATGTTTATTAATCACATTATTTCCCTTGTGGGGACCGCTGGCTGACACACACACACACACACACACACACACACACACACACACACACACACACACACACACACACACACACACACACACACACACACACACACACACACACACACAATATTCATCTCACAAACATGAACTATTGTTCCATCATGAACCTTTTGGGTTTTAGTTTTTTTTTTTTTTTTTAAGGATTCTGAAAGTTTCATGCAAACTCAGTTTGAAGCTTCATTATGAGTTTAAAGCAGCAAAGAGAATCAATGTTTACTCTCCATGTGAAACTGTAAACATGGCACAATATGACTGTAATCATGCTAGACTTTCTCATGTCACGACCTGAAGAGTCATGATTAGTTCTGACACTACAGCTTTTCAGTAATTGGACATGACTCATTACTCTAGTTAATTGCAGCAGCATGCAAACAGTATTTAACTAATCATCACAGCTCCGGAAATCAAGACTAGAGGATATTCAGTGGAAGATGATGCATGCTGCATTTCATATGGAAATCAGGAGTTGGACTGTGGCCCTTTGAGGAAATTTCCTGCTTATTATACATGTCAAAATCATTTGGTTTTTCAAAATGAATGGCTTTTATATCTCTTTTTGTGATGTGATTATGAATGTGACTATTAAAAGGAAATGATCGTATCAGGTTATTAGTGAATTTCGGTTCTTCTCAGGTAAAATATGCTGGCCCTAAAGACACAGTGATGCAGTTTATGTTCTACCAGCCCATTCGCTACCAGTGGAGAGAAACTGACTTTTTCCCTTGCTCTGTCACCTGTGGAGGGGGTAAGTGCTATAGATTATTCCTCTTAATTAGAGATGGACATTTTTAACAATTCACAGTGATTTGAATACACCAAAAATACTAATTCAGCACACCTACAGTATGATCATTTTAAATTTGGGATAATTACAATTCTGTCCGATACAATAATCTGAAAATGATAAAAAAGTTTACTCTTTTTTTTTTTGTCTGAATTAAAAATAAAACACTAACAACTCAAATTAAAAGCAACACGTGGATTTAGGCATCAGAAACTTATAGGGCCCTATTTTAACGATCTGAAACGCAAGTGTCAAAGCGCAAAGCGCAAGTAACTTTGTGGGCGGGTCTTGGCGCTGTTGCTATTTTCCCAGCGGGATAAATGACTCTTGCGCCAGGCGCAAATCTAAAATGGGTTGGTCTGAAGTAGCTTCATTATTCATAGGTGTGGTTTGGGCGTAACGTGAAATAAACCAATCAGAGCGTCATCTCACATTCCCTTTAAGAGCAGACGCGCTTTGTTCTAAAGCGGATTCCTATTATAACGGCGTATTTGCCAGACGCGCGCCAGGAGCGGTTCACAGCCAAGGAGAGCAACGCTCTCGTCAGGGACGTTGGGGATGGAGAAACCCACCCAAATTAACTTCGGTTAAAAAGGTGTATGATAATTTGGGTAAATGTGTAAGCTAGATGTATGCTTTTATAATAAATTGTCTATCTATCTATCTATCTATCTATCTATCTATCTATCTATCTATCTATCTATCTATCTATCTATCTATCATAATAATGTATGATTTGCAAAAATGAAAACTGCTGCTTCTGTGTAGATGAGAGAATCAAAGTGTATGCGCGTTGTGCACACGCTACATTGATTATGGCCAAGCATGCGCCCTTAAAATAGCATCTGAATAACATGCGCAACGCGCCACTGACTTTAAACTATTTTTTCCTGGTTAGTGGCGCAATTGTTTTCTAAACCTGCAAAATAGCATGAAGGAACGTTTGCGCCGGAACACGCCTCCTTTTTTGCGCTGAACCGCCCAGGGAGCGCAAGTTCATTCCCTAGTTTAGCGACGTGCTTCTGTGAAGGGAAAAGCGCGCTTTGCGCGGGTGCAAAATAGGAATGATACATGCGTCAGTGTAAAAAGTCAATTGCGCTGGGTGCAAGATAGGGCCCATAATGTACAATATGAACATGGATATTTATTTGCTAAAGATTAAATTTAACAGAGTAAATTAATGGTTAGTGTTTTTAAAATTTTAAGTGATCATTAAATGAAACCAAATGAATAATCTTAAATCTTAAAAATAGGGGAAATTATCTGCACAACTAAACATCCAATATCTGTTGAAATATATCCAATATATCAACCAATATTGAAACCGATAAATTAAAAATCTCTAATATTGGCAGATAATTGAGTTGGTACCTATATATCATGCATTAAAGTGCCCCATTATGCTATTTTAAAGGTTTCACTTTCTTTTTCTCCTAATATACATTGCATATCACCTAATTTCTCAAAAAGTCTGAAAACAGTTAGTTTGAAGATTCAGTCTCTCTAAACTCCTCCTTTCCGTGAGCCTACTAAGCTCTGATTGGTCAGATGGCCCAGTCTTTTGTGATTGGTCATTTCATTGTGAAATGAAATGCCTGCTACCATATCTGAATTTCAGCTCCGGAGGCTTCTTCAGCACTTAATACACAGTGATATGAACAGTAATGATGGCGTCGGTTTTTCCATATCAATTCCAGCGTGAGTTCTCTTCTCTGTGAAGTGCATGCAAAGTGGATTCGCAGCGCTAAAACATTCATAACTTAAATACAAGCTTGATAAAAATGATCATTCTAGAAGAAAATTTCAGATGGCACTTAGAGGCTTTTGCATCTGAACTCTTCATATATATATAATAATATATAATGATTTCTGAAGGATTATATGATACTGAAGATTGGAGTAATGATTGCTGAAAATTCAGCATAACCATCATAGGAATAAATACATTTTTAAAATATATTCAAATAGAAAACAATTATTTTAAATTGTAATAATATTTTACAATATTACTGTTTTTGCTGTATTTTTAACAAATGAATTCAGTCTTGGTAAGCATAAGAAAATATATATTTTTTTTTTAAGCGTCATTTTTCCAAACTTTTGACCGGTAGTGTATACATGCATTACCATGCATACTTACGAGGTTATATAGGTACTTATCTTACGAGGGTAAGATATTAATCTATACATCAGTTACATTGTACAAATTGTGTCAGGTTATGTTTAAATAAGTTTCTTAAGAAATGTTAATGCAGGGTCCAAAGATGAGAAGGCAAGTTTTAAAGTTGAGATACTCACACACAGATATATAACGCATATTTTAAAAACTTTTTGTATAAAATGTATATTTATTTGCCACAGTTATGTTAACAGCAATAATAATAAATTTCTGTCGTAAGAACAACTATTCAGCTGACGGAAACCATGCTGCGTTATCATGGGAACATCCCAGGTGAAAATAATGAGGAAATTACATTGTCTTTCATTGCTCCCTTCATCAAGTGCGTTCCAAACGGCTACATAATGGCACACAAGTGCCCTGCTCACTCCAAAGTCCCCACTTCTAGGGCTCTGCCCTTCGAAGGGAGTAGGGCATAGGGATGCTCACGATCAATAAGCATGTCCCAGCCAGGTTCGTCACTTATTGGGGTCCCCTGGAAACATTTCCGTTGTGGTCTGTGCTATTTGCAGCGCGTTTCTGTATTTGGTTGTGTTGTGAACGTTTGCAGCACGTTTCTGTATTTGGTTGAGTTGTGAGTATTTGGAGCACACGTGTTGTGAAACTGATAAAGATGTTTTCTTAATCTGCAGGTGTTTTTTCTATTTGCATTTGTTTTCTTCAGTTGCAGCGCGTTGAGCTCTCTCAGCCACCGCACATACTACTTAAAATGCTGTCTATACTATGCTATTGTCATAAAACCATAGCTAATGTTGCTTTGTCTCGCCTCTGAAGGTTATCAGCTCAATTCGGCTGATTGCATGGACATTCGTTACGACAAATCGGTTGCAGAGCACCTGTGCCACAGCTTCCCAGAGAACACCAAACCTACACCCAAACTCAAGGAGTGCAACATGGATCCCTGCCTCGAAAGGTTGGTTCTGTCTTATCAATCTCTGCAACACACTCTCCATGACAAATCACTATGAGTGAAGGATGAATCTCTATGAACCAGAGAGTAGCTGTGCATTAGACTTCCTGTGCATGCAGTGGTGTAGTCTAGTTTTTTGTAGTGAGTATACTGTAATATACCGCCTCATACTCACCCATCCCAGAGCGTCACCCCATAAGCACCACCACACTCACTAAGGCATACAGTATGCATCGACATGAAATTGAGAGCATTATGAAATATTAGGTGTTATCAACATGTCAATTTATTATAAGCAACACAAGACTTTAACAGCCAATGACATTTACAGCTGGGGAGACTGGACTGATTTTCTACTGTTTAGTGTTAATCACCATCTAATTTAGCCAGTTAAGAGCTACATTTAGCCTTAGATGTTATATGAATATGGTCCCTGAAGCACAGGTTTTATCAGCTGACAATTTTCAAATAAATAAATAATGAAACATTATAGGCACAAATACAAATTTACCTTTAGAAATGGTGTTTAAAAAAAAAAAAAAAAAAAAAAGGTGTTATTGTTTTGGCAAGTTTACTGTTTAAATTATAACATGTATGAAAACTTGTGTGATATTCCCTTAAAATAACGTTTTAATAGATTTTATTATTATTATTATTATTTTAAAATTCATTTTACTGTGCAATTTCTTTCTAATTTCTTTGAGTTAGACCAAACTTTTATTTTGGTGGGTTGTAGACATTTGAATTTCTGTGTGTTTTAATAAACTATTATTATTATTATTATTATTATTAGGCCTACTTGAAGTATACTCTACTGTGCAATAGTAATATATTTCTGTTATAATTTCTTCAAGTTATACCGAACTTTTATTTTGACAGGTTGTTTTGAAGACATTACAGTTTCTATGTGTAGGCTATATGAAACGAATGAATGACGATAGTTTTGTCAAATTAAATGGTGAAATTCTCGTGCATTGACTCTCATAGCAGCTCTGCGATGAAAGTGCACATGTGTATCCTATCCTACATCATGTCTCAATACAGTGAAACGCTGAAAACACCACGAGCCTGAGTCACGCGTGCTTCAGTGTGTGTGTGTGCGTGTGCATAGTGGAGCACACATTGAGCGCTCATTCCCAGAGACGCGTAGAACAATTGCAGTCTCTTTTAACTTTAATATTCACAGACACTAGTCCATATCATATCCCTACTTTTGATTTATTAATTCAAAAATAGCCAAATTCCGTGATGACGTTCTGGTTAGCAAGCTCCATTTGTGACTGGATTCCGCGATTCGGTGTCGCTTCGCAAACACTGATGGGTTGAATTTATGAATGAAAGTGTGAAAGTTCTGACACAAAACGAAGTTGTTACGTATCCTCACGATTTTTTAAGTGGGTATACGGAAATCCTTGGCCTTTTCTAGTGGGTATACGGCGTATACCTGCGTATCACGTAGACTACACCACTGTGTGCATGAGCTCATTATAGTGTGGATAATGACTGTGTGACCAAGGGCTAATGGTGTGTGTTTCTCTGCAGTGATGGCTTCAAGGAAGTGATGCCCTATGACCATTTCCAGCCTCTACCGCGGTATGAAGTTATTTACTGTGTACAGCACGTATATCACAGCACACTTACTGCTCACATTAGGATAGATATACAAAGGATAGCTTTGTGTTTTTTTTGGATACTACAGACACACTACTATTTAAAGGTTGTTGTTTTTTCGAGTTAGTAATAATTTTTTGAGAAATTTACATTTTATTCAGCAAGGACACATTCAATTGTTCAAAAGTGACAGTAGGACGTTTGGGATGTTACGAAAGATTTCTATTTTAAATAAATGTTGTTCTTTTGAATTTTCTATTTATCAAAGAATCCTAAAAAAAACGGTTTCCACAATAATATTAAGTGTTTTCGACATTGATAATAAATGTTTCTTGAGCAGCAAATCATCATATTAGAATGATTTCTGTTGGATCATGTGACACTGAAGACTGGAGTAATGATGCTGAAAATACAGCTTTGCATCACAGGAATAAATAACATTTTATTTTATTTTTGATCACATTGTTGACACTTTGTCTCCAAAAGTTATCACATTTCATAACATAAAGTTGCTGCTCATCTACTAAGTTAGTACTTATACACTAATACCAACAGATATTATTGTATAACACTGATGCAGGTGGGAGCAGAACCCGTGGACGTCGTGTTCAGTGTCGTGTGGAGGGGGCTCTCAGGAGAGAAGCGTGGTGTGTGTAGAGGAGGACGTTAACGGTCAGATTGTGCAGGTAGAGGAGTGGAAGTGCACACACTCCCCAAAACCATTCAGCAAACAGAGCTGCAACACGTTTGAGTGTCCACAGTGGATGGCCATGGAGTGGTCTCAGGTAAGTGACCTTTTATTGACCTCAGTTGACCATCTTTAGATCTGTTCCTCAGCCTAGTGAGATGTTTCTGTGTCCTAACTCAAAGGAAAGCACATACTTTAAGTGACTGATTTAGAGGGCCTATTATGCTTTTTACATTTCCAACTTTGTTTAGTGTATAAGGTTGCTGTTTGAGCACTCCAAAGGGAGTCACTCCAAATGAGTTCTTCTCTATATCAATAAGCACTGTTTCTGAACTCCTTGAAATGCCTCCATTGTAGTCTTGAGTATTCTTCCAGGAACAAACACATCACAATATTCCTTATTTAAATAATTCCCGCACAAGGCATACGCAAAAAAAGGGACGAGGCATGGTTGAGTTGCGTTAGGAGACGACGAGCACATGAACAGCTTTGCCCTGCTGTTGATCAAGCAGTAAAAATGCCCATTCCTGCGCCCAAAACAAGGCATCTGTGGATGAGAGTCCGAAACAAGGACTGGTGGGACGTCCTGCTTCACTTCACAGACGATGAGTGGAAGGAGAATATTAGAAGGACATGACAGTCATTTATGATGCTATATTCAACAACAACAGCTAGTTCCTCACATCATACGTCATTTCTACATCATTGCACATGCGCAGTACTTTCCAGTATGCGACCAAGTGTTTACATGTCCTTTCGATCGGATTAGACAAGGTTTAAACCACCCCTAACAATCTGAATTAAATTTTAATCAGATTTGGCCAATTCGTTACGATTCTCTTATTCTGATTACAGTCGGATAACTAGTGTCCATGTAAATGCAGCTACTGAAGATTGTCCACCAGCGTTTCAGTTTCATTGTCCAAGCCCTGTATTTGTATGTGCTTCTCACTTCACTCCTTGTGTAAATGGACAGATTCAGTTCAATTTAATTTATATAGTGCTTTCACAATACGTATTATATGTAATATGATCACATATCAGCACGTCTGGACTGCCCCATGTATGTTTTTGTTTTTGTATTTGTACTATCCAGTGCACGGTAACCTGTGGCCCAGGTCTACGGTACAGGGTTGTGCTGTGTGTGGATCACAGTGGGCAACATGCTGGCGGCTGCAATCCGCAAGTCAAACCCCATATCAAAGAGGACTGCCTGGTCCCCGTTGCCTGCCACAAACCACGAGGTAGAAACAACACAAATCTGATTAATAAAACAGATCTTTTAAAGAGACCCACTATTGAGTGAGATACTATTGGCTACATAGGCAGCTGCCTTCTAGCATCCTAACAGAAATAGCTTATACAGATTTGAAACATTCTACATAGGCAGGACCTGCACATGAAGCTCATGTGAGATTAAATGATTCCAGCTACGTTTGATGTTAGCATGTTGCTAAGATAACAACATAATGCTCTAAACAGCAGTTATAAACTGCTCTGACCATATTTCTTCTTGGTTTTTAGCGGTTTTAACTTATATTAAAGATATTTTGAAATAATAATGAAAAGTTATTTTGTGACCCCATTAGAACTGTGCTGTTGAGAACCACATCTCTAATAAGCATTGAAAATACACAACACACACAAATACTGGGTGAATTTTTAAATTGATTGATAATTTCTGAACACTTTTCAGTATTAAATGAAATTGCATTAGTATTTCTTTCACCGTTTTCACTGATCTTGTCACAATGCATTTTTGTGAAGTATACATGTACATTCAATGCTGCCTTCTTTCTTTCGCAAGTGCGCCCACCCCAATATTGTGATTTATTGTAGCTGGTTATTTTTTTTAGTTTCAGGCTTTGAACTTTCTACTGAAGAATGTTCTGCCTTCAGAAAAAATAAATGGTTATTAAATCTGGAGCCAAGGCCACTGATAAAGTGAGCAGTCACTGTCAAGTGCCATTCATCTACTAATGAAAACTAACATTAAAACATTGATATGATTAAAATACGCATTTAAAACGTATTTGCTTCAGAGAAGCATTCCAATTAGAAGTCTGTTCCAAAAATTAATGGTACAATTATGCTGCTCTCTTAGAAAACCCCATTTTGCACCATTGCATCTGTCTATCACAGAGAATGTAATGAGAACGTGCCCTGAAAAGATGATTGACTGCAGGAAAGAAATGTTTATCATCAATATAATTTGTATATGATTAAGGTACAGAATTGCCGTCTGTCTAGAGTCTTCCAAAATGCTCACTTATGAGGTTGCTGCCTATGTAGGCAGTTGGCAGTGAGGAAGCTCACCAGACTCGGAACACAGCCAAAGTGTTCTCCATTAGGGAACAGTCAGTGTCTGCAGCTGTCAGAGAGGAGAGTGAGTGTGCCACAGACAGACGCTCATGAAGTAATGTGTGATCTGAATATGAAATTCTCCATAAGTGCAGACAGACACTCTGAGCTCATCAAGAGTCAGTCACGGTGTGAGTTAATTCATTCCTGATACTTGTCCTTGTCTGTCACTTTATTTTCATGTCAGATCTCTAATGCTTTTTTTATTTGAGTATTTTTCTCTGTCTTTCCTGTAGGAAAAAAGCATGAGAAGTGAAATCTGTTTTGATAGCTCATTATGATCTCAGTTGTTTCTCCTAGCCACCAGTGGAATTAAGAAACAATGGTTCAGTGGGGTTCTGTATAGAATCCTAGGGTTCTTGACTTCTTTGTGCCACAAAAGGTTATATATAAGAAGAAATGTCTTAAATGATTGCATACTATTTTAATCTTTAGCAGTTTTTTCTAGTGATAAAGTATTTTTACGAGCTGTTTAGTTCACAAAATTGTATTAAAATTCTAAATGAATTAAAACAAATTAGATGATCCCATGATGGGAACCTCTAAAAGGTTCGATATATGAAGTGCCTGACAGAACCCTTCAAGTTTCTACTACTAGAATTCCCTTCTTCGTATTGGAGATTAATTCAAGTTGTTCAGTTTGAGTCAATGATCCACAATATGTCCGTAAATATATATATATATATCAGTATTTTAACGTCAATATTTTAATAAAATATTCACACAAATAATACAAACACATTCATAGCCATAATCCATTCAGTAGTAATAGTAAAAACAATCAGAATTTGTGTCACTTTAAAAAATGCATTGTTCAAAACAAAAAAATTACATTAACATTATTTTTTTATTTTTTTCCTAAGCAACTGAGAACTCTATGCTACTTCTGCTCAATAACATTTCCATCTTTGTCTCTCCGTGTGACCATGTCTTTTCTCACTTAAATGTTACGTCTTTTTGGCAAGACACACTTTTCATAAAGTCTTGTGTAATTAGTTCAAGTGATTTGTCTGAGTACATGAATAAAATGTACTTCTTTTTCATTCCAAGTCATGCCAAACATAGTCCCGTCTGCTCATGAATCAAACTCCCTTAGCCGAGACGGAAGACATTTGAGTTCAGGCACGATTTTGCCACATAACAGAAGGTGTTTGTCATCTCGACGTCTAACACTTTCCTCCTCACACGTGTTTTACATTTACAAGCTTTGCTTAAATCCTCCAAATTTTCATTGAAGGAATAATTCACCCAAAAAAATAGTTCACCATCATGTCGTTTCAAATCTAAAGAGCAGTTTGAAGATTATTCAGAATTTTCCCTTTTGTGTTCCACTGAACTAATGATATGGTACAGGTCGGGAGTGACATGAGAGTAAGTAGTGTTTTCTTTTTTTAATGAAATACACTACTGTTCAAAAGTTTGGAGCCAGTAAGTTTTTTTTATTGTTTTTTTATTAATGCTTTTATTCAACAAGGACGCATCAAATTGATCAAAGGTGACAGTAAAGATATTGATAATGTTACAAAAGATTTCTATTTCAAATAAATGCTGTTCTTTTTAACTTTGTTCATTAAATAATCCCGAATTTTTTTTATCACGGTTTCCACAAAAAACAAAAAAAACCCAGCACAACTGTTTTCAACATTGATAATAATAATAAATGTTTCTTGAGCACTAAATCAGCCTATTCAAATGATTTCTGAAGGATCATATGACACTGAAGACTGCTGAAAATTTAGCTTTGGCATCACAGGAATACATTAAAATATTTTGAAATAGAAAACCGTTTTTAAAAAATGTAATTCTATTTCACAATGTTATCATTTTACTGAATTTCTGATTAAATAAATGTAGCCTTGGTGAGCAGAAGCGACTTCTTTCAAAAACGTAAAAAAAAAAAAAAAAAACATCGTACCAACCCCAAACTTTTAAACGATAGTGTGTTCCTTTAAATGTAATATCAGCTATGCAACAATGCCAAAATTCAAGAAACCTTAATCACAAACATCTGTATGCTTTTTTTCCCCACCAATAATTCTCTTCATATCAATCAATTCCACACTTAACTCAAGCCTGACATGCTTGTAAAAACTCAGTGGGCTGAAATGACAGAGGCTCCATTGCCTGCTATTTCACCTAGACCTTCCCGCACGCCAGTTGTGAGGATGTCTGCCATCAGAGAAACCCAGAAACCCCAAATCAAGAGCCAAACCCTGAGCCCTCGGCATGTTCTACTGCGGGACTTTACTGTTGAGCCACATTCACCAACAGCTGTGATAATCCAGTTCCAGATCAATAAATGGTTGCTTGCATAAATATTTGGTTGTCACATGGAGATTTATGTCTAGCTTTATTAGCAGTGTTTGGGTTGGGGGGCTGGGGAGAAGCAGCCGGGTTCAAACTGGCTCTCTAACCTTCGGTAAGACACATGACCCAGTGATGGTCCTACAGATGTTCATAGGAGGAAGGGTTTCTGGTGAAATCTGAGTGTCCCTCAGCACTGATCTTGCACTGACTTGGCTTACTTTGTCTTTTTTTCATCTTTTATCTGACACTTTCATCCAAAACAGTTTACAGAACACTTAATACTGGGACAATCCTCCTCGGAGTAACCTGAGGTTGTGCATCTTGCTCAAGAGTATATGATAGTTTGTGGATCACCACTTACAGAGTTTGAACCATCAACCTTTTGGTTACCAGCCCAGATCTTTGATGTTTATTCCACACCACCCTCAACTAATCGCCTCTGATTAGTAGCCAAGAACCGCTTTTTACAGTTATTAGCCTCAAAAATGTAAAATTTGAGCTTGAATTCAATGTTTGGCTAGTGTCATATTCCCTATGAAAAAGAGCAGCTTATGTAGTGTAATGGATGCTGGTGTGCTAGTGTTCCCATCAGACTTTTTAACTAGCTTAACCAGCTTGTTTAGCTGGTAACAAACATAAACCAGCTCAGACCAGTATGGACATTCATAATGTTATAAACTGATTATCTTATAAAGGTTATCTTTTGCATTTTTGCTAAGACCAGACTTGGTAATTTCCATGTTTGTCAACAGATTACGGTTACACATGAGTCTAAATGCTCTTTTCTTTTTGATACATGCTTACTAGTTTAATTAACAGAAACATTGATTAATATTTTTGTGTTTGTGTGTGTATTTGTGGCTTTCCCAGAGAACCAACCTGTTGAAGCGAAGCTGCCCTGGTTGAAACAGGCTCAAGAGCTGGAAGAAACCAAAGTAGCTTTGGAAGACCCAACGTGAGTTATTTTTATGATGTTATAGTGTACATTAAATGGTCACTAACACTCTATTGCTTCCTTTCTCTAGGACTGGAGGATTCACAGTATATTTGCACTGGTTTGACAATATCAAAATAAGCAACTTGCACTTTTCTTAATGTTTCTGTAAGAATCTTTCAATTCTTTCACTTCAATGAAAGGTTCGATTTTTGCAAATTTTTTGAGTGAAAGATCAAAAGGATAAATAATGCAGATTTATTTTTTACAGCCATCTTTGAACACATTTAACAGGGGTGCCAATAATTCTGACCACAACTGTATATATAGTATACTAGTATACTTTTAGTCCAGTTTAACACATTTTACCTTGTTTAAATCCATTCTTCATAATTCTGCAGATTTTTCCAGAGAATCAGTACAGAAAATGCGGAAAAAGTCTGCAGATTCCGTCTGGGCCTAGCTACAAGTGTCTGAATAAACATATAAATCAGTCTTTTCTCTTTTATAACCAATAATCCACTGAACCATAAATCCTCAGGTATCCCAAGACAGTCTCGCCACATTCTGTGCATTACAACTCAATACAGTCATGTATTCTACTTTGATTTTATATTATTATTTTTTTTACATTATATATTACTCTGAAGTATTCTCGACCTGCAGAGATGAATCTTTTCACCTGTTGCTCAGGATTTCTGGTGACCTCACGCTGTCAGTAAAAATGCATTTTACCAAGCTCAATTCAACCAGAACTGGACAAGAAGCAGGCTTCATTAGCTGGTTTTTCATCCGAATAAAACAGCCACTGAAACCCGAGTTGAGGGTGTCTGCGTTCTGACCTCTATGTGTCCAGTTTCCTTTCATTACTTAAACAAGGCCCCACGGGCCACTCTCGCCTCCTGTTGTGGTATTATTAGAGTTTTCCCCCCCTCTCCATCTCCGAAATCATACCCCTGTTAATAGTTGGCAGGGGAGCTTGATGGACCCCCCAATACCCCCACTGAAAGCCGCGAACTGTGAGCTGCCAGCATCCAGACAGCCACTGCTCTCTGCGGTCTACCAAAGGCATTTATCACAGAGACTCATAAAACAAGAAGAATGAGGGGTGAAAGTGTTTAAAGGTTTGCAGAAGAGCCATTGACAAACGCTTCAGTTCATATGCATGCGGGGGGTGGTGGTGGGGGGGATCTACCGTTTGTCTGCAAACCCTTCTTGAATTACTCCCTTAAGAGGAGTATATCACTCAGTGATAGCAGCACTTCTTTTGCATTCTGCTCCATCACTCGTGTAACTAAATTTAGGGTGATCTAAGGTGGCATGCACCAGGGTTCAATACTCGTCCCTATCTCAAAGTGATCCCAGTCCACTTTGCTGTGGAATTCACAGCTGGGCGCTTGCCTCTGTGATTTAGGTGGTTGGATTTTATGGGTTGGATGTAGTTGAAGAGTCTCACGCCACATCTTATCCCTGCTTAGATAAAAGTGGAAGAGACCCACTGAGGAAGGACTGTTGTCTTCCTGAACTCTAATCTTGAGATTAGAACCCTCCTGAGTGCTATTCACTGATATACACGCTCTCAGAGACACACCCACATATGATCACATACTTCTTCCTAGGGAAAGAGGCCCATGACAAACTGTAATCACATGAATGGCTTGTAACTACTAAAGCTATCTAACTATTATCATGGTGGAGCAACATTGTAAGGGAATATTGCTGAGTATCTTAGTAAAACATGTTGACATGCTAGCTACCTGAATAATACCTGATTAACATGAATAAGAATGCAAGAACTTTATTAAGAATTTAATATTTAATAATTAAATTATATGTATTTATTTATTTAAAGGAGAACTCTGGTCAATTTTAACATTGAGCTCATTTTTTTGTAAATTTGGAGTGCTGTCAGTACAGAGAACAACGACAAAAAACGGTGTTGCCTACACCGTGTTATCCTCTTTTTAAAATCTGCACCCTGTTGACTTCAATGGGGCAAGTTTTAAACCTGCTTTTAGCCTCTTAACATCCTTGATGTGTCATTACAAGTGCCCAGCCAATGTGAGTGATTCCTTCAGAGTGAACACGGTGAATCTGACTGTAGTAGATGTGAAAGATATGAATAAAAGTGGTTAATTCAGCCAGCTCACATACCTGTATTTACTTCCTGTTTTCGGTCGAAGTCCACAGTAGTCGATTGTCGAGTTCTCCACTGTTGCGTTCTCCACTGTTGCTTAGTTACCTATGATCACGCGCGTGAACTCGACAATCGACTACTGTGGACTTCGACCGAAAGGATGTTAAGAGGCTAAAAGCAGGTTTAAAACTTGCCCCATTTAAGTCAACAGGGTGCAAATTTTAAAAAGAGGATAACACGGTGTAGGCAACACCGATTTTTGTCGTTGTTCTCTGTACTGACAGCACTCCAAATTTACAAAAAAATTAGCTCAATGTTAAAATTGACCGGAGTTCTCCTTTAATTTTAATTCTTAATTAAACTACATTATTTATATTTATTTATTATAGTTATTCAGTTTGAGTTTACATATTTTTTTAAATATCTGAAATAAATAGTAATTTAAGAATTCAAAGGAAGAGATTGAGTGAATCCAACATAATATAAGTAAAATTTATAGACATTTAAATCCTAAACATGTCCCCTTGGCTCTATTCCCAGCATGCACTGGGACATAAATAATCAATATGGTGTTGTTGATTTTGTTGTGCCGTAACCTAATATATTGTGATATCAGGATAAGGTTGTTCCTTTAGTTAAAATGATCAGTTAGTTGATAGTTACCCTTGTTGTGTTTCATGTACCAAGCATTGAGGTTTAAACAAAACTAACCTCCAGTTATTTAAAATATATTTTTTTCATTTTAAATGATTCACCCTGACTCATTCTAATTTATAAACGTTGTTTTTAATTACAGTAAAAAAAAAATTACAGTGTATCACGCAGGTTTGATTTAATGTGGCGTTTCATTCAAAATGTGTCTTAACACAATTCATAAAGTAACATGAGTATGTGTTGCGTTTTCAGCATTGCCGCAAAGGAAGTTATGGCAGACATTTTAAAAGCACTACTGAAAATGTACCAAATGTGCTGTATACACTTGTACAGTACAACGCTCATCACCCTGAAAAAACACAAGCCTGTTTTCTCAATCACATGAGGTGTTCTGACATCATAATATTCCCTGAATGAGACCCCTACATTAGTCCAAACATGACATGTTAGGGCTTATGTGGAATTACAGATCTCATAAACTTTAATTCCTTAAGCCTGGAAAGTGTTTAGACAGTGGGCGGCGTGAGGTGTGCATTGACACCCACTCCAGGCGAACACATTTCCACAATACTTAAATACTTTTACAGATACGTGCTGCACATTTGTCTTTTAGCTGCATTTAATGACAGCAGGAAGAAGTGTACACAAGGTACGAAAGCAGTCTGTGAAGCATGTTCATCATAGTCCTCGGGTTTAATGCAGTGGTGGTAAAAAACATGTTATACTTGTATTCCTGAATCCAATTACACACAAATCACGCAAGCTATGAATTTCAAAAATTTTTTCCAAAAGGGTAATTTTCCACTCGCCAGAAATATGGAAAAATCATTCTGTGGTTCATTAGGAGACCCTGCCACATCTATTTTTATGATCACGTTTATTTTAAGTGTGGTTGACTCTTAAATATCAAAGTCTTTTGGTCCATGTTAACGTTATATTTATCAATATAACTTCGTATTATTTTGTTTTCATTGTTATTATAGCTATTATAGTACTTGGGTTTATTGTTATAGAAAGGATTAGAGACAGTGTTTCAAGTTTAACGGTCTTTATTTTTCCAACAAAGCAATCTGATAAAATGAGTGAAACACAGCTATCTTAAATTATGGCAAAAAAAGAAAAGAAAAAAAAGAATATATATATATAAATAAATAAATATATATATATATATATATATATATATAAAAAAAATTTTTGCTGTAATTTAAGATAGTACTATATATTAGATTAGATAATATTATCTTTATTGTTATTATAAACATGTATAATGAAATTAGGAAGTACTTCCCTTAGTGCCGGATTATACAACAACACAAACAATGTTACATACAACACAAATATTAAACGTATAAAACAAAAATAATCAATTTGTAATCAGTTTTAAATATTGCACTAATAAGAAGTATATTGCCCTAAAATTGAATTGCAAAATGAAGAATGAAAGAAAAAAAATAGCACCCTGAGACTTTATATGTATATGTATGTATGTAGCAGAGAGGAATCAGTGCATATTAGAGTGCATATAATTTATTATGCTGTTGTCAGAAACATGTTACTGCATTTAAACTTAACATTGACCAACAGTTTTGGAGATTTTAGTCTTTGACTGACTTGCCATAGAAGGGTTTGATTTGATTCAGCCTGATTCGCCAAATTTGTTTTTGGCCTTGCTTTACCAATCAAGTTTTTTTTATGCAGTTAGTGAGGACAACACTATAGCATAACAACATCTCCTTTTAAATCCCTTAATATTTGTGCTTGTAAACTGGTTGTGAAAATTGCATATCTTTAAAACAGAATCATAATGTGTTGTGTGTGTGTGTGTGTGTGTGTGTGTGTTGTGTGTGTGTGTGTGTGTGTGTCTGTGTGTGTGTGTGCAGGTTCATCCCGGGTCCGTGGTCGGACTGCAGTGTGTCTTGTGGTCCGGGAGTTCAAAGGCGTCAGGTGAAATGTAAAGTATTGCTGTCTTTCACTCAAGCTGAAGTCGAACTACCTGATGAAGAGTGTGACGAGGACAAGCCTCCCTTACAAAGGACCTGTGATTCAGGCTCCTGTTTAGCATCTCCAGACTCATGGCGACCCCTGAAACCCCAGCAGATCCCTGATCAGCAGGACTATGCTTGGGAATACATGGGCTTCACTCCCTGCTCTGAATCATGTGCTGTTGGTAAGTCTCCATGAATCCCATTAGAGAAAATAACCTCTCTAATGTGTTTACTGCCCAAATAGCTTTTATGCACATAACAATTTCTTACTGCTAAAGAACTAATTTAGATTTTTACATGTCCAGCTTTCCAGATGTAATCTAAAATTACTAAGCGAGCAGATAGTGATCAGCCTGTGCTACAAAAAAAATATAGATTTGAAATACTCCCCTGCCAGAACCCTTGTTCCTCACAGTGTTGTTTTGCAGGCAAACAGATGGCTGTTGTCAGGTGTGTGAGCACCTTGAAAAAGGAAATTGTCGAGGACACACTCTGCAATGGCTCCAAAGTTCTGCCTTCCTTGCTTCGCATCTGTAACCCTCAACCATGTCCACCGAGGTACGGCCCAAAAGAAATCACTATGGAAAATTGTTGCAAATTCTGATCTGTAGATGTGTCTTAGGTCTTCAGTTAAGTCTGTGGCATTTTTTTTAATAACATTTTAAATACATATTTTAAATCTCTTCACAAGACTGCCAGACATAAGTCTGATGATTTTTTTAAAAAGTAAGCGCACAACCCTCTTTAACAATAAGTATGCACAATAATAATAGTGATGCTTGCCTTAGCAAACGCCACTAATTCATTCTTTCAACTCCAAATGTGATTGTCAAGGAAAGATGTTGCGTGCAAAAGCAAGTGTGGAATAAAAAAACCTATGATTCATCCAGCTCCTTAACAAGGAGCTAAAATTGAACCTGCTGGCCTAGATTATGTTCAAAGACCAAATTCAGATCGAATCTTAGTAGGCTGTCAGGCCACTCTGAAAATAAGGACATGTGATGAAAATAATGTGATTTCCTGTTAACTGACCATTTGCCAAAAAAAAAAAAAAACAAGCAAACAAAAAAAAACAGGACAGCTGGGTTTTTAGAGCAGAGCATTATGGAATAAATGACTTTACTGGATCTTTCATTTGGCTTTTTATATACTGCGGCTCAGAATATTACAATAGTTAATATAATGGACAAAAGCTTGATTGTTATCTCAGATTATATGGGCTGTATTGTTAAAATTTGAAATGCCTATAGCATTTAAGACATATGATCGCCTTCATATGGATCTTTCCGATCTTGATTGTGATGGAATGCCAGGGATCGTAAAGTTCAAAGACCATAGCAATGTAACTTCATGTTTTGCATTAACCATACACATTCCATACTATAATATTTTGCCAAATCATAAACATATTGCTTTTGATTGTGGTAAGGAATATTTTTGGCTTTTTTGTAATAAATGAAACATGGAAATGCATGAAAATGCAGCCTATTTACTTTTCTTTATACATATTGCTTGATCTAATTGTGCAAGATTCATCTGTGCATGTTTATCTGAAAATGTTTGTAGAATTTTTCTATCAAACAAAGCAACTAATAACTTGCCCTCGTCCTTCCTTTTCAGCTGACATCCCTTAGGCTGCACGGACTGTTGGTTAATGTGAACCACAGTAATGTTATTGTTAAATAAAACTATCAAAAAGGCTAACATATAAATATTATATGGAAAACGTAAACTTAAAAAAACATAAATGAAAATTAGAAATGTTGCCTTGCCAACTAAATAAGTTTAAGTACTAAAATGACTAAAACTAAAATAATTTTAAAAAGTATTATTGCTACATAGAAATATTAACAAAATTAAAACTAATGAAACCGACAGAAGCACATAACAAAAGCACTAAAATTAAACGATAACTGATAATATAAAAATAAAACCTGATTCAAAATATGATTAAATACTAAAGTAGTATGTAAATAAAACTAGAATAACACTGGTTAACCAATTGGCATTGCTTTAGGCATTGTTTAGGCTACTGTTGTAGGTATTGGAGCCAGACCTTTTCGGAGTTGTGAGATCCAGTCCGTCACCCGGCGCTTAGCACTTATTAATGATATTAATGGCTTTGATTTCTCTGTAGTGGTTAAACACGAGATATAACTTGTATTGTGTATATCTAATGGGCCATCTTTGGTCTCATGAATCTATTAATTGTTCCAAGGTTTTGGCTGTGGGCTGAAGTTTCATAACTTTATATATTTATTTAACTTTATGCCGTTGCACTAGAGCGCTGACTTTGTACGTTTGACTAAATTGTTTGATTGACTTTAATTCCTATCGTATAGATTCTTATACTTTATACTAATACTTAGGTATTACTTGGGTATAATGGTATTATACTAATACCATTTATAATGGCTATTATTGATCATTAATGAAGATAAGATAAGATAAGATAAGATAAGATAAGATAAGATAAGATAAGATAAGGTGAATCAGTATATATGCACATATTGCCTGAACCACATGTTAATAGGTTTCATACTTATGAAATGAAAACAAAAAGAGGCAGGTGGGTGTTTTATAAAATATTTAATTTTATTGTAAATATAAATAAGCCTACAGATAACCAGAGTAGCCAGCGCGAGCCAAGTGACGTTATAAAAAATGCTGCTGTACCATTTGCAGAATTACCAGACTTGCGTTCTCCCATCCTCTGGAGTTTGAACTCCTCAGTTGAACTTGTCAAGTCCAGTCTACCAAGGATGCAAGTCTGAACTTCGCCTACTTGGTATTGAGAAATACCTTTACATTTAGTTCTGACTGCATTGTAGAATCAACTCCATTGACGTCCACTTTTCATGATCCAACCAGTTCCCAATGAAAAAAATCAAATCAAATCAAATCTTAAATTGGTTAAATTTAATTTGATGTTCCCCTTTAGACATTCTGTTGACTATAAGGAGCATTGCACCTACATGTCAGTTAACTCTCATTAGAGTATTAGTTGAGTATTAGTAGACTGTTAGGTTAGGGTTAGTAGAATAAGTTGACATGCACTTGAAAAGTTACTTATAGTCAGTAGAATGTCTGCTGGAGGACCATCACAATAAAGAGTTAGCAGATATTAAGCAGACAGTCTACTAATGATCTAATGAGAGTTGATTGGCATGTGTAGGTGCAACGTTACTTTGTCTAAAGGGACCATCAAAATAAAGTGTTACCCTTAAATTCATTAAAATATCCTGTATTTCACATCAACGTAAAATGGTTTGTGAATGCATGTCGAGTGTAAGACGTGTGTTTGTGTGTTTTCTTCAGATGGGAGGTGAGCGTGTGGAACCCGTGTTCTGTGTCATGTGGTGTGGGGCTACAGACACGCGGCGTGTCCTGCGTGAGGTCTGTGGCGGGAGACCGCACTGAACCGGCGTCCAGCAAAGACTGTGTGGACACAAGACCTCCAGAACTGCAGGCCTGCAACCAGGTGGCGTGTCCACCGTCCTGGGAGGCTGAGGAGTGGCAACAGGTTAGTGACGCCTGTGATTTTAGATTATTAATTACTAAAGACTGTCAGTTTAAATCTGATTTTTGTGTTTGGAATCTGATTATATTTAGCAAGTGTGAACGGCAAAAACTCACATATAATTTGATATTTCAAATTCGTTTCAATCTACATTCATGTATTTTAAAATCCTATTCAAATCTAATTGAAATCTGTTTCAGTCTGACCACTCTGATTAGATTCTGCATTGCTTTATTGCTTATGTCACTTACTTGCCATTGCAGAAACAATGTTGTGTTGTTGTCAGTGTGCAGATCACCCAGAAAATTATATTATATAATAGAATACATATCTGTGGTCCAGTGATGAAGTGTCTTTAAATTTTGAGACCGACAGAGAAGGCAGCACAAAAAAAAGCTATGCGTTCCAGCTTCCTGCGTTTCTGCCACTGCTTCATTAGACGTAGTAGTCCAGTGTTGCGGCTACACATTATTGTCATATTGTAAGACAACATTTCAAACCCCTCCATGTTATTTTTGGTGTATGCCAACCAACGCAATGTCATTGCCATAAAAACCAACACAGATCAGAGCACCAGTTGCGATACACAGTGTGGACAGTCAGTCATTTAGATCAGATTCCAATCAGATACACAAATAATCGGATTTGGACTGAGAGTGTGAACGTAGTCTAAGAAATCTCTGTAGTTTCTCAGTGGTTTCTCCTAGACATCATTGAGACTGAAAGGAGAGACTTTTGTCTAAATGTGTTTATTTGATTAAAATAGCAGAAAGTGCCAGAGACTTACGTAAGCACTTTGAAGATTCACTTTGTTATTCTCATTGAGCATGTGTTATTGAGGATATTTGATTATGGAACATGATGTGAAATCCTTTTCATAGCTGACTTTCCATCTTTATTTGGCTTTTCTGCTGTAAACATCAAGAGTTGTGGTTTGTATTCGCTCACATGCTGTGCTCTCTGTGGTTGTAGCATGTGTGGGAAAGACTGAAGTTGGTTTGTTTGTTTGTGTTTGTTTCATCTCTTGGTCAGTGCTCTCATTCGTGTGGCAGAGGAACGCAGTGGCGTAAGGTTTACTGTAAACAGAGACTAGCTACTGGAAGCTACCTAAAGTTGAGAGACGAGGAGTGCGCTGGAACCAAACCCGACGTGCACAGGACATGCAACAACCCTGATTGTCTGCTGCCTCGTCTGGAAGGCGGAGAGTGGTCCAAGGTGTGTTTCTGCATGTGTGTGTTTCTAACCAAGATTTTTTTTTAAAGAAGCAAGCATGCATTCAATTTACAAAAAGTGATGGTAAATACATTTATAATGTTTCAAAAGATTTATATTACAAATAAATGCTGTTCTGTGTGTAAGTGCTTTCTATTCATCAAAGAATCCTGAAAAAAGAATTATATCAGTTTCCTTAATATTAAGCAGCACAACTGTTTTCAACATTGATAATAATAAGAAATGTTTCTTGAGCACCACATCAGCATATTAGTATGATTTCTGAAGGATCATGTGACACTGAAGACTAGAGTAATGATGCTGAATAAATTACATTTATGAATATAATAAAATGAAACATTGTTATTTTATATTATAATAATATATCACAATATTACTGTATTTACTGTATTTTAATCAAATATTTGGTGAGCATAATACTTCTTTCAAAAATATTTTAAAAAATCTGACCGAACCCAAACATTTGAACAGTGCTATATTTAGCTTAATTTAAAACCAGTAGAAGAGTAAATGTTGTTCCAACCCTATAGTTTTTTTTCTTCCGGGAAATGCATAAGTAGGTAAAAGATTTTTTAAATATTCAAAAATGGCAATTTTGAAGATGTTAAGGCCAGTTCACTTCAAGGACGATAGCTATAATAACTAATAACTAAAACGTTTTAACAATCATTCTAATTCTATGAGAATATGGAATTCCTCACCACAACTATAACGATAACGACACAGAGAAATGATATCGTTGGAATCACTTTCAGAATTATGAACGATAAAAACATTGTCAGCCGCCAGAATTCATCCTGCTTTAAAGAGCTTGAGTATTTAAAGCAGTAGACAACATAACTGTGCGTGCTTATAATAAACATAAAGTTATTGTGTGTTGGTGTGGACGCTAATATATTTATTGTTGTAGTTACCTCTATAGTTATCATTCTCTACACCAGGACCATTTGTCCATGTATGTTTGCAGTGCTCTGTGACGTGTGGTAAAGGTGTCCAGCGGAGGGAACCTGTCTGTAGGAGACAGACGGCGTCCGGTCAGCTGGTCACTCTGGACAGGTCGTCCTGCAGTGACCTCCCTCTTCCTCCCCTGATCAGGAGCTGCCGTATGAGCCCCTGCAGCAGTGAGATATTTTATATTCCAACCATCCTTTACCTCCAGTTTACCCGATGTGGAACCCCATTACGCCTGAATGTATTCTTGTAAATTTAGTGTACTGTAAAATTGTGGTTGTAATTTAACTTAGAACTGACCTCTATTTGATCTTGGTCTCACTATGGTCTCCATACATTCGGATACCAACACAAGGGAAATTTCATAAAAAGATTTCGGGACCCCCTGATGTTTTGAGCTGTGGGAACAACACAATCTTACTTGAGTCTCAAATTTCTCAAATAAATAGCAGGGATCAGTAGGTATCACTTAGCATGTTATCATTGTTCTCATGACACCCATGAACCAATGAACTCTCTATGGTCATATGTAATAACTATATGTGAACATATATTATGAACATGTGAAACTTCCCGAATGGCTTTGAGATGCTTTCTGATTAAAGCTTAATGCTATGGTTCAGAAAAATCGATCTTGATAACGTTTCTTTTTTAAGCTTCAGTTTCAAACTGAATTTGGTTTATTGGTTTGTATATCTTGATAAGGTCCCGCGGTAAGGGACGGTCCAATAGCCTGTAAGCGGAGAACGTATATTCACATTGTGCCCTCATGTTATTTGTTCTTTCACCTAAACTTTCCAAAGCCCTTCTGTCCCATGTGATTTGACTTCATTGGGTTAGTCTGAACTGCAGAGATTATTTGGGGGATTCAAAAGCAGTCATAACCTCACGCGAAACTAAAGTAATTAGCCCTAACCAATGTTTGAACCACCTAAACTTCTTCCGTCTCTTTCCACAGAGCACACTCACTCTAGAAAACGTTGCCCTCAGGTCATTGGCCTGAAACGCATCTACATCCAGACCAGACAAGAAAAACGGCTTAGTTTTACCATTGGAGGACGAGCCTACCTTCTTCCCAAGACTGCCGTCATTATCAAGTGTCCTGTGCGGCATTTCCCTAAAGCTCAGATCCGCTGGGAGAAGGATGGGAGTGATCTGACTAGTTCCAAACGTTTGAGCATCACCAAGTCTGGGGCTTTGAGGATCTACAACCTGGAAGCTGGAGATATTGGACTGTACCGTTGCTGGGCCAATCAAGATTCAGACACCTTCATCCTGAAGCTGATCGGATACAATAATAGACTCCTGGAACAGCCTGAAGGAAAGGGTTTGGGGAAGGAAAGAAGTAGGAACTTTCATCCGTACCTCAACAAAGAAGGAGGTTACGTTGGTTCAAAGTGCAATGAGGGGTTTCCACCTGGTAAGAAGGCTCCAAAATCTCACCCAAGCTGGGTGCAAAGAAACGAGTTCTACCGAGATGATGATGGCCAGCCTAAGGAGCTCTGGGATACTCTTGCTTTGGGGAACTATGCTTTGGCTTCGGGGCCCAGGAGCCACACAGGGGCCTTTGTCCTTGAACCTGCACAGTTCGAGGAGCTTGTGAAGAACATCAGTCAGCTGGCAGAGAGCGGGGATGTGTCAGATGAAATGGCATCGCACCTGATAGGCAAGCTAATAGAGGATTTGGCTGCCGCAGAGCAAGGGGCACCTACAGTGGAAGGCACTACGATGGACAATCATTTAGATAAGACGCCAAACACTTCAGAACTTACTGGGGAAATGGCGTCTACAAGAGGCAGTCGAGCGGTAATCGTTCGCCAAAGGCATCACGGATCTGACATGAACTTCCAGAGGGATCTCAGGATCCACGTGGGCAGGAACGCTTACTTAACCAATGCCACCCACAGCCTCACGCTGATGTGTCCCGCTCAGGGATTACCACCTCCAAACCTCTCCTGGAGCAAAGATGGAGCTCCACTACAGAACAGCGACAGGTAAAGACAATGAAATGTACTGTAGTTGGGGGATTAATTCAGTATTGCAGTTCTCTCTCTTTCTATTTCTACAGTTTTTGGAGGGCTAAGAGTTTTTGATAGTCGGCTTTAAATCCATGTTTAAAGGAAAAACATCAATTCTGTGTCATTCCAAACCTGTTATTTTTACATGTAACTCAAAATGATAGTTTATGAAAAAGAATGCACAACACACTGTACTGGTACTATATTAGTTTATATTTACATTTATGCATTGTCTGGGATATAAAATCAATAACCTTGATGTTGTAGCGCCATGCTCTCCTGTTTGAGTTACAGGAATAGTCATTATCTGTATTTTTTTCTGCCAATATTAGATATTTATTGGCCAATATTCAGGATTCAATATATATACCATTTTTAGATTTATATTACTTTTGCCATCATAAAGCTCTAACTTAAAGGGATAATGAAAGATTATATTGAATATTTAACCCTTTAAAGCTTGTTTCTTGAATTATGCTTTATGATTGTTGAGTTAAAGCTTGTATATAACTCTGAGCTTTAACCAGAGTTTTTATTAGTGGCTTATTAGTTTTATTTTAGTAGAATTTATATACTATTTATGTACTATTATAGTATTTATTAATATTTTGATTTTTTCAGTTTTCATTTTATTTTTAGTTTAGTTTTAGTCATTTTGTGCATGTGCATTTGCATTTTTATTTTTTTTAATGTTTGTTTCATTTATTTTTATTTCAGTTTTAGTAATTATAGTAATTCAACTTAAATACAAATTTGAATTGTTGCCTTGGAAACTAACTGAAATAAAAAAGTCTAATATTTTTATTTTTATTTAATTTATTTTTATTTACTAGTTTTAGTTTTAATTAACAATAACAAGATTGATCATATCAATATTATTCAATATTGTTGCCTCCCTTTTTCGAAATATCTCCTTTTGTGTTCCACTGAAGTGCAGTTATCAGTTTTAGATTAACTATTCCTGTAAATTTGTCATTTTGTTCCTGCTCAAACTCCAACTACAGTAATGGCATAGACATTTTTACTATAACACACCAGGAGAGTGTCTGATTACAAAACTTCTGGAATTCACATGACTTTACTCTTTTTTTTTTTTTTTTTCCTGTTATTATCACCGACAGTTCTTTTAGTCCAACGAACATGATGCTGAAAACGAGCAGGGTTCAACTTTTACACCGAAAAGCAATTTTTTCTCTCTTTATAGAAAACAAGACTCCCTGTGTACCTCTGAGTCCAGCCGTGACTGATCTTGATTGAGCAACCGCATATTCCAAAAGCCTGTTAATCACAAACCCACTCAAATATTCACCTCAAAAGCACCCCAGATCTCACGTTATGCGGTCTGTTGGGGTCAGAAATACTGGCTGTGCTTCTTTCAGTTTCTCTCCAGGGTCGCATTGTGGTCTAATCGTCTACTCTATACTGTTGACTGTTAAATACCGTCATTGAAAACATTGACTTAGTAACTCAGCTTTGTCCAGCTCGCGGCCTTAACATAGCCTCCGCCCAGACAGTCGCCAAACATTGTCTGCCCCTCTTCCTGGCGTGCGCTATGGGACCTGAAAGAGACATTGCTGTGCAAACATTGTTCAAGCCTCTTCTCGCAACTTGGGCTTGAAAACTCAGCAGCTCTGAGGTGAATCTTGATATACTGAAGCGCTGTAACTTTCAGGGGTCACTTTTGACTTGAACCGCAGGGTCATTTTACGAAGTGTGTGCCATTTCCGGTTTAACAACGTGGTTTTAAAGTAAATGTTTGAGATTTAAGACATTTTAGGAGATAAAAAATGTTTAAATATTAGTTGCATTGTGACATCAGGTCAATATGTTGAGGTAACAGTGCCTTGTACTGTTTAGAAAGAGAATTTATTGTTGAGATTTAGCCTATACAAATATCCAACAGTTTTATTATATTATATTATATTTAGTGCTGGGTAGTGATTAATCGCATCCAAAATAATATATGTGTGTGTACTGTGTATAATTACACACATTTGTATGTATACATTTAAGAAATATTTGCATGTATATACTGTATATTTATATTTATACATAAATATAAATATTTTATCTATAAATAATAACACATTTTTCTTAAATATATACATGCATGTGTGTGTATTTATATATATACAAAATAATCATACACAGTACACACACATATATTATGTAAACAAACACAAACTTTTATTTTGGATGCTAAAATTGCAAGAAAAAGTTGGAAACATGGCTGTGTGGACGTTTTTGCTGATGTGTTTAGCAAAATGTCTATGTTAACACATAGTAGAAGATGACATTGGTTAATCATTGTTACAAATAATTTGTACACACGCACTGTATAAGGGAGACACAAATAGGACCCGGTTTTGTAAAATGACCCTGCAGATGTTGACTCTTGACAGCTTGAATTTATGCTAAATTTTTGTTGCATGCCATATCCATTATCAGATTTTATTGCCATAACATTGTATTTTATTGGTCTTGGAATTCAATTAATTGATTTATGCTTGTTTCTATGATTTTTTTTGATGCAACATCATCTCTATATCCTGGACAGAACTGATCTCAACTCAAACTGGCAAGCAATCATTTTTTATATTTTTTATTTTAAAAAAAATATGAAGTTCAACTCAGGGAAATAAGCTTGTTTTCAGCTATAGCCATTTTTGTCTTATTATTTTTTTGGATCAGGCACAATCCTTCTATAATACTTTATTTATTTATTATGCTCAAGTTATTTTGACCACAGTATTGCTCAGAGCTGCCAAATCATTTGCCTCCCACTCTTTTGTTGACAGCCGTGTTTCTGTGCGGTCTCGACTGCATTACTGCCGCTCAGTAACTTCCATCAAAGCAGCGCTGTAGAATGCCACTTGACTCCAAAACCAAATATAACGTCGCTGCCAACTCATGCCAGCCCAGTGCCAACCCAGAATGAATGCGTTCCACTCCTACAGAGTAATATTTACAATTTGATTATGTTATTCTTTTCTCACTGCAGGTATTGGGAATATTTTAAAAACTGTCTGGCTATACGGAAACCGTTCCAAATTACAGTGTCAGGTTTTTTTTTTTCATTGATGGGAACAAAAACTATCTGTTTTTCTCTGTCTGTCAAGATGTTCAGGCAATTTGTGAAGGTAACTATTTGGTAGCGTTTTAATTATTCATACTGTATGTATTATTTCAATTAGTTATATTCACTATCGATCAAAAGTTTGGGGTCAGTACGATTTTTTATGTTTTTGAAAGAAGACTTTTATGCTCACCATGGCTGCATTTATTGGATCAAAAATACAGTAAAACGGCAGTATTATTATTACAATTTAAAATAACCCTTTTCTATTTGAATATATCTTAAAATGTAATTTATTCCTGTGATGCAAAGCAAAGCTGAATTTTCAGCATCATTACTCCAGCTTTATTGTCACACGATCCTTCAGAAATCATTTGAATATGATGATTTGATTGATTCATCAAAGAATCCTAAAAAAAATGCATCATGATTTCCACAGACATATCAAGCAGCACAACAGTTTTCAACATTGATAATAATAAGAAATGTTTCTTAGGCAGCAAATCAGCATATTCGAATGATTTCGAATTCGATTCGAAGGATCATGTGACACTGAAGACTGGAGTAATGAAACGTGTCCTGTGTAATGACAAGCTCACTGGAGAAACAGCAGCTCTGTGTGATGGCGTATATCTCCATTCTCCTCCCATCCGCAGCTCCTGTGGCGATCATGGCCCCAGGGCCGTCTCTGCTGTTGCACTTACGTAGCGCTTCTTATTTTTGGCCAAATGTGAAGCAAAACACGGCCGAGGTGATTGACGTTCACAGACTCTAAAGCTGTGTGAAGTCTCACCCTTTCGCGCCCTTTTATTCAGATGTGTCTTGGCACCACGGCGATGCTCTAAATCAGATCCTAACAAGGTTGATTTACTCCTAGAGCTGTGAACTGGAAATCACACTCAAACCAGTGAAGTTTCTGCTCCGGTAATGGTATGATTGATATTTAGATGAAAATTTTAATTTTAAGGTTAGCACAGTAAGTTACTAAATATATCTTCAACAATGTAATTAGATTACTGGACTCTAAAAAGTGTTGCATTACTTATTACTAATTACTTTCTAAAACCCATAAGAAACTCATATGGCTGTTCAATACAAGAATGAAACCTCTCTTTTAATTCTTTCAAATAAATAATATAAAATAGCATAAATTATTATTGACCTGAGTAAAGTAATTTAAAGGGAGAAGGTTACATTTACAAAAGCGTACATTTTAACATTAGACATTACATTTTGATGTTAAATCCACTATTGTTTTATGCAGAATTGTTCTATAGTCTATAAGTATTTAATGCAATTACATCAGAAGTAAGTTTTTTCGTAATATTAATTTCGGCTTTCCAAATTATTTTTATTTTTAACAATAACAACACTGGTTCTTACGGAAGAGGATTAGGGCCAGGCAATAATAAAAAAAATAAAACCATCTCGAGATTAAAGTCATTATAATGCGAGATTAAACTCGTTAAATTTCGAGAAAAAAAGTCGAAATACAATCTTGAGAATAAACTCATTAAATATCGAGAATAAAGTCGTTGTGTTTAGAGAAAAAACTCGTTAAATTTCGAGAAAAAAAGTCGAAATACAATCTTGAGAATAAACTCATTAAATATCGAGAATAAAGTCGTTGTGTTTCGAGAAAAAAATCGTTAAATTTCAAGAAAAAAGTCGAAATACAATCTTGAGAATAAACTCATTACATTTCGAGAATAAAGTCGTGTTTCGAGGAAAATTCTAAATGAAATGTAGAGAATAACGCATTTGATCAGTGTTCATTGCATAGCCTACTGATAGAGGACATGGCAGAGTTGGATCACTTAGTCAAGCTATACTTTCTTTCAGTAACAAAGAATAGAACATTCTTAGGTCTAGGTCGGCTAGGTCTTTTTAGAAGAAAAAATCTGTCCAATTTGCCCGATGTACTCGCTTTTGTCCAACATGAAATTCATCGAGGTTTCGTGGTTTCCCAGGATACCATAAGACGCATTATTAAACTTGTTGATCCTCAAGGTGTGGAATTTCGACGAAGGAGACGCTTGAGAAGACGCCAGTACACTTGCGCTGGCCCAAATGCACTCTGGCATATGGACAGCTATGATAAATTAAAACCGTACGGCATTGCCATTAATGGCTGTATAGATGGTTACAGTCGTTACATTCTGTGGATCGTACACAACCAACAACGATTAATAATGCGTCTTATGGTATCCAGGGAAACCACGAAACCTCGATGAGGTTGATATCAGTAGGCTATGCAATGAACACTGATCGAATGCGTTATCCTCTACATTTCATTTCGACTTTTTTTCTCGAAACACAATGACTTTATTCTCGAAATTTAATGAGTTTATTCTCACGATTACTTCGACTTTTTTCTCGAAATTTAACGAGTTTTTTCTCGAAATACAACGACTTTATTCTCGAAATTTAATGAGTTTATTCTCAAGATTGTATTTCGAGTTTTTTCTCGAAACACAACGACTTTATTCTCGAAATGTAATGAGTTTATTCTCAAGATTGTATTTCGTCTTTTTTCTCGAAATTTAACGAGTTTTTTCTCGAAACACAACGACTTTATTCTCGAAATGTAATGAGTTTATTCTCAAGATTGTATTTAGACTTTTTTTCTCGAAATTTAACGAGTTTAATCTCGCATTATAATGACTTTAATCTCGAGATGGTTTTATTTTTTTATTATTGCTTGGCCCTAATCCTCTTCCGTAGGTTCTGCCCTATCTTCCTGTTTCTACAATAAATATGTCAACACAGGAACACTACAAAAAGTTTTCCAGTAAAAAAATTTGTAAACATCAGTAAAACAAGATATATTTACTTTAGCCACAATGTGTCTTAAATTAAGTTTGTATAAAAGAAGAAAAAAAGCAATTATCTGAAATTCTGCATGCAAGTTCTTATTATTTTCTGTTCCAATTTTTCCAAAGACGTCTTGTAATGATTATTTTTTTCATTAAATGTGGCATGTAAGTGAAGTGTAGGATAATGTTTGTGATTGTGAAACAATGCCGCCATTGTCCCGAAGTTGATTTTCCGCACACATTTGTGCCTGTGATTCGGCCCAGACGTGCCATCACACTTTAGATGATATCTTTTCTTCGATACTTCAGACATGACTCAGTTGGTGTGTTTTTATTAGTGGGTCTGAATGAGTAGACTTTCATAAGATGTGTGCTGGATGGGATACAATGCACATTTTGTGCCGGTGTCCCTTTGTGGGTTTGGGTGGGAGCAAACGGAGAGCTCACTACACCCTGGAGGTTTCTAACAGATCCTGACTTTCTTAATCACTCTGTCTCTGTTCCAAAACACAGTGAGCTTCCATGCTGTGTTCTGTATGCATAGGCAACTGGCTTAAAAGGCAGCATCCTTACTGAAATCTGAACTTTTGAACATCCTTTTCATAAAGAATCCGGAAAATACGAAGCAGCACGACTGGTTTCAACATTGATAGTAAGAAGAAATATTTCATGAGCAGCAAATCAGCATATTAGAATGTTTTCTGAAGGATCATGTGACACTGAAGACTGGAGTAATGATGCTGAAAATTCAGCTTTGCTTTTTTTTTTCTGGTTTCGAAAACAAAGACAGATATTAAGCTGATACCTTCTTTGGTGTTATAGGATCAGACTAAGAATTTAAAAACTTTTTGCTCTGGAGGCCCACTAGACTTCACGAGTGTCAGATGAACTCCCTGAGCCGCACAGCGGCGTCTGCACAATAAACACTTTAATCAGGTATATAAACACCTCTGAGGGTTCATCACACTCACTCTGATTGACTCTTCTGGGATTCCTGATTGCTGTAGGAGATCACGTGAAGAGCGAACCAGAAACAGAAAAGTGGCAGAGCCCGAGGGAAGCTTGTGATTGATATACAGGAAATAAGAGATTGAACCAGATCTCGACCTGATCCGATGGTGTGGGTGTTGATTAAAACACAATCGTGGTGTGTGTTTTCATTGAAAGGGCACAGATAGGTGCATTGAGCTCCTGTGGTTTCACTTCTGTTATATATACAAACTAGCTGTTGTTTTAACCCAGATACAACCCGGTTTAAGTGAGTCTCTAATTGTGTAATGCTACATACGTACGTGGTTAGGGGAAATGCGATAAAACGGTAGGGTCCACGGCTCTATCATTGGAGAAAGCGTAACAGTCAAGTTGGAGCATGTGTGACTTGATCACATTAAGGCCCAATCCCAATTCTATTTTAGAGCCCTCCGCCTATCCCTAACCCTTCGCCTACCCTTGCCACTTGAAACAGAGTGGCAAGGCGTAGGGGTGAAAATATTCCCCTAAGAAATGGGACACCACTACTACACCGTTACACGTCGTTATACGTGCGCCGTGCATGTTATACATCTCAGTTGCATGGGTTACAGTAAATATGAACACAAGATTGAATGTAACATAAAGCAAATTATTATTTGTTGTTAAAATACTTATTAATGCCAAAAATCCCCATACCCCTCCAACCAAAAGAGAATCGAGACAACCCTACTCCTTCACGTGAATTCGCAAAACAGAGGGGTAGGGGAAAGTGAAGGGGTATGGGGTAGATTTGGGATTGGGCCTAAGCCTTGACATCAATGAATTTCTGTCAGAGTTATTAATTGAGAAATTAATTGCCAAATGTGAAGCCTTTAGCTGAATCTTACCTGTGGTAAAAAAAAAAAAAAATATATATATATATATATATTGTGACTTCTCATCAGTATAACACGTGTAGTGTATTTACACATTCATCACATTTACACGTGTAAATTCTGTAAACTCTAAAAACAGATCAATCAAAACATGTTGAAGATTAGCCAATAGGATTTTACCTTTCATGCAGTGTAATACAGCTGTTTATGAATGTAAAAGGTCTACAAAGTTTTAAAGTGCTCAAACAAATAAAGTTATTGTATCCTAAAAGAAAGAATCGATTCTGAACTGCTGAAATTAGTCGTCAGTCATACTTTCTGCAGAAACCTACAGTACATTAGTTTTGCAACGCATTTGCATAATGCCAGTCGATTGTCTTCATTGGCTGCCTACAAACAGCGTCTACTCTACTGACATCCATTAAAAAAAGGCCTCTGTTCTCTTTCCCTGCATATGTGTTATATTTTTTGTTGTAACCTTGAAATCTTCCCTGCTTTGACAGTGTTCCCTGAAATTTGCAGCTGATTTAACGCATCTCTCTTGCCCTCCCCAGGGTATCGTGGGACAGTGGTGGAGAAGTACACATTTCGAGCCCTGGCGCCAATGATGTGGGCACCTACAGGTGCACCGCCACCAACGAGTTGGGCTCCGATTCAGAGACAACACATGTTCTGTTGGCTGGTGAGACATCGCACACTGTTTCTCTCTGTAATGACTGTTTCTGTAATGACTGTTTTATATGCAATGTGAGCTGTTGGTTTTTTCTTTTTTCAAACAGAAACTCCCACGATCGCTGCATCACAGAGAAACACGTCGGATCTGAAGAGTACCAGCCTGAAGGTGGTGGTTGGAGGTGTTATCAGTGTCCGTTTAGGTGCCAACCTCACCCTGGAGTGCCCTGTCAAAGGTGAGGGATGATTTCACAACCAGAAGAGCAATAGGAAATTATTGTGTGCATCTTTTAAGATCATATATTATAAAAACTTGAAGCATATTCTCCAGTGCAGCCTCAATGTAGATGCTTCAAATTAACAAAATACTTCACTCTGTGAAAAAGTGAACATGTTTGATGTGTGCATATCCTATGCTTAATAGCTCTTGTCCATGTGGTTTTGGTGAAAGATTCGACTAATTGGACAGAAATGATGTGTAAAGTCAACAGGCTTTCAGGATGCTGGGCCCCTTCTATGGGATTTATGCTGTGCTGCATCATTTACAACCAGCAATCTACTGAAAAATTGGCCTCCTGTCGGCCTATTGTACTAAAATTTTCTTTTTAGAGCTCTCTATAGATTTCTACTTATACAATGAGTGATCTAGCGGATTTTAGTGGATATAATTCAAAATCATTTAGATATACTTTAATTAATGGGTTTAGTTAAAGTCTTGATCAATGATACTTTAAAATAAGACCAGTTTTTGGTATTTTTCGGTTCTAAGATGACTGCCTGTTCCTTTGGACCTTTACCTCACCTCACGAGATCGACAGCTCCCCTTTAACTCCATAAACCCAAACTGGATACTATTCTTCCTTTCACCTTTGCAAATATATATTAGGGCTGGGTATTGACACAAATGTCACGATTCAATTCGATTTCGATTCACAAGCTTACGATTCGATTAAATTCAAATCTGATTTCAATTCAATTCTATTCGATATCAATTAAATACGATATATAAATCAGGCACAGTGCATAACAAATTTTCTCAAGGGGGGAAAAATCTCTTAACTATTGCTGTAATCTATACAAGGAGTCAGTTGGTACTATATTACTATAATATTAATATTAACCCTTAAAGTTTTTATAATAATAAAGTTAAAACACTAATTGATGGATTACATGAGGGATGATATTGATTTTGATAAGATGTACTGTATCTTTCAAAACCTTCTGATGTTCATTCATCTTTATCTTGTGCTGTAACTAGTAAAGCGGAAGAGATGATCAGTTAACGTGCGCTTCGCTTGATGTGAGGCGGCAATAGAAATATCTCACGTCACATTAAAGAGCGGCAAAATTTTTTGTTTGAATTTCATAATAAAATTGACAGAATTTGAATTTGAAAACTAACAAAGCACAAAGCTAATTCCGATTAAGTGGATGGGAGGCGCGCTACAAAGTTCTGTTCATTCATCAACTGAAAACAGCATAGACCAAAAGATCGATTCTTGGGATTTAATAATCGATATCGGTTTATAAAAATCAGAACTGATTAATATCGAGAAATCTATCTTTTTTACCCAGCCCTAGTTTAAATAAATAAAGGCCTGTCTCAGGCCACTCTGTCTGTCTTCACTCCCCACCACAATTTATATAGAGTTGTTTATCTGGTGATTTGGTTGATGCAAAGGACACCTGCTGTTAACAATGGCCTCGCTGCAGCAGAGAGCCATAAGTGTCAGCTGTTCTCTCATGCTTTCATCACCATCTGATTCCCTGAGATGAATAAATGGGATTTGAAGAGCACGTCCAGTTGGCTTTGACAGAAAGGACGGCATAGGCAGCCAGAGAGCAGTGGATTGTGGGTAACGATGTAAGAAGATACTGTAATTGAGCGGTTAAACTGATGGCGTGGAGAGATGTGTTGTTAGAGGACGCACACATCCGGATACACACCCCTTTACCACAACCGTCTGATTCAGGTTGCATGATTGCACAGTGTAATTCAGTCTGCTTATCACGTAGGTCATTAATAATTGCTCTGTTCTAAAACCTAGTGAGCTGCCTACATAGACAGCATCCATGTAACTTCAAAAGTGATTGATTTTGGAACATTCTTCAAGAAAGTCAAGTCATGTCACCTTTATTTATATAGCGCTTTTAACAATATAGATTGTTTCAAAGCAGCTTTACAGTGATGATAGGAAATTACAGTAACATAGATTGTTTTGGCTTTACAGCAGGTCTAGAATAAAGTTATTGTCCAGCTAAAGTTAGTTTTGATTGATTGATTCACTTCCATTGCAGAGATCATTAGTTATTAACTTGGGGGCCACTAACACGACACCGTTCTAACAGAAAACACTTAACGTGCTCTGGCCCGCTCATCCGCACAAAAAAGTGCCTGGTGGCTCGAGAACGCAAATCCTAAAATAGATTCCAAGGTGCAAGAATTATTTATCGCTTCCGCGTAGCCACGTGAACCGGAATTATCCCGACAATGTATTATCTGTACAGAGGTAAAGAGAAGGGAAGGAGGCCTTCACAGGGGAGAGACTAGTTAACACTTCAGGACTGCGTTGTCATCATGTCCAGGCACAGGTCCTTCATCACATCTGGATACGGCCTGGATCCGGCGGACTGCGGTAAACCTCGGGATAAACAGAGAGACTAATATTAGCGTAGTTGCCATTCTTCTTATGATGTAACGTGTACATCAGGATTTATGGGAAGTGTTCCCAGTTTCGGCTGACCTAATCTATGCAGCCTAACATTGAAATATTGAAGTCTATAATGTGTTGTGTATGCTAGGTCAAAGAGGTGTGTTTTTAGTCTAGATTTGAACTGACAAGAGTGTGTGTGCTTCCCGGACAATGTTCCAAAGTTTTGGTGCTAAATAGGAAAATGATCTACCGCCAGCAGTCGATTTTGATATTCTAGGTATTATCCACTGGCCGGAATTTTGAGATCGCAATAGATGTGACGGACTATAATGCGTTAAGAGCTCGCTCAAGTACTGGGGAGCTAAACCATTTAGTGCTTTGTAAGTAATCAGCAATATTTTAAAATGTATACGATGTTTAATAGGGAGCCAATGCAGTGTTGACAGAACCGGGTTGATATGGTCATACATGGTCATACTGGTCAAGAACTCTAGCTGCTGCATTTTGGACCAGCTATAGTTTGTTTATTAAGTGTGCAGGGCAACCACCCATAATAGCATTACAATAATCTAGCCTTGATGTCATGAATGCATGAACTAATTGTTCCGCATTTGTCATTGAGAGCATATGACGTAATTTAGATACATTTTTAAGATGGAAAAATGTTGTTTTACAGATACTAGACACGTGACTGATACTAGACAAGTAGTGCAGAGTGCACAGGAGAACGTTTAATCAGTATTCAATTCAAGTTTATTAGCCCTTTTCACAATACATATTATTTCAAACCAGCTTTACTGAAAATGCTTGTTTCACTGTTAAAATTTAAGAAGTATTCTGTCATCACTCAGAGATGAGTGTGTCAAAGTAATGTCCATATTGCAGTAATATAGAGCTATAATTTAGTACATCATCTGGCTCTACAACAGGTCAAAAGCCAAAGAAATGGTTTTCATTAGGATTTGAAAATAGTCAGAGAGCATTATTGGAACAGTGTTTGTATGAGTATGCAAGTCAGTAGGCGGTCAGCACTTAGAGATACACATTTTGTGTGCAATATATCTTCTTTTATGTTCCATTTATTTTCTTCATAATCATGTAGTTATTGTTCCTGTGTACATTTCTCCTCCCAGTGGAAATTTCCTCCAAGAAAATACAGAGGTCACTTTGGCGGCCACTATTAATCCTACCTACATTAACAACATCAGTTCCTGCCATCTTTGCAAGCATGCCTGACAGTTTACTGGTGCCAAAGTGTGTCAATGCCCACGTGTACGCTTGATGCACACACACACACACACACACACACACACACACACACACACATCTCAAGGCCTCCGATGTTATTTTCCATTCCTGAGAGCGTGTCTATTCATTGGCTCTCAGACTAACGGCTGTATGTCAGTACTAATGTCTCCACTCGGTAGAAGGGGACCATAAAACTCAGACTCCAATCCATGTGCTGCTCATTATTTTCACCTGGGGTGTCCCATGGGAACTGGTTGGAGGGAGGCAATTTGCATTCATTGTGCCCATTTGTACAAGTAATTTGTGGCAATCTGCTGGCCTCTTGTTGATCTGCTCTTTGAATCAACATTTTCAGCGGTTTGAATAATTCTGCGCAAGCTTTAATGTTGATGTACGAGTCTTTTAATGGTAAGATAGCAGTTGCCCCTAAATACTGGAGCTTGTTCAGTGATTTGTCATGAGCTTAGGTTTGTTTTTGGCAAAGCTGCTACCAGACCAGTGCGTTTGGTATTTTTCAAGAATAGGGTACAGGGTCCAATATGCTTATAAATATTGTATGAACCGTTTGATTTTTGTTAATTTTATTTAAATGTTGCAGTTTTTGCAACAAATTTTGGCACGTCTGTTATATATACTGTTATACAAGGATGGAACCAAATAATACCAAAGAAAATGTTTGTTCTAACATAAATTGTTGATTTTTTTATTGTTGTTGTTATTATTATTATTATAACATTAAAATTAATGTTATATATAATTATATTTATGTTCTATATATATATATATATGTTATATATAATTATTATATTATAAATAAAATAATTTTGTGTTTATTTAGTTATACACAGTTAGTGGGTTAAATAGTTTATAAATTTATAACCCACATACCCAAATAGTGGGTTATAGAAGGATACACCTTATATTTCCCATAAAAAAAAAAAAATAAATAAAAAATAATAATAATAGTAATATATATATATATATATATATATATATATATATATATATATATATATATATATATATATATATATAATATTATGTATATATATATATATATTATTTTAATTTTTTTTATTCTTTTTTTTATTTTTATTTTTTTTATTTTTTGGTAATGGGGGAAGTAATGCAGACAAAGATGTATTAATTTATAAACATAATTTTTATGTCAAATAAGTTCAATTAAAATTATTCAAAAGTATAAACTGTTTTAATTGTTAGGTAGAGTCAAAAATATCATGAGTTAGGACAGGCCATAATCACCATTTTGAGTGCAGGATACAGATAGTTGATGTATTTTTTGTTAAATAATAGTTTATGTAACATGTAACATTTCTGGCAATATAGAATTTGCCCTTCCAACACCTTTAAAAAGTAATGGGACACCAAAGTGTACCCTACTCATAGAAAGTGGTGATTAGTGTCAGCTCCAGACTTGAGTGTGAATTGATTGATTGAGAGTGACTTGACGTTTGTCTCTTAACAGGTGTCCCTCAGCCAACAGTGAGCTGGCACCACAAGGAGGGTCCGCTAGGCGCCAGTGCTAGTCCTCTTCGGAACGGATCTCTGCTCTTGAGAAACCTCACACTGCAAGACTACGGCACCTACTCCTGCGTGGCTGCCAACAGCATTGGAAAATCGGTGGCCTCCAGCCTGCTACGTGTGGTGGGTGAGTAGCGATTCCCATAGTAGCCATATGTCAGTCGACACTTCACCGGGTGACAGGGAAATCCTTGCACGACAGCGCTTCGGTGCTAAGTGAACCACACTTTGTGGGTTGGCTCTGTTTCCGACAAAGTCAGCTAACTCAGCGGGAGATTTGCGAGTCGTATATTGATATTGGCATCGTTTGGCGCGTCTTGTTGAGAAATAACGTGAGACCTACAGCCTACAGGGGTGGTAAAATCCATCTATGCAGCGAAATGAAGAAATATGCCCTTCTTTATAGAGGCCGTTTGTCTCTGGAGATCTTATAGGCCACATACAGAAGGCAGTCGAGGCCCTTATTTGGAAGCCCTCAGTATTTTATTAATTGAGGTCATTTCTGTCTCCATCACAGTCAGCCATAATCTCTCTGCTGATTGGAAAAATGCTCTGACTAACAATAATAATTCAACTACTTGAGGTCATTCAACCATCAAAAAACAAAACAATCTACAGTACATAATAGGAATGCTTTGGTTGATTGTGTTTGATGACACACTGCTCTTTTCATGGCAGGAGGATCTTTGGGTGAATCTGAGCACCAGCCTTCAAAGGAAATGAACAGGAAGAGGGTTCTGATGACCTCTGTGATCGGCACCAGCGTCACGGTCAAAGCAGGAGATATCTTAAGGATAGGTACAGCACTTTTCATGTTGTGTAAATGGTATGAGCTTGTTTTGTAATTTAAACACCATATAATTAGTCTTACCTACATAATTTTCCATTTTGTTTGACTGTGTAAGACTTGTTTTCAAGTCTTACTACAGATACTTGCATGTGCTTTTAGCTTGTTTCAAAAAGCACATTTATTTAATTTCAAGAATTTTAAGATATTTTACCTCAATAACCATTAAAAAATACTAATTAAAAACTTACAAAAAATCCAGCAAAGAGATGTTTCATGACATACATACATTTCTAAAAGGTTGCTAAATTAGGACAGCAGGTACCACAGCACAGGGATGTAAGTTTACTGCATGTGTTTGACAAATTGGACAGCCTTTGTAGCTCTTATTCTTGTGTCTTTGTGTTTGTGAGTTTAGATTTCCATTAAGACTGTTTAATTGAGTCTTAAATGCTTTTTAGTGCATGTTTTGCAGACTTTAGTGAATACATGTGTTGCTTTTTAAGACTAATTGCAAATGACAGGAGATGTCAAATCCATTTCCTCTTGAAATTCACCCATATCCCCTTTAGGTTGTCCAGTGGTCTCCAGTCACAAGAAGCCCATCAAGTGGTCCTATCAGAACCAGACCCTGAAGCAGAGTCCAGACGTGAGCTACCGCATGCTGGCGGGAGGACGTGTTCTGGAGATGAACACGCATGGAGGGAAATTTGACGGACGTTACGAGTGCCAAACACAGATCAACAACCAGCAGCGTCTCACAGCTTGGATTCATGTGCTTTCACAAGGTTAGTGTGAAGAGAAACAACTTGGGTGAGGAGAAACAAGAGCTCTCTATAGTTTTGGAATAGCACACAGTAGGGTTGTCACAATACCACAAACATATCTTATGAAACTATACTATAGCTCAATAGCTGATAGCTGATAATATAGCTGTTGAACTATGCATATCTTACGGATCTAACTATAGCTGAAGTATCACGATACCAAGTGGTATCACGATACCATGCAAAATGAAATCTACAAAATGAACCAAATTTTCAAAAATACATTGATGTAAATGAAAACAGATTTGAATTAATTATTAATGAGAATGAATAACTGGCTATTTTTACCAATCAAATGAAATCAGTGAACAAAATCCATTTAAGCTCTACAGAAGTGACATTTACACTAGATGTATTTACACTGACACTTAAATGCTGCTCAGAGGTGGTATTAATGAATTTACACTGCAATTACAATTACATAAACATTAAATACATTTAATGTTATGAGATTAATGTTTGAAATATACAATTTTGAATATAGAAATGAAATAATAGGCCTACTTTTAAATAGGAAATTGAAACTGCTGGTGGGTGGCGGCAAGTCTTGATGATTGAGTCACTGAATCATTCATTTAACTGATTCATTCAGTGGGTGGAGCTTGACATCCTGCTCCCCATCTCTGGACGTAATGGGTGGAGCTTGAAGGTCTATCCACACCCTAACACCACCCATAACCCTATTGCTAAACTTAATTAGGTTAAACTCCACCCATGACGTCCAGAAAGGGGGAGCTGGACGTCATGTGACTCTGCATTGAGCACCACTTGAGCAAATGACTGTCTTTATGAATGGCTCATTGAATCATTGACTCACCCAAATCGGCCAAAAACACGGATTCATTCAGAAACAAAACACGGCTGTGTGTTGCTCGGAGAAGCATAACAATTCTGCTTCGAACTATTTTCATTGGTGAAATAGATAAAAAACATCAGTATTTACAATGTTGTGTCTAAAATGCCATTTAATAATAACTTTCTGTTTATTGAACTGTTGTAATAAATCAATCATATTTGCAGTCGTGCTGATATTCGGAAAAACAGTACTCTTACTCGTGTCATATTGCTAAACCATAAAGGAGGCTACCATAAAACATAGGAGCATTTTTGCCAGCAAATTTGGCTTTTTTTAAATCCTAGTGATCCTACGTAGACAACATTTTCAAGCATCACATGCACGCTCTTGATTTGAAGGCTTTCATATTAAGATAGCTTCTTTAACCAAGCTTTAAAGGATCATTGCATGTCTCCTTCACAGAGGAGGCAATTCCACAATTCATCTTGGCAAGCTCATGTCATCTAAGCTTTCAACTTAGAACAAAAAAGTCCTCATTTTTTGACAAAAAGCTGTCATTGAAGAGAAAGCATAAAAAGCTATCACATCACATGACACCAAGCAAAGGATGAGAAGTATTAAAAATAAAATCATGATGCATTAAAGATCTTTGATTCAAAACGTTTTAAACATTTCTTGCACTAATATAATTATCTATTCATCTATTATCTATATCATTATATAGAATGATATATATATATATATATATTTTTTTAATAAGCTTTATGTTAGGGATTTAAAAATTATGCACACTATTCAGTTGTAATATACGTATGGTTTTGTTCTTTATTCATGTATGTTATTGTTATTTGTTACTGGGTTTGTGTGTCTTTTTGTTGTATGTATAATGTGACAATAAAAAAAGAAGCAAAAAACAAATAAAAAGTACTAGTATAAAAGTCTGTGAATGATGAATAGCTGCTGTCCTCCAATGAAACTCAACACGCAGAATAGACAGGAAAGTAAAATTGTTATGAGTTGTGTTGAAGGCTTCGGACATGAATTGGACATCAGTTCTGTCTTGTAGAGAACCAACCGCTCTGAGAGCTCATTTGGGTCTTGTTAAATCTCCATGTCTTCTTTTCAGTTCTGGCACAATGCCAGAAATTTTAAAAGACAGAGAAGATTGTGTGGATATTCAAGCCCAGATTCCTAGAAACCTTTAAGAGCTTGTTAATGGTCTCTATAACCTCTCATTTTGAATCCGGTGATTTGGTAGCTACAGTACTTGAGTGGTTGTGGTTCTTCTCTGTTCGTACTTGCCTGATGCTAAGATATTGATTCACTTTACTGAACATATAAACATATTGGTGCATGTTTGGAGTGTTCATAATTATATTGTTTTTAGGGATGATATATCGGTACCAAATTAGTTATGGTTATTGATCAATAGTAGGCATTTTTTTATTTATCAGTATCTGTTTATGTTGGATTGGCCAGTATTTAATTGTGCATGCTCATTTTTCCTATTTCTATATTTATGCAAATATATGCAAAATTTTGAAAACAGGTTTCAAAGTGCAAGTTTTTGAAAACGAGACCATTATCGGTGGTCAAACGGTGGTCGGTCGGCACCAAAACGGTGACATCATGTGCATGCATATTAAACTCTTATAGTGACATCGTCAGCTACTGGCACGGCATGCATAAAACAGCGTTTTTAGTCATTTTCGTGGCTTGTGTGAATGGGATTGCTTTGACAACATTGTCTGTATGCACTTTTTTTAAAAACGCAAAGGAAAAAGTTTTCAGTTTTTAGTACAGTTTTCAGTTTTAATTGTATAATAAAATCAATAATACAATTCTATAGTATTTTATACTGTTTATATAATATTATATTTTGCCTTAATAAATGACAAACTAAAGGCAAATAACTAAAATATGTTTTAAAAGTCATTTTTAAATAATGATCTGCTTATTGGTATTGACCAGAATTTGAATATCATCCCTAATTGTGTGTATTTTTCCTCTTTGTGTCATTTTTTAGAGTTTGAGTGGCATTTGGGTAAGTGGAGCACATGCAGCGCTTCCTGTGGCAGCAGAGGGACTCAGATAAGGAAGGTACGATGTCTGACGTCAGAGGGAAGGGAGACACCTCATTCGGTCTGTCATCATCTTCCCAAACCGATCACTCAAAAACAACCATGCAACCTCCTGGACTGCCCTCCCAGGTATGCTTCAATAAGTAAATAAATAAATGTACTTCATAATCTGAAGCATTTGGCACCTTCATTTGGCATGACAGTCTGCATGTTAGTAGAGTTGAATGGTTTCATATATGGTTCATTTCTGATGAAGTCATTATGGAAACTGAGGTGATTAAGAGATTTTATGGGCACACTTTAGGGGTCCTATTAATATGCTTTGTTACATTTTCAACGTTCTTTAGTGTGTAATGTTGCTGTTGGAGCATGAAAAATGTCTGCAAAGTTACAAAGTCACTCCAAAGGGGATTCTCTATATCAGTGCGCACTGTTTCTAAACTCCCTGAAACGCCTCCATTGTAGTCTTGAGTTTTCTTCCTGGGAACGAACACGTCACAATATTCCTCGTTTAAATAATTCCCGCCCAAAAACAAATATTATTCAATATTTGACCAATCACAACACATTGGTCCAGCTGACCAATCAGAGCACATTGTGATTTTCAGAAGGAGGGGCTTTATAGACCGAAACTAAACAGAGCGATACTGACAGACTGGGAAGAGAGGTGCTGCAACAATGTAAAATATGTGAAAAATATGGTGTTTTTTAAACATTAAAGCTTGAAAACCTATTCTAGTAGACCCTAAAAACAAAATCAAGACTTTACAAAAGGGCATAATAGGTCATTTTTAACCTGTGGTGAAAATCAAGCTTTTAATGTTGTTTATATGTTTATGTGGGTTTTTTAATATGCTTTAAGATAAACCTTGTGTAATTTCATAAGTCAACACCATTGCTGAGTATTTTCTCCTTAAAACTGCAGTGAACCAAAGACAGTCTCAAAAATATGGTTTGAAATGATGATGATGAACGAATGACAAGGAAGCACAAAAAATGAATGTACAGTACACAATAGTATTAACAAACAAGAGTTGGTTGTTAGTTGCCAACAGCACAGCAGCTCCAGACATACATGACATTCAAACCCAGTGTTACTCATGTGTGGAGCGAATCAAAGCAACATCCGTGTGTGTTTTCAGGCCCTCCCACTCAGCTCTCTCCTGCGCTGGACAGCGTTTCTAATATTAACACGGGTCCTAAAGCTCTTGCCCAGACATAACCCTTTATTTTCCAGTGATTCCTTTTGAGCTTTTCTCTTTTGGATTTTGTCTCATCTCTATTTCTGCAGTCTTTCTTCAAATCTCCCTCATGATCGTTCTCAATCCTCCACCGACATACGCCCATACGACTACACGTTTGTTGTTTAGTCCGACTAACTTCCAAACAGCATATTTCAAAAACTTGCCCCACCTTTAAAACCCCTTAAGTGTCACCGGCCCACCGGTGGGCCCACAGCCATTACATATTTAAAACAGTAATATCCTATACTAAACCTAAACTAATCTTAACAAACTATATATCATTTGAAAGCTTACAATCTCTAGTTTTCATATTTTGTGACTGATTTTCAAAATAAATTACAGAGGAGCCGTAATTTATCACTTTGCAACAAGAATATTTTCATGCCAAGAGTTCAAAAGATAACATCCATTAATATGTCTGAAAATGTTTTAAATATGAAGAAAATAATAATAGATTCACCATTTGTGATGTGGCAGTGTAAGGGTGGATTTCCTGCAGGGGTTCAGTCTGCAAGACTGCCGTATGACTAAAGAAACGCTATTAGCAAGATGGTAGAAAACTGTACATTTCTTGTCTATTACCACCCACTGCTACTTATACCAACGACAGAAATAAGCACAGTTACAATAGCTTAATATGTGGGAGAGCGTTGCTATAGAGAGTGACAATATTGTATTGAAATATGTAGCACCTCAAAGTCAATACCAAATCAAAACTAGTTAGCACATTATTTGTAATTGAAAAGGTTTAATGACAAAATAGATGTATGAGATGATTAAAACTTATACCATTAATTGTACCCAGCATATATGTAAAATGTTACGAGAGAGACAGAGACAGAGAGAGAGAGAGAGAGAGAGAGAGAGAGAGAGAGAGAGCCCCAGGAAAGGGACCCAGAGAATAAGTGTTACGTCAGAAACGAGGACACAATATGCAAGTAAAAAGCTCTTTATTAATAGTCAATAATGATGATGATGATGACGATGACGAATAATGGTAGAAATTGGGCCGCCTTCGAGAACCGGTCCACCACGGTCAAAACTACCGTGTGACCCTGAGAGGGTGGGAGGGCGGTAACAAAATCTAGAGCGATATGGGACCAGGGTCTCGAAGGGACCGGCAGCGGTTGGAGTAACCCATCTGGGGGTCGATTGGAAGTCTTACCAGTGGCACAAACTGAGCAAGCCAAAACAAAATTGTGAATTTCACGAGCCATGAGAGGCCACCAGAATCGTTGCTTGACTAAAAATCTAGTGCGACTGACTCCTGGATGACAAGCCACATTGGAAGAATGCCCCCACTGAATGACGCTGGACCTCAGACCCTCAGGCACAAATAAACGATTCGGTGGGCAACCAACCGGGGGCGTTACCCCTTCTAAGGCCTTCTTGACCTTCGATTCGACCTCCCATACGAGTGTGGAGATGAATAGAGTCTCCGGTAAAATGCACTCGGGAGTAGACGGGCGTTCGGAACGATCAAAAATGCGCGATAAAGAATCGGGTTTGATGTTTTTAGAACCCGGGCGGTACGAGAGAGTAAAATCAAAACAACCGAAAAAAAGTGCCCACCGAGCCTGCCTGGAGTTCAATCTTTTAGCAGTCCGAATGTATTCTAAGTTCTTGTGATCGGTCCAAACGATAAAACAACCTCGTTCTGGAGGAGGTCAAGGCGGTCAGAGGTGCGGCTAGTTGGCTGAAGTTGCGAATAAAACGCCGGTAGAAATTGGCGAACCCCAGAAATCTCAGTAGGGCCTTACGAGACTCTGAACTTGGCCACTCTACCACAGCCTTGATCTTCTCAGGATCCATGCGCATTCCCTCAACCGACACGATGTACCCTAGGAATGGAACAGACTGTGCATGAAAATCGCATTTCTCCGCCTTGACAAAAAGCCCATTCTCTAGCAACCTCTGAAGCACTCGTCGGACGTGCTGCACGTGTTCCTGGAGAGAAGAAGAAAAAATCAGTATGTCGTCCAGGTAGACATAAATTAACTGATCTATCATATCTCGCAGCACGTCATTGACGAGTGCCTGGAAGACCGCTGGACTGTTGGAAAGCCCGAAAGGCATAACCAAGTATTCAAAGTGTCCCCTGGGGGTGTTAAACGCGGTCTTCCACTCATCCCCCTCCCTGATGCGGACCAAATGATAAGCATTACGTAAATCCAATTTTGTGAAGATGGACGCTCCCTGCAACCTCTCGAAGGCTGAAGACATCAACGGCAAAGGATAAGTATTCTTTACCGTGATGTTGTTCAACCCCCGGTAGTCAATACAAGGTCGCAGAGATCCGTCCTTCTTCCCCACAAAAAAGAACCCCGCCCCCGCTGGAGAAGAGGAAGGGCGGATGAACCCCGTTGCTAGAGAATCAGAAATATATTTCTCCATAGCCTCCCTCTCTGGTGTCGAGAGTGAATATAACTTGCCCTTGGGCGGAGCCGTACCTGGTAATAAGTCTATGGCACAGTCATAGGGACGATGCGGAGGGAGAGAAGCAGCCCGAGACTTACTGAACACCTCCTTCAGGTCCAGGTACTCCGCGGGCACGTTAGACAGATCCACTGCCTCCTCCTGCAACACAGGGACAGAAACAGACGGACAGGCAGACAATAGACAAGACTTATGACACTGATTACTCCACGAAGACACAGACTTGAGCTGCCAGTCCACTTTAGGGTTGTGATGGGTGAGCCAAGGGTGACCAAGGACAATGGGTGCAAGGGGAGTGTCCAGGATATAGAAAGAGATGATCTCGGTGTGGTTGCCTGATGTGATGAGGGTGATGTCTTCTGTGGCAAAAGTGATGGTGGGAAGTTCTTGTCCATTAAGTGCGTGTACAGCAATCTGATGTGTGAGGGGTTTGAGGGGAATCTTGAATTGACGTGCGAATGAGTGATCCATGAAATTACCTTCTGCCCCGGAGTCCAAGAGTGCTTGACAGTCGTGAGTGAGTGTTGACCATCTCAGTCTTACTGGAAGGAGGTTAGATGTTGATGAGGTCTTCTCGGCGGAGATCCCACCCGATAGTAGCCTCATACTTACTATCGGGCTTGGCCTTTTACCGGACAATTGTAAGCATAGTGTCCGGCTCCTCCACAGTATAGGCAAAGGCCCTGGGACCTCCGCCTTTCCCTCTCCTCCCGGGAAAGCCGAGCTCGACCCACCTGCATGGGCTTGTGATCATCGATGGGGCTGACCGCGTCCCCGCCTCCAAATCGTGGACCCTCGGCTCCTGCCAGAGGGCGTCTACTCGTGGCGTGACCTCCAACTCAGGATAGTCGAGCATCAACTCTGAGGGCTAAAGCGATGAGTTCATTAAGAGATTGAGGCAGGTCCAAAGCATAGATCTCTCTCTGGACGCGGTGAGCCAGCCCATGCAGGAACATGTCCCACTGCGCCTCCTCGTTCCATTTGCTCTTCGCTGCTAGGGTCCGGAACTCGATCGAAAAGTCTGACACTGATCTCTCTCCTTGACGTAAATCAGCCAGCATTCTTGCAGCTTCTCTTCCGCCGACCGCCCGGTCGAAAACTCTTTTCATCTCAGCGGAGAGCTCCTGGAACGAGACGCAGCACGGATCTTCATTCTCCCACACCGCCGTTCCCCATAACGCCGCTTTCCCAGTCAGGAGGGTGAGTACGAAGGCGACCTTGGATCGCTCGGCCTGGAAAGTCTTGGGTTGGAGAGAAAAATACATGGAACACCGGGTTAGAAAAGCTCTGCAAAATTTTGGATCACCTGAATAGGGCTCTGGGGCTGGTAGGCGTGGCTCCGACTGGGATGGGCTCTCCGATGGTGTGGGGGGAGCGGCCGGTGTGGGCGGCGCAGTGGGAGCTCGTAGCTGTTGGATCTGCCGGGTGAGCTCGGACACCTGCGCCACTAACGCCTGAACAGCGCGACCAGTATCGTTTAAATTCTTCTCTTGAATGTCCAGACGAGCCATACTGTTACTCAAACAGTCCTCCATGGTCGGCGCTGATGTACTTGCTGTATCCATCTTTGGTCAGATCGTTCTGTTACGTCAGAAACGAGGACACAATATGCAAGTAAAAAGCTCTTTATTAATAGTCAATAATGATAATGATGATGACGATGATGAATAATCCGGGTGATGCAGGCGGTGGCGCAGGGACTTTGATGGTCAGACACGGAGTGATGGATGAAGTGCAGCGTGCTCTGATGAGTGATGACGTGATCCAGACATGAAACGTAATCCAACAAGACGCGAAACCGGAACACAGGAACTCAAGACGGGACACGAGGCACGGGAACAGGATCAGACAACACAGAGACTTCATGCAACGATCTGACAAAGGAGATGAGATGAGTGGCAGCTGGTGATGATGAGTGATTGCAGCTGGATACTGATCAACTGTAACGATCCGGACACACCCACTCACACACTCACACACATGTAAACAACAAAGCACGAGACTAGAGAGAGACATTGGATCTATGAACCGTGACAATAAGAAGAGACCAGAGCATAAAAGAGTCAGAGCAACAGTTACAATCTTGTTTTATCCTTTCCCTGACCATGTGACTAAAACCCAAATGTGAGACGTTCAAACTGACCAATCAGATAATTACAACTTCCCCCATTGTACTAAAGGTGTGACAATTCATAGACCCCCGAAGTACACACATCTTGGCCTATAGGCCTTGATCACAAACAGTAAAAAGCAAATGTCAGTAAAACAGTAAAGCAAATGTCTTTGTTCATTTCAAATATCTTGGATTATTTTCAATCCTACAGCAGCGAGCTATAACGCACATACGTGTTATTTTTATCTGTTTATTAGAGGTTGAATTCATATCAAAATCTGCCAAACTTCCCATACTACTTACTTCATAAATTGTATGAAAATTGTGGAAATTTAACAAATTAGACCTTGCTGCAGTTTTACTGATTTTAAAAGTGGATTTTACTGATTCTTTGAGTTGTGTGTATTTTGTTATACTCATTTATGGGTTTGATTCATTGGTTTAAAGACCAAAATAACTACATAAATGTAAATAAACTGGATAATTACCCCACTGTCTGAACAAATGGATTCATTACTTACTAAACAACTGGGAAAATTACACTGTAAAAAGAAATAAAGATTGGGTGCAATGTAAACAAAGCCATAAAAACTGTATATGGCTGTGCTATCAATCCTACTGTATAATTACCCCAGTTCTCAGAACGCTAGCGATTTAGAAGTCTGACACAGTGACAGTCTTTGATAAATGAGTGTCTGCTGATGGATCTCTCCATAGACTTCAATATAAAGAGAGCAGAACCCTTCACAATCTTGTGAGCTGTGATACATTTGACTGCGAGCAGCACCCCGGTCCTCTGATTCCCAGCCAAAGTGCCTCTCTCCATCAAACAGCCCATCTATCATTCCCTTCCCAGCATCAGTATTTTCAGGGGCTGTGCAGATGCTCAACGGAGCACATGAATCAAACTCCGAAGGGGCTGGAGAAGAGCAGATATCAGTTGTCAGTGTAAAAGAGCTTCTTTTTGTCAGTGCACTGGTCTGGCGAGAGAAATCCATGTGGATTTTTTTTACCATTTCGACACAATGCAGAGAAATCAGAACATTTAGAATAAAAAGTATTGTGAAAATTATTTTTTATCACCAGGGTTAGAAATGAACTTTTCCAATATTTCCCCCCTCGGATTGATTTCTAGGGACTATTGTTGTGTGTGTGTGTGTGTGTGTGTGTGTGTGTGTAAAGGCAATTTTTATAATTACCTTAAAAAAATTAAATTACTTTTATTAAATGAAATTAATATTCTATATCAGAAACAATCTGATTGCTTTGATATGGCTACTTGTATCCAACTTTCCGAACATCCGCTACTAGCTTTAGCCCGCTAGCATCACTAGCGTGTGTCGTGTTTACACTCTTTTTACTCAAGAAATATCACATTGTTAATTTTAGTTGCATTAAAAACAAAAACAGTTTTTCAAACAGGGAATAAATTCTATACAGAAAGTGAGCAAAACGTTCCTTATGACTAAAGTGTTCTTGATTGGCCATTGCATTCATAAGTTCAACAGAAACACATGTGATTGGTTATGCAAAAAAAATAAAAATAAATAAAATAAATAAAATAAATTGATGCAATCTGAGGAGATCTAAATGTCACAATCAACACTTTTCATTCATTTTCACATTTCATTTTAATAGCAACTGCCATAATAGATTTAGTTAAATCGTGCAAAAAAAAAAAGAAAAAAATGAAATGCATTTTTTCTTGATTTTGGTAACAAAAACGAAGAATTTATTTCTTCACCATGCTTTTCATAAAAACAGCATGAAATGGCATTTGCAACATATTTAAAATGTGATCTAGTTGGTTAATATTTTTGTTTTATTTATTTATTTCGTTCTGCCATTGCAAATTGCAATTTTAGTATTGATAATTTCATTGACATTTTTCATGAAACATTTTTGAACAATAAGACCAGGGACATATTCAAGACAGCGTTATTATCGTTAACTAAAAATATTTAAAAAACATTTCTGTTAATTGAAGTAAAGCGGAAATATTAGTTGAAAAACTTAAACGAAATTTGTCTATTAATAAATATAAAAATAAAAGCTAATTCAAAATATGAATAAAATTATAATAAAAATAAAATGCTGATTTTAAAAAAGTAAAAAAGGTCAATTTTGACTTTTAACTAATCATTTTGTCAACTAAATATTATTAGCACACACTCTCACTCTTTGGTATAAAAGCCAGCAGGAGTTTTTTCCGCAGAGAAAATATTCCGAGCCTGACTCATTAGCATAGTCCACGTTTCATATCGTGAGCTGATTGATTGAGGGTTTCACGGAGAACACAGGATAGATAGTGCATACAAACGCTCTCCGACTTCTATACGTCCATGCCAAAAACATCATCTGATTATTGCCATGCGTCTGGGCTCAGCGCATGAATCATATGGCTCTGTAAAAGCGCTTAGCGTCAGTTCAGAGCCATCAGCGGGAGATCCTCTCACAAAGCGTGTCTTTGTTACTGCTTCTCTCGCTCTAACACAACCCCAAATGCCCCGCAGAGGCTCCGAGCTCCCCAGTGACTCGGGCACAACCTGTGCTTTTTCAAGAACCAAAAATATCCAGCCGTACGTATCGCCAGTTAGGAATGCGATATATATTCTTCTCGGTTTGGAATGGCACATATCCAGAGTTAGCTAGAAGTTTGAGGTTTGTTAGTGTGCGTTTAACTGTGTGAGTGCACAGAGAATTGGTAATATGCAGCTAGATAAATGTCAAGTATAAGACTGGATGCTGCAGGTGGATCTCTGGTGTGAATGTAAATCATGTCCTGTAATAATTTAAAAAAAAACATTTGCAGTGTATTTTCTGTCTACAAAGTTGATTACAGATGAAGTGTGTAGTTTCCAAATGGAATTATAATGACAAAGTCGCACATTGTAATTAAAATTGTACCAGTTTTGAAGCTTTTCTGACTTTCTGAACTGTTATTTCTGTTTATGTCAGTTGGACAGGGCCAGATTTACATCATATTTGTGACATAGGTAAAAGAATCGGAAACCTTGAATGACCAAAACTGCAACTTTTCAGGAAATGTAAAAAACACTGTATTTTTTAAATGACTAAACACTATGTTGTCAAAGTTGATATTCTGGCTTTATAAATGATCATATACTTGCATGTGTCATTATATTATTAACGGTTTTACTGTGTACTACCTATTTTTATTTTTATTTTAATATTATGTGCAACAGAATTAATTGCATTATAGGATTATGCTACATTGCTGTCACATGACCTCATATCGTTGCATGTTTATTCAGTGAATAGCGAAGAGTTATGATCTCTGAAATATATTGTTTGGTGATCTGATCAAAAAACATGTTAAATCATAAATTTTGGCTCATCAAACTCACTGGAAACGGAAGGTCAAGTTGAGTGCATTGCATTGTGGCATTTTATACATTGTGCAGTTACACTTTATTTGAAGTGTAATTATAAATTTAAGTACTGAGTAAAAATAATAAACTACACATTCTTTCAATAGGATTAGAGTTTGGTTAGTTAGATGTAACTATGCACGATTTATAGTAATTACTATAGTAACTACATGTGTAAGAAGGACAACAATAAAGTGCTACTCAGTGTGCTTTATTGTATACTGCACACTTTAAAAAACGTAGGTCATCTAGGTATTTAATGTAGAAAATTGATAGCTGATTGTGGAGTATTTTAACATCATTTAAAAAGTAAACACTTCCGATTTTTTAATCATTTTGAAGCTCCCCTGACTTTGAACAATGTTCTTTCTGTATGCATCAGCTGGGTGTCAACAGTGTGGTCGAAATGCTCCAGTTCCTGTGGGCGGGGCTTCCGAGAGAGGCGGGTGTCCTGTCAGCAGGTGGAGGCATCAGGGAGCACGAGGGTTCTGTCCCGTACGGCGTGTGAAGGATCTCCTCGGCCTGAAGACAGGGAAGAGTGCACCTCTCACGCCTGTGTGGAGTGGCTCACCGGACCCTGGGGGAAGGTACGTTTACTGGCACTTTTATATTCATCCTAACCGCTCTAATGTTGAACAGGGTCTAAAATAGTGTATAACTAATAGTTTGATATCTGGCCATTTTGAAATCATTAGCCAGTAACCAGTACAGCAGATTTTCTAAATATTGAAACTGATGATAACCATTATGAACAAATATTATATATTCTGTGGACTCATTGCTATTTTTTTATGTCTATTCTGCTCACCAAGGCTGCATTTATTTGATCAAAACCATGGTTAATTTTAATTTTCAGGAATCTCTGATGAATAGAGAGTTCAAGAGAACAGAATTTATATGAAATCTTTTGGAACATTTTATTGCAGTGTGATCATGCTATACTTTTTCATAAACTTTTAAACAATATTTTTTGTTATTAATTATTAAACTTGTATGAACTTATATTAATTGAGAAAAATATATATATATTTTTTAAATACATTTGTAATATTAAAATGTATTACTGAAGTGAAAGATAATATTCAATGAGGAAAACAATTAAGGTAGGACTTGGGGGGGGGGGGGGGGGTGACTGGATTGTGACATATTAGGCAAGTAAATTTGGTTAATGTTGAAATATATTTAAATAATATTTAATAACTTAAAGATATTTGCAATAAGTAAAAAAAAATAATGATTAAAAATACTGGCCAGTTACAGAATAAAAAAACACTTAAAATATTATTTTTAATAAATATATTTAATATATTATAATAAAAATGTATTATATATTATACAAATATTATAATACAAATATACGGTAACAATTTTAAATCAATTAAAGTTTATGTTAATAATGTTAATTTTAACATTACTAATACATTATTAAAATCAAAAGTTGTATTTGTTATCATCAGTTAATTCACTGTGAACTAACATGAACAAACAATGAACGACTGTATTACTAACATTAACAAAGATTAATAAATACTGTAACAAATGTATTGCTCATGGTTAGTTCATGTTACTAACTAATGTTAACAAATGAAACCTTATTGTAAAGTGTTACCAAATATACTCTCTCATGCAATCATAAAAAAATCATGTCATTCGTCAAATACCTATAATCAGTTTTATGTAGCATTTGTATATATATATATGTCACGTGATGTGTTCAACAGTGCACGGGCCGTTGTCTGGGGCCTGCGGTGGCCACACAGAGCAGAACGGTGTCATGCAGACACTTCAGCAACTCCACCTCCAAAACATGTGACCCAAAAGAAAGGTGCCAGACTCGTGGAATATTCAGCATCACTTATTCTCACATGCAAAGCTCTTTTATAATTCATGATCTGATTCCCAAACACCTCTCAGGCCGTCATCCGTGAGGAACTGCTCCTCCGAGATGTGTGACGTGCACTGGAAGGTGTTTCCGTGGAGGACGTGCACCGTGGCGTGCGGCAGCGGCTTCCAGTCCCGTCGAGTGGAGTGCGTCCATCGGCAGAACAAAAAAACTCTCCCCGACCAGCACTGCGCCTGGCAACGGCGGCCCGTTACCTGGCAACACTGCAACATCACTTCCTGTGGCAGTAGGTCTCTTAAGTTTTAGCTCTGAAACCCCTTGTTATAAACCAGGCTTAGTGTCAGTACAGTTCGAAAGATGTTTGACCTTGTTTGACACCATTAGAGCGCTCATGTTTTATAAGGGAAAATATTACCGACCTGAGGGCGAAATATATTGGCTTGATCCGTCACTCTTGAAGAGCTGCTATTTGCCTGTTTTTTTATAAGTTAACACAACGTCCCGAGAGAACTCGCTCTTGTTCGTGGGGTTTTCTTTTAAGCTCCTTCAGGAATCCTGTCTGTCCAAACATCTGCTTTTTGTTCTTCACTCTTCTGTGCTGAAACTTAATGAAACATTTTTTTGTGTCACCTAACTTGTATCTGGGTGCAGAAATATTTAATAAAATAACACCAATAAATTAACTTATATTGTATTTGGAGTGTGAAGCTGCAGTCACACTAGACTTTGAGCCTGCAATGTTGCTTCAGACACCACAGTGAACATGATCATATCACGCTCTTTTTATTAAACAATAAAAAGTCACTGTTTGGATTTAAATAGGCAAATGTTTAAGAGTCTATGATTGGATCATTACTGCAGTGATTATTATGTTTCCAGCATGTTATATGTGTGGCAACAGTTCTTCTAACCCTAATTGATGGAGTGTGTAGCTTTTCATTTCTTAAACAATCATGTAGGACACACATCATGGCCATATTACAGGATGACAATGTCAAGATTCATCAGGCTCAAATTGTGAAAGAATGGTTAGAAGGAAGCATGAAGAATCATTTCATGCAACTGGCGAGATCCAGATCTTAAATTCATTGAAAGTCTTTGGGATGTGCTGGAGGAGACTTTACAGAGAGCTTGACTCTTGCATTGTCAATACAAGATCTTGACCAAAAATTGATGCACCTCTTGATGGAAATGTTAAGGTGCCATTCATGTGTGTGCATAAGTTTGCATTTCTGGTCTCCTACGTTTCCATGTGTATAGATATCAATGAAGCACAAAGTCCCAAAATTCATTACAATAATCTTTGCGATATTTTGATCCAAGATCAGGGGCAAGTTACAAAAACTTAGCCTCTGTGTTAAGACTGTCTTAAAAACTAGCTTGACCAACTAGCAGCTAACCAAGGGGGAATTGCATACCAAAATACCCTTTTACGTAACTGACTTTAAAAATGTAGGGCCAGTCTCGAAGAAAAAGTATAGATGACTAACTTTAAAGACTAGTCTAAGCAGTTTATGGACGAAGCAAGACAAACAAGTGTTTCACAGCTATAGTGTGTAGTTTAGCACAACTGAACAATGTATTGACCATCAATGAGCATCTTAGACCTGAACTGTCAATTTAATTTAATATAATTTAATTTTGTATTGTAGGAAACTGTTTCTCTCTGTAGGGTGTACAATAAATAAAAATTCTTCAAATATTTCACCTTAATGAAAATATATTAATAAAAAAATAGTAATAGTTATTAATATTTTTATGAATAATAATTAACTAAAATAATATACTATTATTACTATTAATTAATAATAAAATCGTACAAAAGACTCTGTCACACTTAGGGTCCAGGGTCCAATTCTTAGTATTAAGAATGACTTTTGCCTCAATAAACTGCTTATTAATAGTTAAGTTTAGTTATTGGGTAGGAATAAGGGATGTAGAATATGGTCATGCAGAATAAGGCAGTAATATGTGCTTTATACGTACTAATAAACAGCCAATATCCTTGTAAAATGCAAGCTAATAAGCAACTACTGTAGTTAATAGTGAGAATTTGACCCTAAACTATTAACAAGAATGACTGCATGTCATTATTATTTATCTTTTCATGGTTACATTAGTTTCTGTAGAACTAGTTATTTCATTCATAGTGAAAGAAAATTAGTACAGATGATTTAGTTTAAATAACTTCTGTTTTCTTTTTATTTGTCTAGGTTAGTCTAACCTTTTAATGGTTACATTTGCATTATTTGCTGATTCATGTGGTGAATTGTGCTTTTGAAAAGTATCATTTATCAAGTTGTCATTTAAATAACCTTTGTTTCGTGTGTACTTCTCTAGGTGAGTGTACGGACAGAACCCACTACTGTCCTGTGGTGAAACGTCTCAAGCTTTGCCCTGTGGATCTGTACCGGCAACGCTGCTGCCAGACCTGCTCACAGGACACTAGCGCCACCTAGTGAGCACCAGAGGCGAAACTAACAGACGCCCTTTTCAGTCACCGCACTGATTGTCTCTCGTATTGTTTAAAATCGTGCAAACCCCTGGACACCTGGAGTGTATGGACTAAAAGATGTCTACTGGTGGCAGACGAGTGTTTTCTGGTCAACATTTCACTGGATGCTTTCCCACAATCATCAGAAGTCCAAAGAGAAAATCACTTGAGATTTGAGACTTGTCTCTCCACCGGCTCTCTTTGCAGATTTAATTTTATCTTGCCCTGAAAGTGATATTGTATGTGTATTAATTTAAGTGACATGCATTTTTTCTTGTGGATATGGGAGGACAATCTAATTGGACCATTCACCTATGTGAAGGAAATTAAAATAAAAGCATCTTGAGTGTACATAATGCACTGATACTAATAATATCAGTTGTACACAGCTTGAAGTATTAAGAGAGACATTATCCATAAAAAAATTAAATAATTCAGAGCCCTACCTTAAAGTCAACATGAAATGCTGTCGCAACCCATTTTATTTATCCATTAGGACTTGTTTGGATGCTGAATACAGTCAGGTGGTCAGAGGCGTGATGTTAAAGAAGTAAAAAGGATTTTGTGGAGTGCTTCTCAAATGGAAGGCTGCGCCCTAGTAAGGCTGCATATCAAGCGCCGTCAAAGTGCCGTCACAATTTGAAGGATTCTTGGAAGGCCTTCATTCAGCTCATTATGAAGGATGCATCAAGTTTATCCTTCACGTCCTTAAATCACCCACAATTCATGAAAAAGAACTGACGGAAACCAAGTCGGCACTGAGCTTGTCTGAGTTCATTATGAAATGTAAGACAAAAATAATGTCTTCTGAGATGAGGGCATACATGTTATCTTTTGTTTTGATGTAAATTGATCACTAAACTGCCAGTAATGTAAGCCACAGACTGTTGTGATTGACTGTATCGCATTAATAGAGAAAGCTAGTTAATATAAAGATTTTTAATACAAAATATTTTTCCAAAATTAAATTTTGGATTTCCGGATTTCCTCTGGCTTCCGGATCACGCTTTGATGTTGCGCCACCCACGACTGGAAGTCGTCCCTAGGATGCAGCCTCTTCCATTTGAGAAGTGTCTGTGATGTCAGCCAAAAAAAGGAAAATTGTTGCAGAGGGGGAGCAAGTTATTATTGCTATTTTGATACATGCGTATATATATATTGCTATTTTGAATTGTGAACAATACATTTTGTATTGGATTACAGTAGCATGTTTTAAGAACGTAAAATGGGTTACATTTGTTTTCATGTTGACTTTATTATTAGAAAATGTGTTAATATGGGCGTAGAATGTATGACAGAAAACCCGCTGACTAATTGAAATGGCATGTGCCATAAAAGTCACATTTCTCCAGCCGTCTTTTAGATGTACGTTTTGTGTTCAAACAAAGTGCTACATTGTAAAATGTGTCTTGTATATAATGTGTTTTTAAGTGCAATATTGTACATTGAGTGTAGAAAGTTTGGATTTTATTTTCTTACATCTTGGTTTAGTTTGTCTATATATTATCCATATTTAAGATTAAACGCAACACCGACCTACGTACTTATAGCACCTGCAGTGGATTTTCCATATCTCTAATGTAATGGTTTCCTACTGGCCTTTATGCATGTATTTTAATTACATCAACAAATGTTGTACATAAGCCACTCACAGAATTTATCCATGAATTTAATCCATTGCATCTTATTGCCATGTGGAGAAAGCATCGTTACATGACTCCATTGAGGAAGCGCTAGTTTTGGTACTATTCACGTCAATATAGCAAACAGTCTATGTGATACAAATACAATAAAATACAGTTTTACCAATCACTTTATATATCTTCATAATTATTGTTCCCTTTTTATTCTATATTGTGGGTAATACAATCAAATGTGTAATGTTTAAATTGTGCTTTATGTGGTTAGCTACGCTTTCATTCAAAAGGCTGCATTTATTTGATTAAAAATACAGTAAAACAGTAATGTTGTGAAATATTATTACAGTTTAAATAACGGATTTCTATTTTCAGCATCATTACTCCAGTCTTCAGTGTCACACGCTCCTTCAGAAACCATTCAAATATACTGATATTCTGCTAAAAAAAAACATTTCTTAAAATATTATCAATGTTGAACACAGCTGTGCTGCATAATATGTTTTTGTGGAAACTGATTTTTTTTTTCTTTGATAAATAGAAGAACCACATTTATTTGAAATAGAAATCTTTTGTAACATTATAAATGTCTTTGCTGTCACTTTTGATTAATTTAATGTGTCCTTGCTAAATAAAAGTATGAATTAAAAAAATATGGTATAGTAAAACGTGGAGTATGAATATTGTTGATTTTATGTCAAAAACTGATTTATATAGATTGACATTTTTTAGTACTTGCACCGCATGTTTCATATCCTACATAGTTATACAGCGGTTTCATCCTATTGAAAATCAATAACTAGCTAAAATTGTAAAATATCCATAATCAGTGTTTTCTGAAAAGTAGTTTGACCCATTGACCCATAGGATTACAGTAATTTAAGGAGATCATATTGTATTCTAGTTTATGTCATCTTTTATAGAAATAACATGATGACTTTCTTAAGCAGTCAAGACCATTTCCTTCGGAGTCTCGATCCTGTCAGCGGACGACATCTTGCGGAAGAAACGGTGTCCTTGATCATCGCAGTTATCGAAAACAAACCCCGGTGGTGACTCGAAACTGGCCGGACATATGCTGATCCTCTTGGGCGTGAACTCCGTGCTGTACATGGTCTCGTTCTGTAGGGGAGCATCAGTCCGCAGTGGTGCATTTGGCGGCTTGAAGCTGAGACTAGGCTGGGCTTCATGCTGGACAAAATGGGCCCTGAAGGTTGTCATATCTTCCATTTTCCCACTGGCTCGCTGGATTTCCTCTGGCTTCCGGATCATGGTTTGACGTTGCGCCACCCACGTCTGGAAGTCGTCCTTCATGGTGGTGTTGCCCTGGAAGGGCCTGGAAGACTTAGTGGGAAGAGAGAAAGGTTTGGCGGAAAGGAAGGGTTGGACTTGGTGCTTGATGTAGTCGGTTTGCGAGGTGGTTGTCAGGTCCATGTGTGTTGTGGGACTGGTGTACTCCACCGATTTCTGCACCTGCCGGGGGGAGACGGGCCACTGCTGGAAATGGTCCCGGAATTCTGTGCTGCTCTGGAAGGGCTTGCTGGAGGTCACTTTGAGCGGCTCGGGCTTGTAGCTTTTGGGCAGCTGACTCGGCAGGCCTAGGAAGTCCTGTCGGTGGGTAGTGAGGTCCTGGAAAGGACCACTGCTGGGTTTGTACTGTTCTGGCGGTTTAACGTAACGGGCTTCTATAGTGTGTGGTACATATGAGAGCTTGTTGCTGGTCAGGTTTTCAAAAGGAGCATCGGATAGCTTGGCTTTGTTTGAGGGCTTGAAGCTCTCACGTGGCGCGAGGCCTCGGTGGACAAAGTCATCCTGGAATGTGGTGGAATTCCCAAACTTTGCAGTAGGAGGCTGATACGTTGTGTCAGGCTTAGTCAATTCCCGTCTGCTGATCTCCCACGGGCGAAAATCCTCTTTAAAAACATCATACAAAACGTTTAACAAACAAAGGCACTTAAGACACTTTCACATCAAGGACGATAACTATACAGATAACGATAAAGATTTGTAAAATCATTCTCAATATTAAAGAATAGCAGTCTGAAATTCGCATACGAAATTTGTCCTTTATCGGTCTTGGTGTGAATGGGCCTTTATTATAATAACTCAATTTTGTGTACTAGTCTAGCTTTTACTACTGCAAATATGTTTGGCTTTTTATGATACAGTACCATTCAAAAGCTTAGGGCTAGTAAGATTTTTTTTAATTTTTTTTTTTATAAGTCACATGATCCTTCAGAAATCATTCTAATATGCTGTTTTAGCACTTATTATCAGTGTTGAAAACCATTGTGATGCTTCATATTTTTGTGGAAACTGATTTTTCAGGATTCTTTTATGAATAGAAAGTGCAAAATAATAGGATTTATTTGAAATATTTTGTAACATAAATGTCTTTACTGTCACTTATAATTAATTAAATGCATCACAGCTGAATAAAAGTATTATTATTATAAATGAATAAGCTAAATTAAATCTTACTGACTGCAATCTTTTGAAAGGAAGGGTTGGTAAATTGTTTGTCATGTTCCTTATAAGTTGCTCTATATAAAAGTGTCTTCTACATCAATAAATTTACTTTTAAATATAGTTGATTTAACAGCAGATAGATGAGTTTGCTTCATAAATGCTCCAGTTGTTCAGTATGTATTCTGAAACTGTTTGCTCAGAAAGCATCACAGGACCTAACTGACCTAAAGTGTCACTACCTGTATAGGTGGGTATGGTGACCGGTTGTGCAGCCATATGATGTGCTCTCGCTTTAGGGCGTGAAGGAACAAATGGTTGCACTTCATATCGGTAGAAGTCTTGATTATAGGTAGTTCCTAAGTCGATCTCTCCAGGCTTGGGCTTGTACTCGGCCTGCTGCCTCCCAGGGCGACGGGTGACCGGATATGGGATATAGTCCATCCTGAGAAAACAGTAAAAAAATTAAACTAATTGACAATGCAAACATCTTACTGTAAGTTCATTTTTAATGCAAATTGTTTAAGTACTCCCCAGTGACTCGAGTAATTATTATTTCAGTCCCCGAATGTAACGTTACCTGGAGGTCGTTGTTCCGTCCATCATGTCCTGATGAGCTTTATACTGCAGTTGGGGCTTGAGGCTCTTGGAAGGAGTGTGACCTTTATAGGTAGGATACTTCTCAGAGTACTCTGACAACACGTTGGTCTGACTCCCTTTCCTGAAAAGTGCCGTGGGCTGGTGTGTGCAACGGTGACGGCTGAAGGTAATGGAGAAGCATTTTAGGCAGAGGGCCTTTGTTTAAAAACAATTGGTGCTTCTGAGAAGACATAAACTCATTAATGTCTTTCACCACAATATTCTTTTCAGTACCTGCAGTACTTTAACTGAACATGTTTGTGTAGTCCAGGGCAACTATACAACAAACTCGGTCACTAACTCTTGATACTACACACACACACACACACACATACACATCTCCTTTATATTATTCTCTTTGCACTGGCAATGTATTCAAGACGCATTTTACAGTGCTTCAAAAAGAAAACGATTAAATTAAATTAAGTTACCTGATATTTTCTTCACGAATTCCCAATAATTATACAATGATTTAAAGAGGAAAACAATAAAAAAATACTAACTTTTAAATTGAATTAAAATGTAATATAATAATTTAAATGTTAAAGTATTTGCACTTTTCTGTCATTCGAGATTAGTTTGTTCCATTAACGTTAACTTTAACTTACTTGATATTCCTTCTAACGTTAACGTTAAAGTTACACATCAATTATTCAAAACACCTTCTCGGGCTTCAAAAATGACTACAGACACAAACCAATAAACAAACACAAACAAGCATACTCTTACCCACAATTGCACATCTTACAGATACAGAGCCGTGTCATTTTCGTCGAGTTACTGAGGAAAAAGAAGACTTTTTTCCTCACTCACCCGCTCGCTGCTTTCCTGACGCTGAAGTGTAAGCGTCCCGTTTCCCCGGCAACTACTGTTTGCAGCGTCCTGGTGATGACGCAGCGTAACGTATGACGTATGACGCGTGCGACGGTCAGCTCATTTGTGCTTCCTGGACTGGAGGAAACATGTGAGTATCTGTTGTCATTTCATATATTCAGTAAGTTAATTTAGTTATTGGACCGTTGAATATCCGTTGCATTTTTACTGGTATTCGTTGTTATATATTTTGTTTGCGATGAATGTTCAGTTTGTTGTCAGTCAGTCTTGAATAGACGTAGTTTTGAAAAGTTGCACCTGCTTGTGTCAAATGAGTCTCTGAATGAGTGAATCTGAGAAATAATGTGCTGAAATCTTCCAGTTGTCACCAACACACACACGAGTTTGGTTTTAAAGAACGACATTTGGCAATTGATCGACTTTAAACCCACATCCTTTGTTTATACAATAGATAAATGATTTGGACACACTTAAAAATTGCTGTAGATAAAAAAAAGAGAGTCAAACCAAGAAGCATTTAAAAAAGACAGACAGAACATTTAAAAAAAATGACTTTTTTTAGTTTTTGAAATGATGAAACCGATTAATATGCTATTCTAAATGAATTATCTGATGCTGCTGTCAGGTCTTTAAGATCATTTTTAACTGTTCAGAATGTGATATTGTATCCAAACCATTTATGACAACATAAATTCAAAATAGTTGATGGAAGTAGTGAAGCATTATCTCTAGAACATCTTTTATTCCAGGAAATCTAAACAGTTTAAAACATGTATTAATAGAATAAAACGAAGTGATCAGATCTGTGGTTACTGTACTGAGAACAGCATCTGTTTGAAGTGACTTAAGTGTTTTTGGGGTTGCTGTTAATGTATTTGTACTAATAGTGATCTTCATGTTCTGCACTTCATCTTCATAGAAAGTCAAAAATGGGTCACACAAGTTTGGAGAAGATAATTGCACTGCAGAAGAAGACGTCACAGATCAGAAATCTGTGTATTCTTGCTCATGTAGATCACGGTGAGTGTATAGTATGCTTATGTGTGTCAGATCTTTGTTTTTTTTAACGGTCAAGCGTCTACCTTAAAATCTTACCTCAAACTTAAAACTTTGTGTTTGTAAATGTGTGTTGGCCATAGGAAAGACGACATTAGCCGACTGTCTTGTGGCGAGTAATGGTATTATATCCAGTCGTTTAGCAGGAAAGGTAAGTGGACGTAAGGCAAAATTATCAGTGATTAGACCACACAATAGCTAATACTTTTTTCCAACATATTTAGTGTTTTTCAAAATACGATACAAATTCAAATTAGATACGAATTATTACAATAAATCTCTGACAATGACAAGAATGTAAAAAAAATCACTTTCCTTAATTAAAATAAAGTATAGATCAAATTTAAATATTAGATGAAAGACTTAAAACACTTTATCGAAAATTAGAAATAAACGTAATTAGAAATAAATTTGTTGAATTTGAAGTACTCAAATTACTAGTTTTAGTTTCAGGTTAGTTTCAAGTTTTTTTTTTTTTTCATGTGTACAGAATGTCAGTGACAATTTGTACAACTGAAATGCTTAGAGTGAGGCTAAGGCATTCTTCAGCAGTGCAATATAATACAATACAATACAATACAAAAAAAGAACAAATTAAGGAAGTATTTACAGTAAAGTACGTGTATGTATGTATGTCTTTATGTTTGTTTTGTATGTTAAATAATAGTAAGTAAACTAAAAAAATTGACAAAAGCACATCAAATATTACTAAAACATTAACTGAACTGAAAATTAAAGCTATAAATAAAAAAATAAAAGTTAATTTAAATTAATATTATTAGATTCTATTTTATAAAGAAAGAATGACACATATACACAGTATACACTCACACACACTAAAATAACGCGTAATATGAAGTTATAGGTTTCACTAGTAACCTCACAAATTTGCCACAAGTTTGAACTCATTTTAAGTCAAATATCATAATCTGCAGTTGAGTGAGTCAGTCATCTTACTTGATACAGACTAATTACTCCTGTAAGCCATTCAGACTGGTTTGCAAACTCATGCAAACTCATTAAAAATAATAATGGAAATTTTTTTCATGTAGTCAGCCTTTCTCTGACTTTTTTTTTTTTTTTTTTTACACAAACAGTAGGCCTAACTCCAACCATAATCGCTAACTACCCATAAAATCAGAGGGAAATAATTGGATACTTAATAAAGAAAAATTAAATATAAAAAAAAATAATGATCTGAAATGCCGTTTTCTGTCTGTTCCTGTAGCTGAGATATCTGGACAGCAGGGAGGATGAGCAGATCAGAGGAATCACAATGAAGTCCAGCGCTATTTCATTACATTGCACAACAGGTAATGCCATCGCGGTCTGGAGCTTTACTGATTCAACACCATGTATTGCTGTACCTAATACGGTTAAGAGCTGTATCTTTGTCACTGCAGGAGGAAATGATTACCTCATTAATCTGATCGACTCTCCCGGTCATGTGGACTTCTCCTCGGAGGTGTCCACTGCCGTCAGACTGTGTGATGGGGCCATTGTTGTTGTTGATGCCGTTGAGGGAGTGTGTCCGCAGGTATAATCCTTGACTCGAGTGTATTTTTTTTGTCAATATTCACTGTATAAGTTATATTGCGTTTTAAACAGATTGCGTAGAAATTACACACTGTTATGCACTTTTTATTTGGTCATTAATTTCATGTAAAAATAGAGAAATTGCCATTACAATTTCATGTAATTGCATCTCTGATTACAACTTAAGTACCGAAAACAGGGTTGGTTATGTCCTTCATTTACATTTCAGTAAATTGATTCTTTGTTCACAACAATGATTCCTCTTTTGTTTGTATCATCACTAAATGGTCATCAGATGTTCACTAAAGGCATCAAAAATGATCAAGTTTTAGATTACGAAAGAACAAATATATAGCGCTTTTTACAGTTTTATCTCTTGAATTTTGAATCTGGTTGTCAACAATAGCTGTGTTGTGAAAAAGATGTCTCAGATCTTTAGGCTCTACACCACATCATCCTGTAACAGCATCTCGTTCTTTTCTGCTTTAGACGCAAGTTGTTTTACGACAAGCTTGGCTGGAGAATATTCGTCCTGTTCTTGTCATCAACAAAATTGACCGGCTGATTGTGGAGCTGAAACTCACTTCACAGGAGGCGTACACCCACCTGCAGAAAATACTAGAGCAGGTCAGTCAGAGCTCCAAGACATGGCTGAAGCTCTGGAACACACAATCCAAAATATGTCATGTTTTTATGACATTTTATTTCGTTTATAGGGTCAACTTATACTGTATCAAATGTAAAATGTACTTATACAGTAAAAATGTTACAAAGTGTACAAAATGTTTTTAAAAGATCTTTCTTGTATTTTTTTTATATAATTTATATAATGTCCGTATTGGGGCCAGTAAGATTTTCTTTCTTTTTTTATTTTTTTACACATACTTTGCTGATACATTATATTTTTACAGCAAGGACACATCAAATTGATCAAAACTGACAGTAAAGACATTTATAATCTTAAAAAGATTTCTATTTACAATAGGGCTGCTCCCTAATAGTCAACTAAACTTTAGCTCTAATGTTAACCTAGATAACCTAGTTAACCTAGTGCGCTAATATTAGGCTCATATCCAAGTGTTTGTGCGGAGTGTAGAAGGTAAAGTATTGCACGATTACTGCATGGCATGGAGGCGCTGGCGCGATCACTTGATAACAGCAGACACAACTTTAAATACTCCTTTATTTTAGGTCATACAGATTAGAGTAATTCAAAACTGTAAAGGGTCTACTTTTTTTTTTGTATACTCACAATAACAACAAAATGTTTTGCTTTTGTAAAAAAAAACACACAAAACCAGGATGCGCTTTCTGCCGTCTTGGTCTCTGTGAACTGGAACTCAGCGTAAAGGCTACTTGCCTCACAGATGTGAGAAATATATCTATAGAAAGCTTGAAATTTCTTCTTTTAAACTAACCAATTCAAATACTCTCTGATTATGTAATCCGTATGAAAGGTGCATTTTTTCTCTAAAGGCACGTCCACTATAGGCTACTGCGGAGATGGCGAGTCAGCATCGTCAGCTTCATCTTTGCAGCCGACTGACTCTAATACACTAATCAAAATGTCTCCTTGCTATTTTTTCCGACACATTCATAATCATTAATTTTGATAGTGCTTTATGGCAAGCTTTATGTGTGCGCTTGAGCTTGGAAAAGGCTATATATTACACCCATATATATATATATATATATATAAGAGTTTCATTACGGTTTAGTATTCCCCTCATATATACTGTATTTAAGTCATTACATTCATATAAACATACGATTAGTCGACCGGTGGCTTAAATGAACGACTACTAGTTCACTAGAAAAATCTTTAGTCGGAGGCAGCCCTAATTTACAATAAATTCTGTTCTGTTTATCAAGGAATTCTGGAAAAGAATGTATCACGGTTTCCACAAAAATATTGTTCTTAACACTTTGATAATAATAAGAAAAGTTTATTAGAATGGTTTCTGAAAGATCATGTGATAGTTTTTGCATTAAAGTATATTTAGTATATTTTAAATATAAGCTATTTAAATAATTAATAAACAATATTTAGTAAATAATAAATGTTATCATTTTTAAAAAATCTGCATTTTTGGACTGGAGAAATTTTGGTAATTTATGGTATGACATGTCTCTGAGCAAAGATGAAACTCTATGGCTATAAATGTTTGGTTCTGCCTATTCTACAGGTGAACGCAGTTACCGGCACGTTATTCACCTCTAAAGTTCTGGAGGAGAGAGCGGAGAAAAACGCAGAAGCTCAGAGCAGCTGTACAGAGAACGACAGCGGAGATCAGGTGTACGACTGGAGTGCGGGTTTAGAGGAAACCGATGACTCTGACCTCTACTTCAGTCCTGACCGGGGAAATGTGGTATTTGCCAGTGCTATAGACGGCTGGGGCTTCAGGTACGTGTTACCCTTTCTGAAACTGAGGGTTTTTTAAACATCTTGTATAATGCTTTAATTTAAAAGCAACTTACAATTTGGCTTTCACCCATTACATCCTGGCATTGGTTGTAGTACTTACGATGGCTCACAAGATGGCAATACTATACTAGATTTCAGCATCAGGACTCCCCACCCTTCTAATGTATTGCACATTTTTGAGGTGTTACATAACTGTGGTTTTAGATACTTGAAATAAGTGCTAAAGTACTAATATGACTGGTGTAGGTGGACATTTCTAAAAGCTGAGCAAATAGAACAGAGCACTCTGGTGAGCATGAGGATGTTTTTGGACCAAGGCACACCACATTCAGCACAGTTTATACTGTAAAAACACTCCAGAGTAAAGTACCAATTTGCATTTTTAGATTAAATGAATAGGTCAGTTTAGATTAAATGAAATTTAGAATAGGATTTAGATTTAGGTTTAGATTAAGTGAAAAGTTGTTCATTAATCATTTAATCACACATGTGCCATTCCAAAATGTGAAAAATTGTAAAAAATGTGTTCTTAGACAATGTCTGAACTGCTCTTTTCCATACAATGAAAGTGGAATGTGACATGCCACATACAAGTACCAATTAATTTATCTGCAAGATTAATTTTCACAGAGGCTATATTATCATTTGGCCTAGAAATAATTTTTTCAGTCCATTGTTGTTCAGTCCACGAAGGAAGCCTTTTTTTAAATTTCTAAATATCGTTAAGTTGTGCTGAACTGATTCAAATGAGACATCGATCTCTCAATCAGAAACAGAGAAACGCACTCCCTTTTTTGATATCAGAGTTGATTGATATCAGCTATTTTGGGCATTGGCCATTTTGAATTTTGTTGTAAAATGTTGTATTTTTATCGTATCATTACAAAACTCGTGTCGTCGACACCATGCTGAATGGGATGAAGTAAAATGGCAAATAACAAGTGCAAATAATGATGCTGAATTGTATTTTCTGTAATGCTCTGACAGAATCCATCAGTTTGCTGAGATGTACAGTCAGAAAATGGGTATCCGCTTCTGGGTTCTGCTCAAGACTCTGTGGGGCGATTTCTACCTCAACGCCAAAGCCAAAAAAATCATGAAGGGAGCTCAGGTACAATCATTTCTGAGAGATAATACACATTAACATGGTTTATATACTTGTAGCATGGTAATACATTGGTATTTGGTATATTTTGAAACATTAAATAATGCCACGGTATTACGATTTTTTGCCATTGTACCACCTCATTCATTTTTTGTAGGGGTTTTCAATAGAGTCATGTTGTTTTGCACCCGAGAATTTTTTTTTTATGTGCATTATTTACGTAATACAGGTCTATGTTGTGGTGCATTAAATACTTTTAAGCGGAAAATTTGGCTATAGAGTGTTTGTTACATTATATACTTGGTTTGACCATCTCTGTAAATGTTAATTCATAAGCAGCCCATACGTGTCTGCTGTCCTCCTTTGAAGGACTGACAGGAAGTGGGCTGAAAGAGCTACATGAGTGATGTGACAGCAGAAGCCCTCCATTAGATTCTCTGGATTTGTAGAGCCATTTAGGACATTCAAATATGCTAATGGACGTCAACCTCACCTTAGTAACTAGAGAGCATATACACATGCAAACATTAGTTTCAAGCCTGTGGAACATCCTTTCACTGATCCGAACATAACAGACCTGGATACAGTGTTATAAGGGTCAATAACGTGACACTCATATTTTGTATTTTGGCTCTAGCAAAAAATGAAAATTATACAGACAGATTTGACTTCTACACTTCTGTGATGGACTCATTTTATATTTCGGAATTAAAATTCAATAACAATTCTGAAATACTATTTATTTTTAAAAAGTATACTACTGTAAAAAATTTGTTTGGTAATTTTTTTTTTTTGATAGAAGTCTCTTATGCTCACCAATTTGATAAAAAATACAGTAAAAACAGTAATATTGTAAATAAAAATATTATTAGATTTTAAAATAAATCTGTTCTATTTTACTTTTTTTTTTTATGTAATTTATTCCTGTCAACATCATTACTCCAGTCTTCAGTGTCACATGATCCTTCAGAAATCATTCTAATATGCTGATTTGCTGCTCATGAAATATCTCTGATTGTTATCAATGTTGAAAACTGTTCTGCTGCTTAATTTTTTGCATTCAAAAGAACAGCATTTATTTGAAACAGAAATCCAAATGTTTTTACTGACACTTTATCGAAATTAAGATTAAAGTCAGAAAATCTACCATTGACTTTGATATAATGTTCACCATTTAACATTGTGATTGGTCAACTTTCTTGCATTTATTTGCATACTGTGATTGGCCCTTTCCTGCATCTGATAACCACGTTTGTGTTGCATGTTGATTCAGCTCTGAAACAGCATAACACAGAACCACTGTTTTAGGTTAAAATGAGTCTGTTTTAACATACAGAAGTTGGTTTAACTTATTGGTCCACTTTCCTGTACTATCCATATTTCTGAGCAGTGAGCACATTTATAGCGTGTGTGTTTTAAACTTGATTTGAAAAGATTTAGCAAAACCATATATTTTGAAGCTCATTTGTCATTGGCCCTTTATTTTGTGCATTGGTTAATAAGAGCACTCTTGTTAGAGATGTTTATAGTAATGTAGGTCGAAGATCTGAATAATGAACTCTTTGAAGATTTATGCCTCAATCTGCAGTTACCAGATGATTTAGACCGCCAGCCGTACAATGCTCAGACGAAACAGTGTTTTCGACCTAGACCGATCAGACACTGCCATTATTCCACTCTGTCAGACAGATCTCATTCAGAGATGGTTATGGAGGGCGACGTGACCTCCAGACGACAACATTGATTACAGAGTCAAGCCTAACTTAAGCCTTTAAACTCATTTGAGCTCAGATGTTAGCTGAGTTTGACCCCATTCAGTCACATTTGAAGCTCTTTATTATATGTCCAAAAAGGCAACTAATGAAGCAATGCGGCACTGGGCTGCTTACACAATGTCTTAGTTTGTGTATGCATTCTATTTTTCATATAAATGAATATTTCCTAACTTTGTTCTATATACTGTCTTAATGGACATCACGCTCAACAACTTTTTCTTCTTTTCACTTCACAGTCCAAAGGAAAGAAACCTTTGTTTGTGCAGCTTGTCCTGGATAACATCTGGAGTATGTATGACGCTGTGGTCACTACAAGGTAACTTTCTGTATGAACTAATTTGTCTATACATATGAGAAATTTACACCAACAAATGACTTATCTGTCCACACTGAAAATGAAAATGCTGGGCATATTTGACATTTAATATAAACTTTCTAGCTCCAAATTCAAAAATAATTTCACATTTCTTCTACATAAATAACCCATTTTAAATACACATTCATCTTTCCAGAGGTGAAGTATCCCTTTAACTGCAGTAAATCTGAAATAAAATAAATTATAAATATTTGATGAAAATTTAAATGGATTTAAAATATTAAATAATACTATAATAGTAAATAAGACTAACATAAACTAATGGTATTAAATGGACCTTAGCAGTGCTAACATTTTTATGAAATCAAAGTTGATTGTTTATTTTATGAATGCATGTTCCCGGTCTAATTGTGCATAATTCATCAGTGCGCATTATTCAAATAAATAAATATATACAGTGTCTTGCCAAAGTATTCGTACCCCTTAAAGGATTAGTTCAAAATGTCCTGATAATTTACTCACCCCCATGTCATCCAAGATGTCCATGTCTTTATTTCTTCAGTCGAAAAAAATTAAGGTTTTTGAGGAAAACATTCCAGGATTTCTGTCCATATACTGGACTTCAATGGCAACCAACGGTTTGAAGGTCCAAATGTCAGTCTTAATGCAGCTTCAAAGGCTCGACACAATCCCAGTGGAGAAATAAGGGTCTTATTGGGTCCAAATGTCACACACCTCTCAATAAAAGGTCTATAAGCTGAAAATGGATATAAGAGCAAAAACCAAGCCATGAGATCAAAAGAATGCCTTGCAGAGATTTGAAGGTTCACAGGAGCACATGGCCTCCATAATCCCTAAATGGAAGAAGTTTGGAACAACCAGGACTCTTCCTAGAGCTGGTCTTCTGGCCAAACTGAGCAATTGATGGAGAAGGGCCTTGGTTAGAGTGGTGACCAAGAAGCTGATGGTTTCTCTGGTTGAGCTCCATGATCATATATACAGAGATGGGAGAAACTTACAAACATCACTGCAATACTCTACTGATCTGGGCTTTATGGCAGAGTGGCCAGACTCAAGCAGGGACTGGGGGACTGCCACAAATCAGTTTTTTGCTTTGTCATTATGGTGTTTGGAGTGTAGATTGATGTGAAAAAAGGTCATTTAAAGTAGTTTAACATAAGGCAGCAACATAACAAAATGTGAAAAAATGAAGGGGTACGAGTACTTTGGCAAGACACTGTATATATCCAGTATATATGCATATGTGTATCTCACTTGACTGTTTTCACATTTCCAGGGACAAAGAAAAGGTGGAGAAGATGGTGACTTCTCTGGGGATAAAAGTCATGCCTCGTGACCTAAAACACTCGGACCCCAAAGTGCTCCTCAGTGCCATCTGTAGCCAGTGGCTTCCTGTGTCTCAAGCCGTGCTCTGTATCCTTTACTACACAAACACTGGCGCTCGTTGAAAAACACTTCCATTCAAGTTTTTTTCTCTATTCGAGTTGAAGAAAGAAGAAAGAAGTCTCTTATGCTCACCAAGGCTGCATTTATTTGTTAAAAAATACAGGAAAAATATTATTATTGTGAAATATTATTACCATTTTAAAAAATGATATTTAAATATATTTTAAAATGTAATTTATTCCTGTGATGCAAAGCTGAATTTTCAGCATCATTACTCCAGTCTTCAGTGTCCCATGATCCTTCAGAAATCATTCTAATATGATGATTTGCTGCTCAAGAAACAATTCTTATTATTATCAATGTTGAAAACTGTTGTGCTCCTTCATATTTTTGTGGAAACCGTGATGCATATTTTTCAGGATTCTTTGATGAATAGACAGTTAAAAAGTCTCTACAGCTGAGTGGTGCAGAAATTACACAGATTAACTTTGAATCCCTCTAGAGTAAGGTTTTAGGTAATAATACAATGCTTGACTAAAACAAAGTAGGGGAATACATTTGATAAATAAACATAGGTTTAACCTCTTCATCTTGTTTCTTGGAGTGTCCAAATGTCTGAATTTCAGAGTATAGTTTCTAGAAACGTACAACACACAGTCCTCTGTTAATTATACAGACCCTCTAGTGACGTTAGCCACATCAGCACTAGGCAGTTGACTGGCGTTGTCCACCTCCTCAGCCGTGATCTCACCAGCTGTATGGGAAGGAAACACAGAAACCGACCGTTATTAGACGGCAATTTGATTGACACGGGCACGCCTCGCAAATACTGTGGATGCAGGTGCTCGGAGTGACACGTTACTGCGACTAACACTTTTGGTCAAATTTCAGTTGTTTCCCTAAACATGTAATTGAGTGATTCTCAAAATACTTCTCAAATGTGGAGTTTTGGCCTGCCTGGCAGGTGTTTTATGTTTGTGTGTTGTTGTTTTTTTTGTTTCGTTTTTTGTGAATGGAAAGGAGTTGGAGCTTTTCAAAGTTGGGTGAACCATTACTTTTAAAGCATTACAAATGTTTGCTTTTTAGTAGTGAGGACTACTGGATATGTTAGATAAACTAGTTTAACTTAAAATTGACCTACAGTTGCATGAATGGTAGCTTGTTTAAATCCTCAGACGTGTGTAGCCTCCCATGAAAATGGTGATTTTGTTCTGTCTCACCTCACAAGTCTTCATCTTCTCGACTGTATCCAGTATTAAAGTCATAGAAACCTCACAATTCTGACAATTTTGTTGGTCAAACTCAACGTTCAACCCTGTTACCAAAGTTGTTATAAGAAAAGTATCCTCAATCCAATACTTTTCTTACATTTATTTGAAGTACACTACTGTTCAAAGGTTTGGAATCAGTCAACTTTTTGTTTTTGAAAAGAAATTATTACTTTTCAGCATGGACACATTAAATTGATCAAGAGACAATCAAGATATTTATAATGTTAGAAGAGAGTTTTGGTCCATATATATGCTGTTTTTTTTTTTTTTGTTTTTTTTTTTAGCTTTGTGTTCATCAAAGAATCCTAAAAGATTATCACAGTTTCCATAAAAATATTAAGCAGCACAACTGAACTTCTAAAATTCTGCTTTGCCATCACAAGAATACAATTTTAAAAACAGTTATTTTAAGTTGTAATAATATTTCATAATATTATGTTGTGTATTGTATTAATTTACTGTTGTTTTAATCAATAAATGCAGCCTTGGTGACCGTAAGAGAATTATTTCAAAAACATTTAAAAAATCTTACTTACCTAAAACTTTTGAAAAGTGTGTAAAATTATCAATAACGGCAAACCAATATTTGCAAACCTAGCTTAATTTAGACAAAATTTGCAAACATGTTACCTATTCAGGTGTTAATTTATTTAAAATAAAGTGCATGTAAAATGTATTTATTTGGACCTCTCAGATTTTGCTAAAAGAGCTTATATAAACAAACTGGTAACACTTTAAAGTCTCATTTATTACCATTAGTTAATGCATTAACTAACATAAACTATCAATCAGCAAAATATTTGTACAGCATTTATTAACCTTTGTTAATGTTAGTTAATAAAAATGTTCATGTTCATGTTAGTTCACTGTGCATTAACTAATGGTAACAGATACAAATTTGGACCTTAAAAATGCAGTTGTGCTGTCCTCTGTGTATGTTCTGTACATAACTTGACAGCCAGGTAAACTCTTTCCTAACATCAAGACTCTGAAGTCAATAAACCTGTGGACAGGAAGAGACTATGAAAGAGTTTACCTGGCTGTCAGGTTATATACAGAACATATACCAAGGACAGCAATGCTGCAGAAGTATTGTGAATTAGTTCATGTTATCTGATGCATTTAAGTAATGTTAACAAATGAAACCTTATTGTAAATGTTAAAAAAAGCATGTGATATCTACATCTACATCCTGAGGTTGACATATAACGTTTTTTGAAGTTAAGCACCATATTTCACTGACCATTTGTTTAAAAACAAAAACAAAAACATATCATGCTCTGTTTTGTACCCTATTTGTGGAACGTGCCAGTCGAGTGTGTTCTCTTTAACTGTGTTACTCAGCGATGGTGTGTGAAAAGCTGCCCAGCCCAGCTGAGATCTCGGCTGAGAGAGTGGAAAAGCTGATGAGCGTGGGAGCGCGCAGGTTTGACTCTCTGCCCGAGAAAACACAGGAGCTAAAAAAAGGTGAGTGCGTGTTAACGGCTACAGCAGAGGATGTGATTCACACAGCATTTCCTACCACCAGACTCCCATCTGTGGATACAAAACTCACACTCGTATTGCACGCGTGTGCTCTTCACTCAGGAAAACGGCGCTCTTAGATCTTTTCTAGCACTTTCTGCTCACTGGAAGCTTCATAAGTCGACAGTACCTGTCTGCGCACTGTATTTGGATTGAACAGCTCCACTTTTGGCTTGTGGCTTTTTTAAGCTGTATGATGGTGCAGTGGCCTTTTGTTGCGTTCCTCTTCTTTGAAAGGCAATATTTCACCCAGAAATTAAAAAGATGTCATCATTTACTCCCTCATGTTATTCCAAAACCATATAATCTTCCTTCTTCCGTGGAAACACTAAAGATGCTTAGCCCGAATGTTCAAGATGTTCTTTTATTGCGGTCAATCAAAAAGGCATCATGAAAACACAAAAGCACCATAAAAGTTGTCTGTATATCTTGTGCGCTGAAGTCATATGATAGCTGTGTGTGAGTAACAGACTTAGGTGTGGTTATTTAGGTTATTTTGGTACAATTGAGATACTATTATAGTTTTTATTCATATTTATATATTTTGTTTACAGTATATTCTCCTTTTTTGTTTTAATTTCAGATAAAGTTTTAGTAATTTTGTTGTGTTTTTTTGTAATTGTATCTTTTTTTTAATTTTTATTATTAATTAATAGGTTTTGTTCATTTTTATTTGTTTTGTTTTTTTAGTACATCAAGTTGGGACATTTTGTCTTGGCGATTAGCTGAAATAATACAAAAGAAATTATGTATATTTTTATTTCAGTTAACAAAAATGATGCATGATCAGCAGTTTCATGTGAGGAAAAAGTTCAGATGTCGCTCTTGCGTATGCCATACTGCCATATCACGTCCGCCAGCAGAAAGTGGCTTTATTTGAAAGTGACTTCTGTGTGAGCCGTGGTTCATACATTGCTATACACTATTGACAAAATCTCCCCGAAAGTTTGCAATGTGACCAGACCTTTATAGAAAAAACTTAATTCAAAAAGAATATTCTGTCCTCATGTTGTTTCAAACCTGTATGCTGATATATTTTTTTCTATAGAATAGAATAAATTAAAATCATGATTTGCTGAAAACATTCCATTTCAGAGTAGCACACAAATGTATTAGTGCATATTAAAGGGTAACTCTCAACAAAATTGAACCTAGGCTCTTTTTGTTAATGTACCCGAGTCAAACTTTCATGTAAAAGCATAATTAGAATGGAAACGCCACTTTTAAGATTGACCGTATTTTCATTTTAGGTCAAAATGCCTGTTGAATGGGAGTGCATGGGGCACTTCTATGATAGCATCAAAAATCGTTATTTTTAAAACGTTAAGAAGGCTCGACACAACATGAAACTGTGCTCGAAGTATCACCAGTGGCTCTACACATGAACTCGAGCACTGACTACATTGTTTGTGTACCCAAAGTTTACTAAAAAGAAAGTTTTTTATACGACTTACTTTATCAGTTAGTGTTTCTGGTGGCTGGAATTTTGTCAGTCAAAAGTAGTCGATCTCCGAATGCAACGTAATGAACTGACTCCATATGAGGAAATGTCATGAACTTGTCATTTCAATGAAAAGCATGATAACTTAGCTAAAAAATGATCCATGAATTTATATGGAAACAAGCTTTAGGAGCTTTCCATCTGTACTCTCCTCATGTTACGTTGCATTCGGAGATCGACTACCCTGTCCACGCATTTTCAGCGCTGCATTTTTTTTTACAGCATGTCTTTAGTAAATCCTGATAGAAGTTTTTTAACGGCAAAAGAGGGTTTGCCCTGGTGCGAGCTGTTAGTAAATCTGGCCCAAGGCTTTTCATGCTCGGTTTGAAGTGAGTGACAAGATGCATGAAACGCATGCAATGACATTCACTGCTAATATATGACTGTACATGATGTCAGAATGTTTTATTTTTGGGTGAACTATTGGTATTATAAATAATGGTTTAATTTAGAACCAAAACAATTAAGTTGGGTGGTCCATTAAACTCTTAAGTTCTTAGTGTCACAAAGAGATTATCTAGATCTTTAGAAAACCGTCTACATTAGTGGACAAAAGTCATGTTCTGCAAGGCAAATTTTCACCCTTTATTAAAATATTCTAAAAAATTTGTTTAAGATTTTGTAAGCATCCTGCAGTTTTACTTGTAGTCACTTGGTTCATATGTGAAACCTGCCAAATTGTGTACATAATTTTTGTCCAGGCGGTCATACAAAGAAATTATGAACACTTGCATAAAACAAGTGAGAACCAGTGAAAGATTATTTACTGATTATGTTGTAGTCAATTTATGCTTTTTCATGTGAGCTTTTTGTTTTTCTATACATTTTTGTTTTGTATAGTCAAATAAAACCTGTAGCTGTAGTTTGCCTTTTTTGCAAATTCATTTTGTCAGATAATACCTTAACCAAGTTTAGTGTTTTGTTCTTCCCTCATAATTAAAATATTTAAAAATGTATATAAAATATTTTCCTCATATTCTGATGATTTAATCGAACTTTTGTAGGATCATTAAAACAAATATCCTTTCTGGACATCACTTTTGGCCACTACTTTGGTTCTGCTGCTTTAAAAGGCCCAGAAGTCGAATGCAGTCAGTGGTAAAAGTTGCCAGAAGGCATTTGTTTTTCTAGCCTTCACACAATTGCTACAAGAGTTTGTGTAGTAGCAGGATGCTTTTAATACCGTGTGGCCTGAGGCTGAGGTTTCTTTGAGCTCATGCATTAAAAAGCAAAGCGCTCCTCAATTCTGGCTCACGGATTGTAATCTCACGCTTTTAAAGTCATTTCTGATGGCGCTTAGGTGTGAAATTTAGTTTGATTTTGTATTCATATAAAAGGACCACACCGTGTCCCATCCATATTGTGTTCAAAGTCCGAATTGTACAATTACAGTAGTGTTGCTGGCATTAAATAAGACTTTCTTTTTAATCTATTTGCTCTGTGTGTCTGTCCCCTGTAGCATTTCTAGATTGTTCGGCTGATGAGACGGCGCCTGTAATTGTCTTTGTGTCAAAGATGGTTTCCGTGGACTCCAAAGCTCTGCCACAGAACAAACAGAGGTATTGAACGTTTTTTTGGTTTATTTTCAGATAGGCGTTAGTTATAGAGAGCTTGTATTGTTGTGGTTCTGTACTGTAGCTGGCATGTGACTTTCTAATCCTAAAACTGCTGTTCTCCAACTTTCTCATTGTGATTTATGACTATAGGAACAGGGCCTGTTTATCATTCACCTCATATTTAATCATTATAATTCCGATAATTAATTCAATTAGCTAACCCTCTGGTGCTGTTCGATCATTTTTTACCAAAATGTTTTACTTTTTTGGGTGTTTTTAGAATTTTTTACTTCATCTAAATAGTGCGAAACTTGGTAAAGGTTTTGGCACGTACTATGTGAACACAAATAAAGAATCATGGACTCAAAAAGGTTAAATGGTCCTGAAAAAAACCGACAAACTTGTACTGTTCGCGGTCATAAATGACCACATTGGAAACAAATGGGAAGCAAATTTCATCTAGTGGAAACGTTTGGTACTGTGCCCATACAAAATCTTACCGAAAGCTCTTTTTATTTTTTTTATGTTAACCTCAAATTTGGAACACAACTTCTTTAGATTTATGGCTGTGAATTTAATGTTTCAGGTTTTTTTATTTTTATTTCAGAAATAATCTGCCAAGTGTCTTCTTTAAAAAGAGACCGAACTGCAGTCTCTGCTCCAAAGCATTCAAGATTTATGACAGTTTAAGGTGGAAAGCTTCAGGTCTATGCTCAAAAAGTGAATAACAGGTAATAAATGGATCATAACTATTCCATAAATATAATTTAGCACCATAAAATTCCCTAAAAATATGAAATAAAAAACAGTATTGAACTAAAATATAGCACATTCATTTCATTGAGGAAAAAAAAGCTGTCAAGCTGTCAATACATGTTAGCTAGATTATATTCTCTACCTGTCTAGCAATGTGTGTTGTGTTTATGCTTAAATATGACTAAATTATGGTTTGTCTTTTTTAAAAACTTCTATCACATGATTTGTATTGAGTTCACATCAAGCAAGGCTAATGCGATTTTACGTACAGCATGTTTTGCACTTCAGACTTTTTTTCATATTTTCCGGTTAGAGAACAGTCATGTTGCATCACCAAAACCAGCGAGCATTGATGTTCACTGTTTTGTTAAATTATTAAAATAATAACATAATCTCAGGGGGAACATCAAGTAAATATTTCAGGTTGAAGTGGTTAAAAAATTGTTTGGCAATCCTTGCCCTAGTGAAACAGGATGTCACGACATGGCTTACCGCTTAAAAACATACAATATGAATGATAATATACTTCAGTTCACACATTTTCTGAAGAAAATAAAATATTTATTTCACATTTATTAAATAAAATAATACATTTTATACAATACGAAAGAGTTTACTTCATTTAAAGATGGGTTTTTTTGTTATTATTTTGAATAAAAGACTAGGCGGATAAAAATGCTTATATTTTAATGGGTGCAAATATTTGTGAAGGGCGCTGTATATAATATAATAATATTCCTTATGTTAATTTTCTTTCCAGCGTAGCACATATGAATAACTAGATCTGTTAAAAAACTATTCACAAAACTATTATAATAACCAATTGGACAGAAGGTCTTTCTTGCTACACTGACAATTGACAGGTGAATTGAGAAAATATAAATATTTAATTTATAAAGTAATAGTAAAATAATATAAAGTATATTGTTGCTCCTATGACAATAGGACTATTTAGCTTTTTCCCTGGATATGTTTAGAAAATGGTCTTGAATGTTGTTTTGTCGCATGCAGCATCATTTACAAAATGAGCCTTTTTCTGTCTCCGTCACGTAAACGTGAAGACACATTGTAATTTTGTTTTTCATATTTTTGTTTTGGTGGCTTAATGTGAGGAACATTCCACACATATGTCTCCACATGGACAAAAACAGCCTTTAGGCATCATAGATAAACGTCTGCTGGTAAATCTTCCACGAGAAGGACAGATGTTTTCTTTTGTAGATGGTTTATAGGACTTCGATTTGAGTCGCTCACATAATTTATATCAGCGAGGATTAGACTATCATTCCGACTTAAACTATGTTCTGCAACCACATGTAATTCCTAAAGACTTTTATTTACTTGGATTTGCCCTTGGTGAATGTTAATTTTGGATGCTGGCTTTACTGCACAACAAAGACAAAATGCAGTGACATTATTGTTAAAGGGATAGTTCACCCAAAAATGTAAATTCTGTCATAATTCACTCATCCTTATGTTGTTCCAAATCTGTATGAGTTTCTTTCTTCTGCTGAACACAAAAGTAGATATTTTGAAGAATGTTGGTAACCAGACAGTTGACGGTAGACATTGACTCCCATAGTAGGAAAAAAAAAATACTATGGAAGTCAATGGCTACCGTGAACATTCTTCAAAATATCTTCTTTTGAACCCTTTAAGACATAATACAATTTCTTAGACTGTAAAGGAAGAAATGGTCTTAACTGTGCTCTGATGCACAGAATGTGAAATTAATATCAAATAAATCAAAATGATTTTTTCTTAGCTCCAGTATTGGTGTAGTTACTGAGTGGTGCTTTTGTAGAGCAGTAGGACATTTAAAGGAGATCTTTTGGGATTTAAAAAAGGCAATTGATCCTGATTGATTTCCCTTTTTAGCTATCCAGTAGAGATTATTCCAGTACCATATGAGTAGATTTCTGATAAAAATTGGTACAAAAATTCCAGTTTATCCAGGGGAATCTGATTTGATTCCCATCGAATTCCCTATATGATCGTTTTAGGATTGGTTCCAAATGATGAGAGGAGTTCCAAAAAGAATCCTGTATACATTCCTTCAGGCATTTTGACGAAGACGAGAGCTCTAGGATCCTGAATAATAGATCTCTCTCTCTCTCTCTCTCTCTCTGTGTGTGTGTTTGTTTTGAGTAAGTTTACTATAGCCCTTGGGCTCTACAAACTTAATGGACCTTGGCCAAACAGTGATGTAGCAGTTGATCGATACGGCACCTTGCTTGCTCTGTTTGTGTACTGTATGTGTGTGAGCACAAGTTTGTGCTGCTGTTCTTGTCCTTTGTTGCTGGACTATGAAAATTGATATCCTACAGTAATGTTGCTTGCTTAGATCCTGTCCCTGTTGATGTCTTTTGTGTCTGGACTCAATTGAAACAAATGTTTTTCAGTTTTCATCCTCCTAAGTGAGATGACATCATGTCAGCGCTGAGGAACAATGCCTGTTGCAGATCCAGGTGCATACGCTAGATGGCGCTCTCAGCCGTGTCAAACTCCTCAAATGACCCCAGATCTGAGGGCATGAGCTGCTCAGACTCTTTGTTCTCGAGTCAGTGTGTCAGTCAGCTCCCAGACGGCCCCTTTAGGACTGACCTCAGATCAGACATTTTCCATTATTCATCGGGTCGGGTGGAAGTGTACAATGAAATTTGGTGGTGTTACAGATAATTCAGTCAAGTGGGTTTTTGTTTCCATCTGTGTCTTTTCAAACATTCCACCCACTCACAAAGTCTTACACTTGCATACTTTATTCGTCTGTCCGCTGTTTGCAACCCTTTTGTTCTCACTTTTTGTCTTCTTTCTCACCTTCTACAGTAGGTGACAGCCTGAAGTACAGGTGGGCGGTATGACCAAAATCTTATATCATGGTATGATTAATTTTACATCAGATAAAAATACAATACAATGAAAAATAGTTTATATATGAACAAACAAACAAACAAAAAACAAGTATTATTGACAGTTTCTGGATAATCCAGTATGTATATATGTATGTATGTATGTTTGTTTGTGCGCATGTGTGTGTGTGTATATTATGGGGGGCGAAACAGGAAATAATAATATGTAAATCTAAATATATAGTTATAACTGAATATTTAGTTACAAATCTGAATATATAAATATAACTCTGCATATATAGTTATAAGTCTGAATATATAGTTATAACTCTGAATATATAAATGTAAATCCGAATATATAGTTACACATCTGATTGTATAAATGTAAATTTTAATATATAGTTATAACTCTGAATATATATTTATAAATCCTGAATATATAATTATAACTCTGAATATATAAATGTAAATCTGAATATATAGTTATAACTGAATATTTAGTTATAAGTCTGAATATATAAATCTAATTAATGTAATATATATAAATGCCGTTCAAAAGTTTGGGATCGGTAAGATTAATTTTTTCCAATAAAGTCTCTTATGCAAGGCTGCATTTATTTGATTAAAAATAAAAATAAACTGTAATATTGTTAAATATTACGGCAATTTAAAATAACTGTTTTCTATCTGAATATATGTAAAAATATAATTTATTCCTGTAATGCCATTGTGAATTTTATGTAGACCAGTCTTCAGTGTCACATGATCCTTCAGAAATCCTTCATTCTAATATGCTTATAAATATAATATAAAACATATATATATTATGCAAACACAAACTCCTTTGTTAAAAGGTGATTAATCGCAATTAATCGATTTGACAGCACTAATCTAAATCTATATGTATGTATGTATATAGTTGTTTTTATTATTAATTTATTATTAATTAATTTACTTTATAACAACAGCCCTTGAAAATAACAGTTTGTCAAATAACAAATCATTCCTGCCCACTATATATAGATATATCTACTGGTTGACACATTTCTACCGTTACACTATATGGTCTATCACCCAGCCTGGAATGATTTTGAGGCCTTTGTTCTCACCCTTTGACCTCACCCTCACTGTTTTATGTCGACTGGGTAAGCGTGACACTGGACAGTCGACGATATGGCTCGCTGATGTCGAAGCGAATTATCTGGACTTTAATGTGTGGAGAGACAGTTGCACTTTTAAATTATTAGAAGCAGATGGCCTGGGCAAAACCCTGAAGGCCTTTGACGGCACTTCTGTCTTTGAGTGTTGTTTTGACAGAGGGGGCTGTGGAACATGTGCAGACCCTTGCAGGCTGCATGTAGCTTTTCACTGGCTGCAGGAGCTCCCGTGTAGCTTTAGCTGGCGGATCCAGGGTGCAGCTAATAAAATCCATGCAGTGTTTGTGTAGAGCAGGAAGAGTGATTAGAGGCATGCATGTGACTGTCAGAGCTTACACGCAAGAAACACTGTTCTGGAACCAGTTGCTTTCTTGGCAACGTATTGAGATGGGTAACTGTAAGCAGGTGAAACGCTATTAGCATAACAGGATATTCAGTGGAAAACCTTTCTCTTTCAGGAAAAGGGTTGGATCGTGAAAAGTTGGCTTTAAGTGCCAGAATGAAGCCAGGTGGTTGGAGATTTATTGATATAATGCTCACAAGGCTGCATTTATTTGATGAAAAATATAGTAATATTTCAAATATTAACTATCAAAACAACTGAATTTTCAGCATCATTACTCCAGTCTTCAGTGTCACATGATCCTTCAGAAATCTAGCAGCTTATTTGCTGCTCAAGAAACATTTCTTATTAATGTTGAACACAGTTGTGCTGCTTAATATTTTTGTGGAAACCGTAATACGTTTTTTTTTTTTTTTTCAGGATTCTTTGATAAATAGAAAGAACAAAATATATATTTTTTTTTACATTATAAATGTCTGTACTGTCACTTTTGATTAATTCAATTCGGCCCTTGTTGAATAAAAGTTTAATTTCTTTAATTATGATATTCTTCTGACTGATGACAAACTTATGAACTGTTTTGCCTTTAATTGACCGGATAGTGGTGATGTGACAGGAAAGTGAGTAATTAAGCTATGTATTATAAATGTATTATTCAGAAATGACTTTTGTCTACATTGCCTGAATTCTGTATTGAACTCTATGTACTGTAGCAAGGCATCAAACTCCTCAGATTTGTATTGTTTTATTCTAAAATGTTTACTTTTTGTGTCAATTATGACTGTCATAATTAAGACTTTATCTCATATTTATCACTTTTTTGTCATAATTTTCACTTTTTGTGTGACTTAGTATCTCTACGCTGTCAGCGAATCATAACAGAGGTAATTTATATACAGAAGTCTTAAAGGTACAGTAGCTAAAACAGGCCGTTTGATCATAAATGGGTGAATAATGGTCATGAAAAACTCAATTACACTTTTTTTTTTTTTTTTTTTAAGGAAACTTGGTTAAAAGTGAATTCTTTAACAGTGTAGAATTGGTTTCCTTTAACTTTTGAACATTTTCACGTATACATTTTAACTGGAACCGAGTAATTTCTCTTCCCGGCACCAGCAAAACACCTTTTCCCCTGACTGAAGGAGACGGACAGATTGAACTGGATCGAGCCACGTTTAATTTAGCGTGTTGATTTTCAAGCGGTAATTTCCCTCGTCGCCATCTCGCCAAACACTTTTGATGCTTAAATACCTTCTACTCCGTGTGTTTCGAACGCCGTCTAGCTCGGTAGAGATCAACTCCATTTCCTTCGGGTCTGCTAGAGTCATCGAGGGATGAGCGCGATTTATTAACGGAAAAAGAGTTGGGCCGCGGTAATGTACTCCTGTTTATACAGTCTAACATCATACTGTTTCCTTCAATCAAGAATGCTGCGGTTAATATGCCACCGTATTTGGGCCTTGACCGCCAGCTCCCTGTTTATCCTCCCTGGCTGTGGGCCGTTCAGAGAGGAGATGGACGGCTCCCAGTGGCTCTTTAGTTTCTTTTTACATTCATTGTTTGCTTGCATTCACTTTCTGTTGTATTCAGTCACGTCTCACCCTCCTTTTCTCCAGACGGACGCTCTCTCTCTTGCTATCTTTGTTTCTTTTTCTGTCTCACTTTCTCTGTCTCATATTTTCCCCCAAACTTAAAGCAGTCAGCTTCAGGGTATCCAGGCATAAAGTTTCTTCCTGACCTGAGATGATCTTTTTTCTTTCTCACGTCTATGGAGTCTCTGCCCTACACACACACACACACACACACACACACACACACACACACACACACACACACACACACACAAACAAACACAAACAAACACATGGGTGTTTCTTCAACTACGAGCACTGTGTGTCCCAGCGGTTGAATTTAGTCTCTATTTGTTTATGAAGGTCACATTAAACTGTCTTATATATAAACCAGGCCATCATCATTTATTTTTGATACTTTTCAGTTGCCTTTTATGCATATATTTAAGGCTGTCATTCAATTAGTAAATTATTTATAAGGCAAAAAGTGGCTTTAGATTAGAAGTCAATGTATTGTGGGTTTCATTTCTGTATCACTGGATATCAGTGTATTGCTGACCTTAAGTTCACTTTTTTTTTTTTTTTTCACCAAGTATGACTCATTTTTTAGATGAATTATGAAAAAATGAAGCTAAAAATCACTGTGTGTGTTCATATATATATATATATATATATATATATATATACAGTGAGGAAAATAAGTATTTGAACACCCTGCTATTTTGCAAGTACTCCCACTTAGAAATCATGGAGGGGTCTGAAATTGTCATCGTAGGTGCATGTCCACTGTGAGAGACATAATCTAAAAAAAAAAATCCATAAATCACAATGTATGATTTTTTAACTATTTATTTATATGATACAGCTGCAAATAAGTATTTGAACACCTGAGAAAATCAATGTTAATATTTGGTACAGTAGCCTTTGTTTGCAATTACAGAGGTCAAACGTTTCCTGTAGCTTTTCACCAGGTTTGCACACACTGCAGGAGGGATTTTGGCCCACTCCTCCACACAGATCTTCTCTAGATCAGTCAGGTTTCTGGGCTGTCGCTGAGAAACACGGAGTTTGAGCTCCCTCCAAAGATTCTCTATTGGGTTTAGGTCTGGAGACTGGCTAGGCCACGCCAGAACCTTGATATGCTTCTTACAGAGCCACTCCTTGGTTATCCTGGCTGTGTGCTTCGGGTCATTGTCATGTTGGAAGACCCAGCCTCGACCCATCTTCAATGCTCTAACTGAGGGAAGGAGGTTGTTCCCCAAAATCTCGCAATACATGGCCCCGGTCATCCTCTCCTTAATACAGTGCAGTCGCCCTGTCCCATGTGCAGAAAAACACCCCCAAAGCATGATGCTACCACCCCCATGCTTCACAGTAGGGATGGTGTTCTTGGGATGGTACTCATCATTCTTCTTCCTCCAAACGCGTTTAGTGGAATTATGACCAAAAAGTTCTATTTTGGTCTCATCTGACCACATGACTTTCTCCCATGACTCCTCTGGATCATCCAAATGGTCATTGGCAAACTTAAGACGGGCCTTGACATGTGCTGGTTTAAGCAGGGGAACCTTCCGTGCCATGCATGATTTCAAACCATGATGTCTTAGTGTATTACCAACAGTAACCTTGGAAACGGTGGTCCCAGCTCTTTTCAGGTCATTGACCAGCTCCTCCCGTGTAGTTCTGGGCTGATTTCTCACCTTTCTTAGGATCATTGAGACCCCACGAGGTGAGATCTTGCATGGAGCCCCACAGGGTTCGAATTATGATTTCATCTTTGTGGGGGTCTCTTTAAAAAAAGAAGAAAAAAAGTAGCCTATGAGCAGGCGCGGTAGCTTAATAATGTAATATAAAAATATAAAAATTTGTAAATATAATACAAATTTAATAAAAAAGCGTTGGTAACACAATTCAATTTAAATAGTACATTTGGTTTAATTTGTCGTTTAATGAGGTCTAATATATGCTGTTAGTTGTAAGAATTTTCACGTGAGTAAATAGATAGATCCGACAGATTCGACCATGTACTTAAGTGGTTCAGTAGTAGAACATTTGCCAAACGCGTCAGAGGTTCTGGGTTCGAATCCGCACTCCTATAAGTTGTTTTTTTTTTCATCAAATCCGATTATGTTTATAAGTGGTTCTATATCAGGCAGAGACACGTTTGTGTGCATTTTGTTTTGTAATTTTACTGGAACGAATAGAGAGTCTCCACAACGGATTGAAGCGCGCCCGAGTGAAGACTGTGCGCGAGCCACAAACAAACACAGTATCCGCACCAATGATCGCAGCGGCACTTTTATCACTTGATTTAAGCATAAGGATGTACCGTAGTGTGATGACGATCCGAGATCCCGCAAGATCCATGTGTTTGGCATCTTGTCCTTTTAAGTCATGCTACAGTAGTCTGAAGGAAAAAGTGCTTTATTTGTAATTTAAAATAATGGTGCTGATGATTTTTAGAGACCCCCACAGGTGTATGATTTTACTGCTTTCATGGGAGCTCATCCTCTCTCTATGGGAGCTCAGCTCCCACTGGCTCCCACGTAATTCGAACCATGGAGCCCCAGTCCGAGGGAGATTGACAGTCATGTTTAGCTTCTTCCATTTTCTAATGATTGCTCCAACAGTGGACCTTTTTTCACCAAGCTGCTTGGCAATTTCCCCGTAGCCCTTTCCAGCCTTGTGGAGGTGTACAATTTTGTCTCTAGTGTCTTTGGACAGCTCTTTGGTCTTGGCCATGTTAGTAGTTGGATTCTTACTGATTGTATGGGGTGGACAGGTGTCTTTATGCAGCTAACGACCTACGATGACAATTTCAGACCCCTCCATGATTTCCAAGTGGGAGAACTTGCAAAATAGCAGGGTGTTCAAATACTTATTTTCCTCACTGTATATGAATAGTTCAGATGCAAAAGCCTCTAAGTGCCATCTAAAATGTTCTTATATATATTTTTTATATTTATTTTTTAAAACATTTTTAAGAAAAAGCGTCTTTTTTCTTTTCTTTTTTTTTTTTACATACAATTATATCTGTGGACAAAAGAACTGGCTGTTTTGTTTTAAAAATGATTAAACTGTCATTTTTTATTGTAGAATTTGTGGCCATAAATGTGAGATTTGGTGCAAATGCTGTTTGTTCATGGAAGTTTAGTGTTATAAAATGATTTAAATTGCATTGAAATAAATAAATGTGTGTTTGAAAAGGTTATGGCATATTTCTAGGGACCATAGGGACCAAAATAAAATAAAACCCCATATATTTGTTTTCTTAGCTCCGCAAGCGTTTCTCCTGCAAATGAAGTGTGTGGGATGTGCGTCTAGGTCTAAAGGATGACATCATCTTTTGTGAGGACAGCTTTTAGCTTGTAAATGAGCTTCCCTCCATATTTTCTTTCAAAACATCATATCTAAGTGTGATCGTCCATAAGCACATTAGCGTAGCGAGGGACGTCAAATGCATGAAAACACTCCCACATCAGAAGAACTTTGACCCTTTGGAGTGAACTGATAAAGGGGCATTGCAAACATAGAGGCTGAGAAAATGGACATAAAGTGTTCGTTTAGACCAAGATGCATCTCAGATTTCAACTTGAAAAGTTGCGACGACAGCAGCTGCTAGCGTTATACCCTGACCCACATTTCAAAGGCACTGTTCCAGCCTTTACATATCAAAACAGTGTTATTTAAGCAAACCCAGATATCCTGCGCTGGAGGGAGACTTTGGCATAAGCAGCATTGCTACTTGTAGTTTATTTGATCTTTTGTCTTGATTTGATAGAAGCTTCTGTTGATGTTCGTTTTGTGAGTTTTCGAGCTCTGTGTTCATATGAAACATGCCAGGAGGAGTATGGGTATACTTTTTTTTTGATTTTTTGATTTAGAGAATATGAATTATTTATTTTTTATTCTTCAGCGTGGCACTAAGGGACTTTATGTTTTTGTTGTCATTTTGAAGTATTTATTAAAAATCCCTTGTGGATCCTGAATATAATTCCTTCCTACATATCCAGATTTTCAACAAAAACATTTTAAAATGGATTTTTCCTTTCAATTCATCGGTGTGGATTTAAATCCGATTGGTCATTTCCCACAGGACGTTGGAAGATAAATGTACAGAATTATTTATTTATTTATAATCCATATGTCTTTATGCTATGAGTAAAGGCATTTATATTGTTACACAATGTTCTGTTCTTTTGAACTTTATCCATCAAATAATTCTGGAAAAAAAAGAAAATTTTCCACAAAAATAATAATAAATGTTTCTTAAGCAGCAAATCAGCATATTATAATGATTTCTAAAGGATCATGTGACACTGGAGTAATGATGCTGAAAATTCAGCTTTTTCACAGGAATAATTACATATTAAAATATATTTAAATGGTAAACAGTTATTGTAAATTGAGATAATATTTCACAATATTACTGTTTTTACTCTATTTTTATCAACAGCCTTTGTGAGTATAATAGACTACTTTCAAAAACATGAAAAATTCTTACAGACTCAAAACTTTTATATATATATTGCTCTATTTGAACATTAAAAAATACAAGTAGTTTTGCATTTCTTTCTTTGCGTTCTTCGGTTCAGATTTGCATCCTGCCTGCCACCTCAGTTGACTTTAAGGGATTGAATGGCGCACACCTCTGACATATACTCGGGTCAAGTCTGCTATTTTTTCCTCTCTTTTTTTCCCAGTTGAATGAACTGCATCATGAAACCTGCAAAGCTCAAATGCATTCCTCCACCTTTGGGGTTGCCATAGCAATGATCAATTTGGGTCAGTGTGTGTGTGGTATGAGATTTGGCGTGTGGGAGTGTTGTCAGCCACTCTTACACACACACTGCATGCAATGTTAATATGTTGGCTTGCCTGATTGGCTGCTGGTGCTGGGGGCTTTTATTAATGGCACAAGGCAGTCGGTAGGCAGAAAATTGGTTGGGCTGTTCAGTGCTCATGCAAAGACATTGATGATTATGCAATAAACAATGTTACTCATTGGAATAGCAGTATGGTGGATATGTATAGGATAATATTTGGCTGAGATAAAGCTATTTGAAAATCTGGAATCTGAGGGTGCAAAAAAATCAAAACATTTGAGAAAATCGCCTTTATAGTTGTCCATTTCTGTTCGTGAATTTGCTGCATTCATTCACAAAAATAAATGTTTTATATATTTACGGTAGGAAATTGACAAAATATCTTCATGGAACATGATCTTAATATCCTTATGATTTTTGGCATAAAAGAAAAATCGATAATTTTGACCCATGCAATGTATTGTTGGCCATTGCCACAAATATACCCTTGCGACTTGTGACTGGTTTTGTGATCCAGGGTCACATATAGAGTGTATGTAACCTTGCAAATGTTAATGTACAGTAGTGGCCAAAAGTGATGTCCAGCCTAGGAAAATTGACATCTTCACCCTTTATTTAAATATTATTAAACATTTTATATTTTAAAAAATATAAAAGGTTTTGTAATCATATTACATAGTTGTGCTTATTTTTGATAACGCAAAGTAGTCAATGTTTATACTATTCTTTATTAGAACAGTGGAGGTTGGTCAGGTTCGAACTTGGGTTTTCTTGAGACCATCAGTTATTTATATGATTTGGGCATATATCTAATTGTTTATATAACATATTTATTGTATTTCAAATGTAATTTTATACATTGCAAAATGTAGATATTCGATTCACAAATCTCCATCTTAACAATTGTTTTCAATGGAAACCATCTGTAGTTTAATGTCTTGCATGCTGAAAACTGATGAAGTGTGTTTTGTGAGTAGATTATGTGTTTTGTGTGTGCAGATTTAGAAACAATTTATATTTCCATTCCTCTATCATCTTTTTTCTCCCTTTGAGAATATTAAAAAAACAATCCCGCTTGTGGTTTTTAAAGACTTGGCCGTAATGTTCTGTACCCATTACTTCATGACCACAGTGGCCGAGCTTGTAAATGAGCTTCATGCTGTTTCCATTATTGCCAATAAGCGAAACATTCAGACCTTTGAAAAGGAAAACATTACAATTCGGAGGAGGACTGATATAAAGCACTTGGGACGCACAACATGATTGAAGCACTGATGGAGCGGAAGTCAAAAGGGGGAAAGTGGGTAAAAATCTATTGAGTGTAATTGAGACCCAAATCAGTTGATTTATGGTCAAATTCACAATTGTAGTTGCTATTGCATAAAACACAGCTTTAAGAAGTTGAGGTTTTCCTCTGGACTGCATCCTGTTTTGATGTAATTTATGCACCCCAAAATCGTAATTAATATTTCAACATGGCAGTGTTCTCTCAAATCATCATATAGCTTAAGTTACAGCCAACACTTTCCATGAATAAGGTACGCTTTGTCCCGTTACATTTTCCTAGCATTAAAGACACAAATCCCATCTGGTATTTAATTCACTGCAGTAAATGCAATGATTGACAAGAATGAAATGTTTTTTTTTTCATTTATGGGAAATATAAGTTTGGTGCCAAAACTACTGTAGATAGTCCCTACTGAGTGACCACTGCAACCCTTTTTTATTATTATTTTTTTTTTTTTATTTGCTAAAAAATAACACAATCACACAAAATATATATAAAATAGAATAACTTTATATAAACTATAATAAACGTATAATATTTAGTTTGACAATCATTCTTAAGAATCATAACTCTATTGAGTCAGCCATACTACACGCATTGCTTCAGTCAATACTGAGCTGAAACTTTTGTTACCAATTACAGCTTGTTTGGCAAGTGTTTTGCAGCGTCATAAAAAGAAAACTTGATGAACTCCACAATCATTTGACCGGTAATGTTTCGGCAATTATGCCGTGTAACCGCATAGGATCTATATTTGGATATAAAGCAAAATAAATCACAGTTGTTGGCTGTCTGTCGTCTGTAACAATCGTTCATCTTCTCAGATGGAGCCATCACCCTGCTTTAGAAGGGCCCTTAATAAATGTGGCAGCAGTTTGGAGGCAAACATGGTTTAAATCTTCTATTGGATCTACTGCTTGGGAGCATAAAAGCACATTATTAGCGCTTGATGCTGGCTAGTTTCAAGCTATGGTAACTCCTTGGTACATTTTTGGTATGTTGAGAACTGAGCCAGATTCTTTCCAACCAGTTTCACTTTAAGATTTATATCTTCAAGTTAAACAATTGTAAGAGTTTGGTGTTCTATTTAAGCTTGTCTGCAGCTCCATTTTGTTCGTATGGCGTGTCTGCTTCTTTTTGAAATAGAAATGATGAATCAGTTCACTTATCTTTGCTTTTGAAATTGAATGTGTGTGATAATAGCTGGCACAAAAAACGTTTGGCTATTAAAAAAAAAAGATTTTATGTTACATAGGCCTACACTGGTCCAAAATAACTTTTTTAATCATTTGTACGGACATTTTCATGTTAAATGAATGATATATATGACAATTTTATTTCAGACTAAATGCAGGATAAAACATGAACAGCATTGTATGTTGTGAATGCTGATAAACTATATAATCAGTATATTTGGCATTGGAATTATAATGTGCTATACAATGAAATAAAATTGCGCAGTGATCTGTTGGCAAATGTCAGAGTTTAAGAAATGTCTTTCCTGGAATTCATGAGAATTAGAGAATTAATAATAGTAACAGAAAACAATGTAGCCCACTGTGCAGTTGTGATCTTGCCAAGTGCTCAGACTTCTGTGGTTCACAACCGTTATGATTTGTGATGTTTTTTGTACTTTCAGGCCGTTGACTCAGGAGGAGATCGCCCAGAGAAGAGAACTGGCCAGACAGCGTCACGCCGAGAGACAAGCTGCCAATCAGAGTGCAGAAAGCCCCGGGTCAGCTGATGCTGGAGGTACTTCAGCCCCAGCAGCCCCAGCCATCGGTAGTGTCACAGACCAAGAACTGAATCTGTTTAATGATGTGTGTGTGTGACAGTGAATGAGTAAAAGAGGCGTGTTTGGCACAGGCAATGGTGCATATCAAACTATTATGGTATGTTCATTTCTTTGACAGTATTTGGAGGCTTCTTTATTTGATATTCAATTAAAGAGAACCTACAGTATTAAGCTCTTTTACAAAGTCTTGATTTGGTTTTTGGGGGTTTACTAGAATAGGTTTTCATGCTTGAATGTTAAAAAAACACCTTATTTTTCACATATTTCCATTGTTGCAGCACCTCTCTTCCCAGTCTGTCAGTATCTCTCTGTTTAGTTCTGGTCTCTATGAACCCCCTTTGTCTGGAAAGCGCAATGTGCTCTGATTGGTCGGTTGGACCAGTGTGTTGTGATTAGTCAACCGCTTTGAGTGTGTTTGGGAAATGTAATGACATTACCATAACAACGAGTTTCAATACACTACTAACGCAACTCAACCAGGCCTCAGCCCTTTTTTTTTTTTTGCATATGTCTTGTGCAGGAATTATTTAAATGAGGAATATTGTGATGTGTTCGTTCCTGGAAGAAAACTCAAGACTACAATGGAGGCGTTTCAGGGAGAAGAGTTACAAAACACAAAGTCACTCCAAAGGGAGTTTTTCTCTTTGTGTTTTGTAACTTTGAGACCTGTTTCTAGCTCAAACAGCAACACAAGAAAGTTGAAAATGTAAAAAGGCATAATAGGTCCTGTTTAAAATCTTTTATATTTACTCTGAAGTATTCATCAACTTTATTTTGTATGTTTGTGTGTTCTGCAGATGCTCTGTGTGCGCAGACAGAGGCTCTTTCGGTCAAAACTGCAGTGGAGGAGGAAAACAAAGAACATTTTGTGGCCTTTGCACGAGTCTACAGCGGTGTCGTCAGAAAAGGCCAAAAGGTGTTTGTGCTCGGACCCAAATACGATCCATCACTGGCGCTCAGAGTGGTGAGCAGCTGTTTGTCTGTCTTAATAACTGCAGACGGTTTCTTTATCCAAGAATTAATGCAATTCATAACATAATCATCACACAATTAATAATCCTTAACCCTGGTGAACTTGAACTCGGGTAAATGAACTGCCTCGTTCAGGTTCATTTCCAATTAATTTCCTCATGTTTGAAGCTGTCTGGAGCTAATTGTCACATTATTACCGAGAAACTATTATACGACTTATTGAGACATTCGTTGAAGTCTCTGAGATTAATTTGCATAAAGCTCCACCATCATCAGCCATTAGAAGAGTCGTCAAATTAGGAGCGGTAACATCCACTGAAACAAAGGTGATTCCGGGCTGCATGGGTTGGTCAAAAATTGCAATGATATATATGTGTGCGTGTATACACATACATAAATACATACATACATATACACACACACATATAGATAGGCAGGCTGATAGATAGATAGATTTTAGACAAAGAATTTGTTAAAGGCACAGCTAAATGTGATATTTATTACAGAGTTTATGTGAAGATTAAAAGTGAAATTTCAATTTGTTGTTGAGTTATATTTTTAGCCTATTAAATGTAAAAAAAAAAAAAAAATATATATATATATATATAATTTAAATTATACTGTAATGTTGAATGGCTATAATTACTAATTTCCATTTTTCAGAAAAATCCATTTGTTAGGCACATCAGTAGCAGTACAATATATTATATAGTCCTGATGCTGATGTGGGCGTTTTGTTGATCATTTTCTCCTGTAGCTTCCTGAGGGTTGTTCAGTAGCTGATGCTTTACCCAGCATCCCCCACATGGCCTGCTGTACCATAGACAGCCTCTACCTGCTGATGGGCCGCGAGCTGGAAGAACTGGAGGAAGTTCCCTCAGGAAATGTTCTCGGTAGGTCATCTGTTTTCCTCAGTGTTCCTCTTCACAGGTTCCAGATGGATTTGTTTTTAGTATTAGTCTTTTGGTTTATAGTACAGTTTCAGAGTGACTTTCACCTTCTCGAAGACAAAACTCTATTTCTGGTTATATTTTTGTATGATATATGGTTTTGCATGGTTGAATTATGTGTATATATAGCAATATAAGTTCCTTGAAAGGTTTCATTTTTGTCAAGATGCTGCCTTAGAAGTCAGTTGCCTACAGTGTGTAGACAGGAAGGCATCTCTAGGTTTTGGAACAGAGCTTAAACGTGGCCCCATAAACAACCAGTGATTCATTCTATCAAGAGAAGAAAATTCTTCTCGAGGTAGTTTTGACTTATAGGAGTTTGTTGCCCTGGCAACATGGGTTGAATTGGGACATTTTGGCAGATATTTTTCATCATCTCTGTTTTGTCTGTGTTTACAGTCAGAAATGTTTCAACACCAAATATGCATCAAAGTAGGACTAAATTATCCTGCAGGCTTTAGCTCAAAATACTGTTCAAAATGACGACTTGGTTCAACAATTCCTGATTCCCCCCCTCATTCCTCATTCAAGTTTCCTTCAGCCTCAACAAACACAAAAGATTACAAACAGCTATGGCTTTCTTCAAAATGCTATTCTTCACACAGGCAGCTTGTGTCATGCAGTCTTTAGACCACCTCCTAATGATGATTTGTTTTGCTAGAGTCATCGCCTTGAGGTTAGCCCATGCATCAGTTTTAATATTCACCTTCTTATTAGCTCGCTAATAAACAATAATTACGTGTCTTCATAAAAACATAATTGCAATGCCTAGTAATCTGTTGAGTTACAGATAGCAGTTAACAGAGCAATAGCAACATTAGCAAACTGTTTTTGTGTCGAGACACATGCTTCAGACACAGATGATAAAGTCCCACCCTCACTTTAGCCGCATGTTGTTATTAGCTGGGGCGACACACCCACTGCCTAAAGGCTGCAGCCCAGAAACGTCCCAAGCACAGGAATTCAAGAAGAAAATATCAAAATACAGGCACAATGGGCAGTGTCTCTATAGACACATACACCACCACACTTCTAGTGGACCATAAGTAATGATTAAGAGGCTTTTTTTTATCTATACTTTATAAAAGGCATAAAGTCTATACTTTTTTAAAGTCTTAATTTTAATGTCATCAGCATTTAAGAGAAACTAGTTGTGAATGGAGAATATGAATTCATATGTAAAAGAATATTTATTCATATGTAAATAAATATAATTATTAATTTTATTTAAATAAATAAAAATCTAATCTGAATGAATTTTCAAAGTCGATTATGATTGACTGATATCCGGACATTTGTAGAAAAACTGTTATTTATTTGTTTGTTTGTTTGGAATTGCTCTTTTATATATATATATATATATATATATATATATATATATATATATAAAATATTTTTTGAATAATAAATTCAAAAAGTGTTTATATAAAAACAATACATACATGTTATATTTTTTATTCACAAATATATATATACACTCACCAGCCAGTTTATAAGATACACCTGTTCAACTGCTCGGTAACTTGAATATCTAATCAGCCAATCACATGGCAGCAACTCAATGCATTTAGGCATTCAGAGGATCATCTTCTGAAGTTCAAACTGAGCATCAGATTAGGGAAGAAAGCTGATTCTAGTGAATTTGAATGTGGCATGGTTGTTGATGCCAGACTGGCTGGTCTGAATATTTTAGAAGCTGCTGATCTACTGTGATTTTCACGCACAACCATCTCTAGGGTTTACAGCGAATGGTCAGAAAAAAAGTCTGAACGCACAAGATGTCGAACAAGCAGATGGGCTACAGCAGCAGAAGAACACACCGAGTGCCACTCCTGTCAGCTAAGAACAGGGAACTGAAGCTGCAATTCACACGGGCTCACCAAAATTGGGCAATAGAAGATTTGAAAAATGTTGCCTGGTCTGATGAGTCTCGTTTTCTGCTGCAACATTCAGATGATACGGTCAGAATTTGCCTTAAACAACATGAAATTATGGATCTGTCCTGCCTTGTATGAACCGTTCAGGCTGGTGGTGGTGCAATGTGGGGTATATTTTCTTGAAACACTTTGGGCCCCTTAGTACCAATTGAGAATTTTGGCTGACCATGTCCATCCCTTTATGACCATAGTGTTCCCATCTTATGATGGCTACTTACAGCAGGATAACGCACAATGTCACAAAGCTCAAATCATCTCAAACTAGTTTCTTGAACATGACGATGAGGGGGAGGGGGGGATCATCCCCAAAAATGTGTGTGTGTGTGTCTGTCTGTCTGTGTAGGATGACAGGAGGTTAAAGACTGTTATTCTCGTATCAACAAGCTTTCAGGCTTTTGTGATACTTCACTATAATCAATCTTTTAAGATTGAACATAGGTCTGGGGAGTCTGCTCTGTATTTTCTACTACATCAAATGACTCTGTACGCAATTGGCTAGTCCTTCAACCAATCAGATCAATGATCCGGGTGACGTACTTTGCAGCGAAAACTCCTGGCAAGAAACGTGTCAACAAACGTGTTGGTTTGTAGCATTGATCAGCGGTTTGCAGAAGCAGCAATGGCATTGAGCGATTTTTGCAGGTTGTGCAAAAAAAACATGAAAGTGAGTGGTATTTACACCCACTCAAATGATTTGTTTGCTAAACCAAAGAAGCCATTGAGCATCGTCGAGAGGTTAAAAGGAATTGGATTGTCGGTCGTGTGAGAGCCAATAGCGCGCCAGGTGGATAAGCCAGTTTGTGATTAGTCCCCGCAGATTTGTAACGGAAGCAGGATAGAAAAATGTACAGGTTTCCAGCCTGAGCTGCAGGGCGAAATCAAATCGCCGGCAGATCGGGCTGGGTTTACCCAGTCTAACTTCACTAGCCATCGGTTCACTAACATTCCTAAACAACAGAGTCAGGCTGCAACATAAGATGGATTGCATTTATAATCTGCTGTGGTCTTCACCTCAGTGGTAAAGAGGCGCTCTGGCTCGTCATCTAACACTGGAAGGGCTGTGTGATTCTCATCCAAGACTCCCATAGTTCTGAGTCAGCGTCCAGATAGAGGCAGGAGCAATTAAATCTAATTTATGATTCTCAGCGTTCCTAACATCATAGATGTGTGTGTGGGTAATGCGCTGATGAGACTACATTTCCATTTCTCATTTCTCATTTCTCATTTCTCATTCCTCATTCCAAAACCTCAGTCACCTCTTTAATGCACATTTGACTCTTGTTTTCTAATGTGGTATTAAATCGTGGCCAAACAATTAGATATTGTGTTTTGTTTAGTTTTTTCTTGTCATAATGCATCAGTACTTTAGATCATTGGATTGATACATTAACAATTTGGTTATTAATTATTTATATCTACGTTAATATTAGAACTAGGCAGTGTGATCTAAATTTAATGTTACAGTATGAGTAATTCTATGTCGTAAAGTAGTAATGGTGTGTATTCCACTATAGTTACTTATGCAGGACATTTTTTGTATAATAAATAACCATTAAATTATCATTGGTAAATTTCTGCTGCTACACAGTATATACTATCTCACCAACCAGCTGTGTTTCATATCATTTCTTAGTTATTAATCAATTCGGGTGCAGATTGTTTTTTTTGTTAAAGCACTTCCACTTCCGTGATTTGAGCTATAAAGTTGTTTACATTGTCATTGTAATGTTGGAACTTCTATATAGGCTGATGATATTCTGGTTATGCAATAAAATTTCTGTGGGTGGGTTTCTTTCCTAGTATGCTCTAGTATCATACAGAGTTTACCAGCTTGACTTGGTTTTGAAAGAAGTTGAAATATTGGATATAACTCATTTTATCACACAGGCCTGTTTTACACAGCTCTGCACCCATATTAGCAGGTGGCATAATTCACACTGCACATGTGACACTGAAAGTATAGCCTTTTAATTCACTTTAAACCTATTTATCAACACAGTTGACTTTGAAGCAAAATAAAATAATGGATTGAACTACTCACTAGTTGTTTGGGGGGGGGGGTTGTTTCATGTTCCACATACAGTGACAGAGAAAATATTCAGCTAATCCTACTGAATCCAGTCGACATATGAAGTTTAATTGTTACACTTTGTAGTTTGGGCTCAGTGTAAATTTATTACCAGTTGGCCCATTTCTGATGACCATTTTATATTATTATTGTTTTTTCATAGACAGTTTTGTTGAAGTGCTTTTTTCTAGTTCTGGTCATATGTAGTCTTATTTTATGTTTGTCATTTAAATGGCTGAACATCTCGGAGATATTTGTTTCGGGTAATTCAGGGTTTGTTATACAAGACTTAACTTCACAAGCATATTTACTAGAACACATTGTGCTTGTAAACCGGTAACACTTGTATTGAGCTTTATTGGTAGTCATAGATTATTCATGTTTGAAGCTTTTATTGCCATGAAAGTGTATAATTATTCTCAGTTTTGATTTAGCACCTTATTCAATAACATTTTAAGTGTTTAGTTGCATGACAAAGCCTTCGAATTGCTCGAGTCTCTCTGCAGTTTGTGCGGCAGTACATTGAACGACTGCCCAGTCCTTGTTTATTTTATGAGATTTTAATAAATTATGAAGGAGGGGCGCATTAATGTATTGACATGCTCATCTAATGCTAGCTCAAAAGGGGAATGCAGGCACTTGTCAATAAAACACTACGCCTTTGAGTGGACATTACTGAACACTATTTCATAATTCAGTTTGAGCATCAGGCCCACGAACAGCCCTAACCAGATTTGAATGGTCTTTAGTGAGCGCTTGCACGTCACACACACACGGGTGGAGAATCAATGATAATGCATGCTTTTATAATGAAGATGGCAGGAAGGTCAGGTCAGGAAACAGCAAGTCTCTGTGGAGGGCTGCTCCCTAATAGTCGATTAAACGTTAGAGGCTTAGTTGACAAAACTTTAATTAGTAAGTTGGTTGCAGAAAAAATAAACTCCACAGGAAGTGGCACAGTCACGCAGTCCGTATTGGACAGATTGTTAACACGGCAGGTCCGTGTCGTAATTATGTTGGGCTGGAAATCCAAACGTTTGCCTATCACTCATCGACCTCAAACATGGCTTATCATTTGAAACCGTAGTAGTAGTCCTGCGTTAGACATGTATTTGTGTTTAACAGCAGAATCCCTGGTGAAAAACTTTAAGCTTTACAGAAAATTCACCCCAGTCAGAGTCGGAAGAAATACCAACGCGCCAAAATAGCGCTTTAGCTCCACCCACTCCCATGAAGCTCTGCAAATGACGTAATCGAGTTGATCTCCCAACAATCTCAAAATACTGAAATATCTATCTATCTATCTATCTACAGTGCATCGATCTATCTACAATCTATCTATCTATATCTATCTATCTATCTATCTATCTATCTATCTACAGCGGATCTATCTATATATCTATCTATCGTGTGTCTATCTATCATGTATCTATCTACAGTGTATATATCTATCTATCTATCCATCCATCATCTATCCATCTATCCATCTATCTATCTATCTATCTATCTATCTATCTATCTATCTATCTATCTATCTATCTATCTATCTATCTATCTATCTATCTGTCTATCTATCTATCTATCCATCTATCCATCTATCTATCTAATTAGATTATGCTGTTCACAATGCTTTATGGGATTGTTGTTCTTTCCCTCACTAAAGTCATTAAGTACACTGTCTTGTACCTTTGTCTTTTTAATCTGACTTTTTGCTTGAAATATTGTTGTGATTCGACACATAGCTGTTTGGCTTGGTTCATGGCTTATAACTCTTTAACAAACACTTTTTTTACTCTACTGAAAGGGCTGTGAAGATGAGTCTGCATCGTCAACTTCATCTCTGCAGCTGACACTAACTCTGAAAACACTTGTTTATTAATGAATTATTATTATGTTCAGACAGTCTCCTTTCTTTTTTTTTTCAGACACATTCATAATTATTACTTTTGCCTGCATGCTTTGTGTATGCTTGAGTGCTTCATTTATATTATAAAGGCTCAATTTTATGCTTTATTATTAATGTTGACCTAAGTTAGAAATCTTACATATAATATTCTTCCTCAGCTCAAACCATTTTTCAGTGGCAGTATATATTTAAGTAATTAAATTGATATCATAAACGTTTGATAGTCAACTAATGGCTTAAATGAAGGGCTTTGTTTTACTAGCACTCTTTAAGATGAATTGCTTGTGTTCTCTAGTTGTAGGTCACTTTGGATAAAAGCGTCTGCTAAATGAATAAAGGTAATTGTAACATAAACGACTACTAGTCGACTAGGAAAATCTTTAGTCTGCAGCCTTATGTCTGTGACATGTGTTAGCCATCATTTCATTGTTTTATAGTGTAAACTTCGCGGTCAGTGACTGAATCTTTGAGGGGATGTTGATTGTAGATAAGTCTGTATTCCTGCTTGATTGGGCTCGTTTTGCAGCAAGGTGTGGAGGAGTTCAAATGCGAGCACGGAAAAAAGAAGGCCTTTAGATATGGATGAAAGATTTGTCCTTAAACCACATGACAGGTTAAAAGCGTTGTTTGACCTGGCTCTCGGCTGACTGGACCCCCTAAAGACAAAACTCAAACCAGACGCACTGTCAAAAACAGGCCCACTCGACTTACCACATCACACGCACATGCTTAACACTACCATACCGCCCCGAAACAAAGCCAAGGAGAAGAGCCAATAAAAAATAGTGTAGACAGGGACAAACAATTTTTTTACTGATGCTTCCCTTCATGTGCTGAAACTCCACAGAAACAGGAAATGAAGAACTTAAGTGTGATAGATGTCACTGCCCCCCTCTCTTCACCAGGGTTATACACTGTAAACCTGAATAAGTTGGAAAACAAAAACAAAACAAATCGAGGCAACCAGTTAGAATAAAAATTATAAGTTAAGAAATTCAAGCAGAACTGGCAGATTAAAATTTTAATTACTCATAACTTGAAATATTTGAGTAAGCTAATTCATACATTTAACTTAAAGTTATGTAATCTCAACTTAAATATTTTTGGTAGTGGAAAGTTGGCTAGCTTTATTTGGCTAATTCAGTAAATGTTAACTTGCTAATTGGTAACACAATGCTGTATTAGCATTAGCATAGCATAGCAGTTTCTGAATGAGTACGGCAATATAGAACATTTAACATATATCTGTTCTCAAACCAAGTTCATGCTCCACTCGTCACCATGATGATTTTTTGAAGGCTAATGCGGAGCAGGGACCATCATACACAAAGTACATGTGTTTTTATTCAGGATGTACACTAGATCATCTAACAACTGGATTCGCCAAAGTGTGTGAGGTTTGTGGCATTGAATATTGAGATATTGAAAAACGTGTTTAAAAATGCATATTTGCTGAATGCCGATATGAAAAAGTATTATAGCATTTGCCTTACAGTTGTTAGGACAAAACTGTTAAACAAAGACAGTAAACCAATGAAGATGGAGAATGGGAGCGCCTGTGCATTTGTGCTTCTCTGGGATGTCAAAATAAAAGTCCCGCTTCCGACTCTTATCGGCCAAACAAAAATACTAATTAAACCATACCAAATATCAGCCGATATATTCGCCTTGGCGCCTACTAACATGTCAGCCTACCACTAATAATAATATAATAAATTAAATTTAACAAATAAAATTTTATGTCAGTTTGAATTCCAATTCAACAACCTGTGTGGGCAGTTCTATTCAAATTCCAGCTCATAAATTGAAAGGAAGCCAATTCTTAAATTCTCAGTTTTGGTCAACCCTGATTGGCAGTGTTTACAAATCTAGTAAACCGCAGAAGTTTTATGGAATTTGCTAATTTTTCTGTGACAATGGTCTACTCTAAACCTTCTTTTTATCTTTCTCTACTTTGCTTATTGGAACTTTGCTGCAGTATTAGTCTTTGGTAACTACATGTTAAATGTCGATTTCATTTCAGCAATTTAGTACATCTGTACTTAAATGGTTTCATGTTTATATGTAATTGTTATTGGTTGCCTAGTTATGTGCATTACCTGTATTTAGAGAAGATAACGCTCTAAGTTTGTGTTGTATATCACAGATAGACCAAGTCAGAGTCTCTTTTGTACTGTAGAAGCATCCTGTCGCCTCTCTCATCAGGAATACAAGCACAATGATTCTCATTTATATCAAATGACGTCATTCATTCCTGTGGCCTTTCCCCCTGGTCTAGTTCATAATGGCACACACATGCAGCAGAGCTTGTCTAGTGAACCATCATTTCCCACTTCAAAGCCACCCGCCTGCCTTTGTTCCTTCTCAAACAGGAAATCCAATTATTAAATCCTCATAAAATATGTGAAAGTGTCCCCCCCCCCACCCCAACACACACACACACACACACACACACACACACAAACCTTAAACGATTTCACTGTTATTAATGATCAAGTGAAGAAACCTAAAGAGCAGAACTGAATTTCTGTAATGGAGATGAAGTCATTAATTATGGAGCGATCTCACTCTCGCTGAGTCTCACATTTATTTTTGCTTTCTTGAGAAGCTCTTTGTGATATTTGATATTTGAATGGGATTTAACAGATGCCTGTGGTTGTTTTATCATATATCATTTCATTCCATTCCTTTGTGTGAAGAGTTAGATTTAGAACGACATGTTTGGCTGAGATATTTTTGGTTTGGAAAAATTTCCAAATTTATGCTTATTTCTTTCTTTCTTTTGTGTGTGTGGTTTATTGTTTCCTCGATTCCAGTTGGATAAAAATATTTATTTCATTTTATTTTTTGTTTGGGTAGTTGATATGTCCTGTTGTGTCACATACTATACTACATTTAAAATTATTTTAGAATTAATTTTCAAGCAGTTTTTCAGACATTTCAGACAAGTTTTATTTTATTATTAATAAAGGAACAAAAAAGGTGCTAAAAACGGTAGCCAGTCACAGGTCCTAAGATAAATAGCTTTCTTTAATAATAATTTTTATATTATATTTTATATTGATAAAGCAAAAACCACCCATGGACTAATTTCGCATCAGCTATTATCATTTATATTTTTTAGAGCTATTCCTTACAAACGTGTTGTCTCTCCTGCTTGAAAAAGACTATCTAAAATTGTATTTATTATTTTATATGGAAATACGAAGATTCACAAATGGTCCTGCTCGCCATCTGAATGATCCATGTGTCATTTTGTTTAATGCTTCATTCAGTGCAGTCTGTTATGATTGAGGGCCGCTAGTTTCAATAACCAGCCATGTATTCACAATTTGTCAGTGTTAGGACCTTGAGTGTGGGTTAGATCTTTTTCAGCCTGACCTGAGTCTCAATAAACTCTGAAACACAACTGGAACTGTTCAAATATTGTACAAATATTTCTTAAAAAGGATAGTTCTGTTCCTAAAATCTGACTGGATGTGCAACGTTTAAAAGCATAAATGTGCTGTAGTTACTCTAATGAAGTATATTTATCACATCTTTGAATGTGTTTCAGTTTTTGAAAACGATATTTGTTATTGTAAATTAGAAAAATGCTAATTTGTGAAAACAGTGACGTCATGCGCATGCATAATATGTGTTCAGTCTATAGGCACGTAGTGTTTCTTTACAAAGTGACATCGCCAACTACTGGCCCGGCAGCAGAATACAGCATTTTTGGTAGTTTTCGCAAATCCGTGTGAATGGGGATCGTTCTGACAGAATTGTCGTCTAATCTCAAATGGAGAATGGAGATTGCTAAACTCCAGTTTACTTGTTTGTCTATGTTTTCAGATAATCCGCATTTTTGCAGTGTAGAGAGAGCACGTGTGTTTGTCGTCTCGTCGTCGTCTCGTCTTGGTCGTCAACGAACATTTTTCGTCATAGATTTCGTTAACGAAATGAATACTAGACCTAAGTCTCTATGATATCCTGGCCTCTAGATATGGTTCAGGGCATCTTTCCATGCAATTCAGGTTTTTGACTGTTTTATCATCTGCTAGGTGAAAATGTCTGGCCACAAATGTGGTTGCACACACATGATTTGAGGTATCATTTGTTTATACTTAATTTTTGTGGTTTGTAAGAATCCCAAACCCTACAAATGAGAAATAATACTACTAATGATTGCCTTTATATTTTGTCTTCTTCTCTCTTTTTTTTTTTTTTTTTTTTTGCTGCTTTTTTATTTTAAATAACCACTTGTGGCTGTCCATTACAATGATTTTACTAGAATAACGGGGTTAACAACATCTCTTTACTATGGTAAAATCACTGTAATGCACCGCTTATTGCTTTAATATGTACCAGAACAGTGGAAGAAGCAAAGTATTGGGAATAAAAGTGAACAACTAATGAACAACCTCAAAAAAACTAAAAAACAGTCCCATGGTCCACTGCACTTTGAAATGCACCCACCACAGGGATGACTCTTCAGCAACTGAACCGATTCACATGTGAGATCAGAAGAATAAGCAGATGTTTATTACAGGCCTGCGGTACGGCAATGATTGTCATGTGCAGCCTTCCAAACAGTTGTGTTGTTTGATGTGTGTACAGTGAGAGCGGCGGCTCAGCTGCCTGGGTTTTAAGATCGCGAGTAGGCCACAATGTGAACCACCAGCCTCGCTCTCTGGTTTGGTTCTGGTCACGTCAGTTCGCTACACAGCAGATGAGATGAATAATGCTGATTCATGGTGGCGAGCTTTGCAAAAACGTTTGTTTTACGGTATGGCTCGTGTGCGCACATGTTTACTCGTGTCTGGACAACAGAGCTCTGAGTAACAGGGATTGCGGCTTGATTTCCCCTCGGCAGGCTCCCTCGGTTATATACAAACTGCAATCAGGACGACCACAGATGTGGCACGTCAACGGGTGTTTCGATGACTGGGCAGATGTAGGCCGTTTACTTTGTTGATTGTAAAGCATGCTGGTTGGCATGAGCAGTAGGGGTAGGTCCAACCAACTAGTAGTCAGTTATTTATTTAGTTTGTTTTTTAGCTTTGATATTTGTAGCGGCATTACTTTAAAGGGGATAAACTGAAAGATGGCATTTAGAGTGATCTGTTATCAGAGGTGACTGCGTCTAAGTAATGTATAAATACATACAGTATACAAATCACGCAGTTTGCTAACAATGTATTCATTTAAACAATGTAATAATTTAGGGCAGAAATAATAAGCTCATTGAAGTAATGAATACATGTTAACAAAATGATTAGGATATATAGAAAATTTAGCAGAGGTGCATGTTGATTCATGTTGGTGTTGATATTGCTTTGGGTTATTACTATTATTATTTTTTAAATGATAGCTATTCATTGTCAAGTAAATAATGGTGTTAGACATACAGCAGCCCAAAACACACATGAAAATATATTTGACCCTTTAGATCAAACAACACTGCATAAATATTATGGGATTAATAATAAGAAGAAGATATATAATAAGAAGAAAGAAGATGATAAATAATAATAATAATAATAATAAAAATTATTATTTATTTAATTGTTGTTGTATTTAATAGTATCATTATTTTAATACTTATTATATAATATTATTTTATATGAAATTTAATATAATATAATTTATAAAATATAATCATCATTAGTAGTAGTAAAATATTTAGTAAATAAAAATAAAATAGTAGTAGTCAGTATTTAATGTCATAATAATAATTATATAATTTTAATAATTATAATATATATAATTTTTTTAATTAAAAATGTAATATACAATTATAATATAATTAAGATTTATTTGTTTATTAAATATACTTCTTTATAAAAATACTGTATCACTAGTGGTCATAATATCAGTCGATTTCTCCTCTAAAAAACCCAATTTAATGCATAATCAGTCTAATTATTGTGAGGATTTTGATTGTTTTGTACAATAGGTTGTAGTTGTTTTTAAATATTTTTGTTGAGTATCTGTTTTTTTAGCAGTTTAGCTTCCTGTCTGTCTTTTTTAATGTTTCGCAGCACAAGTGTTGCATTTTTAAGATGCTGTCAACATAAACATAGTTCAACTTCATGAGACCGCTTTATTTTGATCTATTCTGTTGTACCCAGTCCAGTTGTTAAAAACCGATGAACATGTTTTTTTTTATAAATGTTCTTTTTAGGAAATACATCTGATTGACATGACCCCAAACCAGCATAATAATACAAGGCTGGACTAGTCGATAAGTCTTTTTTTGCACCTCCCGAGTGAGCAGTGGCATTGTGGCAAGTTGATATGTTGTGTGCTCAAATGTGTGTGTGTGAGAGAGACAGATTCACTGACTCATCACTCTGGTGTCCAATCAAGCATAACACACTTTTCCTCTCATTCCCTCGTAAACCCTTATGGAATCACACAGCCGTGAGACACACTCACCTAAACATTCCCTCTGCACTCTCCTCAAATTTATTGACCATTTTTCACTTTTTTGTTTTTCATGTCCTCACCCACACACTCTACCCCCCTCCTCCCTTCAGCGTGACCTAGATTTTTAACTTGGCGAGGTCTCTCCAGGTTGTTTTGTTACCATCAACGGTTCTGTACTTGAAAATTTGTTTTTGGTTGGAGAAAAAAAAAAGCTGGTGATTTTTCCAGTTTTGCAGCTGCCTGTGAATGTGACGGATGGAATGTGTGTTCTCGGACCACCATCACCCTTGTTTTTCTGTTCTCAGCTCAAAATCTCTTTTCTCTGGCAGTCTGTCCTCCTCAAAGCCATGGGGGAAAAAGCATTGTGATCTTTACACAACATTGCCGATTCACAGTATTGCACATCTAGGTGAACATTGTCCACAATGCTGCAGTAAAAGCAACCTACACTCTTAGGTTTTTTTCTATGGTTCCCTGAAGAACCTTTAACTTTCATGGAACCTTCCCATTCCACAAAAGGTTCTTTATAGTGGAAAAATGTTCTTCACCTTTTCCCTGAAAGGTTCTTTGGGGAACCAACAATTTTCTTCCCTTTTGGAACCTTAATTTTTAAGAGAATTGTGCAGTGGGTCGCAGGTCTGTTCTGATGGGAAACATCAGAAAAAATACAATGTGTGTGTGTATATGTATATGTTTGTTTTTAAAAATATGTTTGTTACTTTTGTCCTGTATTATCTTCCGATAAAAAATCTGGGTCATGAAGCAAAATCTTTTGAGAACCACTGCCCTTGTGCAGGTCGTCTGAAGGTCTTTCTTTGTTCTCCTCGGTTCCTCGAGTACCTTCTCTCCTCTCTGCTTGTTCCAATAGATGGCGTAATAGAGACAAACTGCCTGACTAGACCGTCTGATCCCCCCACCCCCATATCCTGTCAGATAAAGGGTTCACGGTGGAAGAACGTCTGAAAACAGCTCCTGAAGTATAGCTTCCCTTGTGTCTAGGGCCGTTCTACAGATACACTGATCCCAACAAACTCGTGTCCGATATGAACGTTTAAGTAATGGGATGACAATGACCTTAATGGTTGAGTCTCATGAAACCTGTCAGGAACATCATATTTCACTTCAGAATAAAAATAAAATAAAAATAAAAAAATCATAATGAAAATAAAATTTTTAATTTATGACCATAACTTAGATAGATAGATAGATAGATAGATAGATAGATAGATAGATAGTTAGTTAGTTAGTTAGTTAGTTAGTTAGTTAGTTAGTTAGTTAGTTAGTGTAGCTTGATTTTTCACACTATCCATTTTTGACACTATTTGTAAGATTCGCACTATAATAGATCTTCCTCATATAAGAGAAAATCAACCAAAACATCTTGAGAAACACTGATGCATCTTATATAAAGGAAAACTGTTGCATCAGTTACACACAGTTCACCTGAGATACATGAGAATGTCTGGAGTCATGTCGGCTTTGCAGTCCAGTATGTTTGGCAGGGTTTTTTTATGAGGACGTCGTGAGGATAGAGAGTGAGTGACAGAGAGAGAAGGTTCTGGAAGCTGCACACGCCTCACAGATGTGAATGCCATTTACTGGGCTGAATTGCTGAGTGTGGTGTTTTCAATCTTCACTTCGCCACATGTCTTACAATGCTGGGCCTTGACCAGTTCTCACACACACACACACACACACACACACACACACACACACACACACAGACAGAGGCATAAAATGTTCCAGTGGCTGCACAAACACACAATATCTGATTGTTTATAACACACATTTGGTCCTGAAACCTTATTGAAAAGCCATTTGCAATGTAATGGCTCTGCCAAACCAAAGATATATTTGCTAACATAAATTAATAAAGATTTAAGATTGATTGTTAAATATGTATTTATCTTTAAATATGTATTTTTAAGCTTTAAGCAGGATTCTCACGGTCATGGAAAACCTGATTTTTTTTATTTTTTTTATATATATTCCTATCCAGTAATCACAAACGACTGGAAAATACTTGAAAAAATGCATTGGTCTAAAGGTGTTGGAACCCTGTTTAAGGTTTGTTTTAAGATCCCTTTCCCCAGATGGATCTTTAAAGAGCTCTCTTTCTGCCAATATGAGGAGACATATGACTTAATATCCATACAGATCACTGACTTAATATCCGTAAAAGTCACTGGGAAAAACAGGAAACAACACATATTCAGATACGCACATGCACTTATTGTGGTTGTGACATCTACGCCCCTTGCTATTGTTTGTGTTTGTGTGTGTGGCTGGATTTGACAAGCACATTGTGTTGATGGTTTATTGGATTAGGTTGCATCTTGTTATTCTTTCTATTATTTATTACTGCATGTTTCATGTTACTTTTGTAATTGCATTCATATTGTACATTACAGACATTTAATTATTGCTACTGAGGATTTTGTATCATTGAACTTGTGTTGTATTATAGGCTAGCTAATATAACTAGGCCCAGAGGGAATCTGCGGACTTTTAAAGGGTACCTATTGAGTCTTTCATGTTTGAATGTTCAAAATAATACCTTATTTTTCACATATTTTACATTGTTGCATCACCTATCTTCCCAGTCTGTCAGTAATACTTTGTTTAGTTCCTGTCTCTATGAAGCCCCTCCTTCTGAAAAGGGCAGTGTGCTCTGATTGGTCGGCTGGATGTGTTGTGATTGGTCAACCGCTTCATGTGTGTTTAGTGAGTTTCAATACACTACTAACGCAACTCAACCAGGCTTCACCCCTTTATTTGCATATGTCTTGGGTGGGAAATATTTAAAAGGAATACTGTGACGTACGTTCCTGGAAGAAAACTCAAGACTACAATGGAGGCGTTTCAGGGAGTTCAGAAACAGTTCTTGAGAATATACTCCCTATTGAGAATAACTCCCTTGAGAGTGACTTTGTGCTTTGTAACTTGAAAATAAAATTCATAATTACCAAATATGGGCTGATACTGACTTAACAGTATATGTCAGGATTGAATTGGCCAAATATTTATGTTTACATTGTCCTCACCAGACAGATGATTTTGATTGGTTACAGATCACTGTATTTCTGTGATGTAGTTAATATTTTAACAAACATGATTGGCTTCATATGTTCTACTACTAGCCAGTGCAACATTTTCCAAGTGCATCAAGGCAATTTGACTGCTTTTCTTCTGTTGAGAAAGCAAGCGATCTTAGTGCCAAGAGGCTTCTGGGAAACTCAGACCTTCTATTTATAACTCGAAACCTGAGCAATTTGGAGTCATAAAATCATTCATCAAGAAAGATGTCCTTGCTCTATTTCTCACAAGCACTTGGGTAAACAGCTTTCAATTGCTGGTCATGAGCTGTGTGAAATTCAGAGGTCATTTGCTGTTCAGTTCATCCATGTTCAAATGAGTGTGTAGCCGTTAATTAGCCAGTCGACACCAGATTTTTATTACTTGTGTCTTGTTTGTCTCTGTTCCTCTCAGTGGCTCTAGAGCTCATTCGGCTCATTCGTCTCTTATTTTTTTTCCTAGATGATACTGTGAACATTCAGTGCAAAAATGTCTGAAATTGGTGACTATATAGATGATTGCCAACGTACTTTGCATCTTGAGAGGACAAAAATACACCTAAAGACAAAATGCAGAGCTATTAAGAGTGTTTCAGTAATTATACCAGCACCTACAAACATGCAAGTACTTACAAACAAAATTAGCCAAAAACACTTTTAAATCTGTTATGACTTTATCTATACAGTATGTGTATATATTCCATTTTTTAGTTTGAAAGAAGTCTCTAATGCTCACCAAGGCTGCATTTATTTGATTAAAAATACAGTAAAAACAGTAATATTATGAAATATTATTACACTTTAAAATATCTGTTTTCTTTTTGAATATATTTTAAAATGTAATTTATTTAAATGATGGCAAAGCTGAATTTTCAGCAATAGCAGTCTTCAGTGTCACATGATCCTTCATAAATCATTCTAATATGCTGATTTGCTGCTCAAGAAACATTTATTATTACAAATGTTGAGAGTTTTTTTTTCTTTTTTTTTTCAGGATTCTTTGATGAATAATAGCAATTATTTGAAATCAAAATCTTTTGTAACATTGCCTAATAAAATGATGGCTAAGTGTTAGGGTAATGCGCACAATGAAATGCTCAGTTGATCTGTAATGGCTACTCGACCTCTGTTTAGTTTGGCATTGTTCGTTACAGGCGGTTCATGCCCGCGTGACCGTCCACAGTTGCCTGGTGCTCTTCTAAGCTCCCATTGTCTGGATGACTGAGCACCGCTAGACTAATTACAGGTTATCCTTCTGTCTCTGGCTGAAGACATCAGTTACGAACTCTTTGATAGCTTCTAATTGGCTTATTAGAAACTGCATCGTCAGTCAAAACCAGATGCCAATGACTGAAAGACCGCAATGCAAGTCAACATTTTTGCCGAGCGTGATCTCAACAACTAAGAACACTTATGAATGCCATACGGATCATGCATGCACACTTAAATTATGAAGGAAATAACTTCACACACTGGCAAAATTATAGTAATTTCCGTCGTTTGAGCTCTCAATTTGTCAGTAATGGTGGCTTTGTTGTGAGAGTCTGAAGGAAGCTAAAGTTAGCCCTTTTGTTTGGCGTGCGTGCAGAAGTAGACAGGACCGTGGCCCAGAAACATGGTGTGGTGGCTAATAAGCGTCGCAATCCCTCTGGGTTTCCCATAATAGCTGGAGGTTTTAATAGGCCAGAGTGCAGCTGCGACACACGGCTCTGTTTTCTCAAGCCAGAATGGCTTTCTAGGAGCTGTGCCAGCTTACAGGGGGCAGCGTGGACTCTGAGTCAGTCAGATGCCAGTGCCAGCGCTAGGAACCTGTCTGATACACTTTCATTGTTTTTTCTCTCTTTCTCTCTCTCTCTCTTCACATACAGTTTTATAAAGCTGGTTCAAGCTGTTTTTTCTTCAGCCTGAGGGTCAAATGCTGTGAAACTGACACATCCTGCTATGGAGCAATCATCTCTTTCTTTCTTTTCCCTGTCTCATCCATCTGTTTACCCCAGCCAGAATGGATGGAGGGATGGATGGGATAAAGAAAGAAAGAGGTGATTGTTCCATAGGAGGATGTGTCCAAACGTATTTTATCTTTCCTTTTCCCCATCTATCTTCCATCCTTTCTTTCTTTCTTTCTTTCTTTCTTTCTTTCTTTCTTTCTTTCTTTCTTTCTTTCTTTCTTTCTTCCCATCCATCCTTCTTTTCTTCCTTCTTTTCTTTCATCCATCCATCTGTCTGTCCATCTTTCCTTTTCCCCATCCATCATCCATCCATTCATTTCTCTTCTATCTATCATCCATTCTTCCTTTTTTTTTCTTTTTCATCATCTATCAATCCATACTTCCATCCATCCATCTGTCTGTCCATATTCCTTTTTCCCATCCATCATTATTTTCATTTTTTTTATCATCCATCATTTGTCTGTCTCTTTTTCCTTCATTTTTCTTCCATCTATCCATCCTTAAATCTTTTATTTTCCTTCCTTCCTTCTCTCTGTTTTTTCCTCTTCATTTCCTCCCACACTTGTGTACTTGAGGCTCTATCATTACACGACCTCAGTCTCAAATATGTGCGTTGGCTGTATATTTATAAATCCAGAGAGCAGCAGGAATCAGGACATTGTTTGTTTCAATCATTTTTCACGTCTGGTGTTGATGAAGGTTTCATTAGAGCCTGTAATATCCTCAGTTTACTGATGAAACTTTATAACAGCATCAGCTACCAGTTTACTGATCTTGTTTTCAGATGGTGACAGAACTTGAGTATTTTGAAAACCATTACATAATTTTTTAACCTTTGTTTTATGGGTGTGCATTTAATTGTTTTCTCAGGCAATAGTAGCACTGTTACCTTTTGGCAGTATTTTTTTAAAAATACACTATCGTTCAAAAGTTTGTGTTAATGTCTTTGAAAGAAGTCTCTTTACTGTCACTTTTGGTCATTTAATGTGCCGTAACTGAATAAAAGTATTAATTTATTTTAAAAAAGAAAGAAATTTTACTGTCCCCAAACTTTTGAATGGTATTGTATATTACATCTTTTTTTTTTTATTTGATCAGAATGGTATTTTGATTGTTTTGTATTTTTAGAATGAATGAATGACTTCTATCTGATCTGAAGATGGCAGAATCACTTTAAAAGCAACATTGATCCAGATCCAACTAAAAGGGGGTTAAGATGGCATTTGGGCAATTGGATTAGTATTAGTTTAGTATTATTTGCCTGATCTTGACCGTAAAGCAACATCAAGAACTTTAATCATCTTGGTTTCATTTCATGATATACAACTAATAATTTATAGTTAATCCCACAATAACCCCAAAACCCTCTCCTCTTCTGTCACATCATCCCAGGAGCGTCATTCCATCCGTCTTTCTGTATAAAAAAACCCGATGGTTAGCAGAAATCTGAGTCTTCAAAGACAGGCATTGGAGACGACTAGCTCAGCAGAGACTGTATAGCGGTCGCCCCCCATTGCTTTGTGGATTAGCCCGTCTTTCTGCGATTGTTCACAAAGCGTCGTCCTCTTAATCTGCTGGTTTCGTTTCAAACCGCCAGCCGCTGTGAAATCAGGACGGTTCCTTAAGTTCATGTTTCCGCGGGTCTTTGAAAGACACAGATGGTGTATTTAAAGCAGTACAGAGTGAGATTAAGTTATGAAATATGATTTTATTAGCAGCGTGGAGTTTCAGCCTTGGTTGTTAAATGGTAACCCCTAGACACTTGTAGTGGGATTTGGGTTATAAATAAGCTTAGATGTCTTTGAGACATGGTGAAATGGTTTTTAAAGTTTTTTTGTTTTTTTTTAAAGAACGTTCCGAACACAACAGAAATGATTTTTTTTGTTGGTTGTTTGCTGTGTGTAAACGGATTACCTCAAGGGAACAATATGATGTTCTGGACCCTTTGATATATTGCTAGTTACTGAAACTAGGTTTCAGCCTCGATTTTTGAAAGGTGCCTGATTTATAATGGTGAGCGCTTGTAAGGAAGCTTCAGACATGTGGAAGCAATTGAGAAAAGCAAACAACACTGGGAGATCTGAATGTGTGTTGAGGTTGGCAGTGCCAGGGTAAGTTCTGTTTGTTTAGTGCCCACCGGTTGCCATCTCTTCAGGCAATTAGCCCTCTGATCTCAGTATGACCCTCCTTTTTTTCGTTGCCCATTACCAGATGACATTCACTCACCAAAACTACCAAGAAACATACATTTTGTCAGTATTTTGTAATATCAAAACAATTGGCGCTTTTCCACTGCATGGTACAGTACGGCTCGCTTTGACGCTTTTCCACTGCATGGTACGGTACGGCTCGGTTCGGTACGGCTCACTTTTGGCGCATTTCCACTGCATGGTACGGTACGGTACGGCTCGCTTCGGCTCGCTTTAAATGGTACCACCTCTGTTGAGGTTCCAAGCGTACCGTACCGATACTAAAATGTGACGTGAAAACACTGCAGATCACTGATTGGTCAGACAGAATCATCACTACCAGCGTCATTGTATTTACGACACGAGACACTAAACCCGCTAGATTTAAATAGCCAGTAGACAACAGCCTGCGCTGTAGCGCCTGTTTTAAAAGTATTTGCTTTAAAAAAAAAAAATAAAAAAAAAAAGAGTATAAACTTCGAAAAAAAGAAATGGCTGAATCGTGGTCAGTGGAAGAAGTGCAGACGTTCCTCTCGTTGGTTGCCGAGGAGCGGATGGGGAAACACGGAATGAAAAATTCGCATTTAATATGATGATATCATGGCAGTAGAGACGGCAACTATAACGATCAGTCCCACCCACTTTGAAGCGGTACTAATTGCAGTGGAAAAGCAACCGAGCTAAAGCGAACCGAACCGTGCCGTACCGAGTCGTACCACGCAGTGGAAAAGCGAAGCGAGCCGAACCGTTCCGCGCCGAGTCGAACCGTACCGAGCCGAACCGAGCCGTACCATGCAGTGGAAAAGCGCCAAATGTGCCACAATGAATCGGACTTCCCACTTATAAAAAGAGTGAGCGACATTTTAGAAGAGGGCATTTGATTACTATTTAAAAGTTTGGGATTTTTTAAAAATGATTTTGAAAGAAGTGTCTTATGCTCACCAAGGCTGCATTTATTTGATCAAAAATACAGTACAAATTGTCACATTTGGTAATGTGAAATAATATTACAATGCAAATGAACTGTTTTCTAGTTGAGCTAAAGAAACATTTCTTGTTATTGCAACTGTTGAAAACAGTTTTGCTGCTTTATATTTTTGTGTAAACTGATTTTTTCCCCCAGAATTCTTTGATGAATAGGATTAATTTGAAACAGAAATCATTTGTAACATTATAATAGTCTTCACTGACATCCTTGACATCCTTGCTGAATAAAAGTGTTTTTTTCTTTAAAAGATTACTCACCCAAATAGTATATATCTATATAGCTTTTAAACTGTAACAGCTGTAGAACAAAGGTGCATTTAAGAGCAATGTAATGGAAGTGACTCACTGAACACAGACACCTGGACTGTGTGTATAGGGGGTCCAGATGAATATATGGGCTCCAGCACGGCTGTGTGTGTGTATCACACTCATGCTTGCTCAGCAGAACGGTCTACATGCCCCCCAGACAGGGATGGTGTCATTGAGGCCTGTCAGTGCACAGACGGATGATTTCACTGCTCTGCTGAGTGTTGATCTCTTTTGCAAATTTTCTCATGCCGTTTGCCTTTTTTTTTCTCATGCTCTCCGGAACTATTTAGAACTTCTTTCAGGTGAATTACTGAAAGAGAGTGGCCCAACTGCATTTTTTTTTATTGCTTTACATGTGCTTCATCTTGGTGTAGATTTACCGCACCATGTTACAGGCTTATGATGAACTTTACTTTTTGTATTTGCACATTTTTCCGTTTTAGTTTTTTAAAGACCACATAGAATAGTTTGATGACTTGGTTTTCCTTCCTGTGTTGACATTTATTTATTTTTATTATTTTTTTAACTAGATTTTATTTTACACTATTTGTTTGTTAATCAGTTGCAGGAGGTTTTACGAGGAGGTAACTAAGTAACTTTGCAACTGTATCTCAACTAACTCTCATTGGAGTACTAGTAGACTGTTAGGTTAGGGTTCAGATTAGTAGAATAAGTTGACGTACTTGCAAAGTTACTTATTGTCAGTTGGGGAGCAAAAAGTGTTTTTTTAAAAAGTGTTAGCAGATATAAAGCATACAGTCTACTAATACGCTAATGACTGATAGTTGACATTTAGTTGCAAAGTTACTTAAAGTTAGTAGAATGTCTAAAGTGGACTATCTAAATAAAGTGTTAGTAATTTTAGATGCACCCCTGAATGGAGGGTGAGTCATCAGGATCTATTTTCCTGGATTTTTTATGCATCTATCTGCTACTCTGCAAAAAAATAAAAAAAAATTTTCAGGTAAAAATAATTCAAGCTAAATAAGTAGAGCGCAGTTTCCAGTGAACCCGCCGGCCTGCGAAGGGCGATGGGGAAATGTAGCGAGCAGGGTGGGGCAGAGAGCCTTGGGAATGGAGCGAGGCCGGTGGCGCAAGTGTTAAGGAGCATCACCTGCGCGTCACACCAGTCTCGAGTCCCACAGAGAAGCTCCAGAAGGACAAAAAGAGGAGTGATGACAGTACAAGAAGAGAGAGGACCAGGCCTGGACTTTATGTTGGTGTTTTGTTTTAGTTTATGGTCCATGAGGGGCTGCCGCTCTACTTTCGTGTTGTTGTTTATTTTGTCATTAAAGTTACATTCATCTTTTGCTGGTTCCCACCTCATCCTTCCCTGAACTATGAACATTGTTACAAGAAGTTTGTAGTGTCTTGCTGCACTGTAGGCAGATTTTTTTTAAATTTAGTGTAAGTATAAAAAAGTAAAAAATCAGCCACACTTGTTTAAAGATAAAATCAATGAAAACCAGTCTTAACATCCCATGCAGTGATGCTTCTCAAGTCAATGTATGTTCAAGTATTTTTAGATATTTTACTTGGAAATCAAGGCACAAATACTCATTATGAATTGGATTTTTTGCAGTGTAAAAGTTAATTCTGTCAACTTTTAGCACTAGCGTATAAATGAAAACCAAGATAACAAACATGGACTAAAAGCTACAAAATTAAGTTATTAAAATGTTCTAATTAGAATCGAAAGGGGATTTGCAGCCTGAACCTTTTTTTAAGTTCTTCAGGGAACTTTATTTGAGGATATTGTCGGAGCCTTGTCTTTTTTCAGAAGCCAAACCTCTTCGTCTCTCCTCTAACTCGTTCTACACAATGTTCATACTGTTGCTCCCTCTACAGAATCACTCATTTCCTCTACATGGCTGTTTCCTGTGGTGACGGTGGTCATATTGCTGCCACATGCTGCCTGTCAGAGCTGTTGCAGACATGTTAGGGATATATGTGAGGATATATGCCTCCCGTGTGCACCGCTTCTCATATGTTGCTTTTTATCTTTTTTTTTTTTTTAATAGCATGCACTCTTATTTTCTTGGTTGCTAATGTGTTGTGGTATAATTAGGGGTGATTTTTTTTTGGGAGAAAAAAGTACGTGTGTGTATGTGTGCGTGTGTGCAGAAGACTAATGTAATGTAATATTCAGTGTGTGTTTCTTGGCTAAAGGGCAAGTCTGTGTCGGCCCCTCATGATCATACACATCCACAATCTGTCAAGTTTAGGAGAGGGACTTTCCACTATGGGGACTTTCCATGCCGCTCCGAACGGAGCCAGAAAGAGCTCTTTTCCACGGCTCCATAGGATCCCCTGTAGAATAGGGATCACTGCTGAATGCTGCTTTTCAAATGCTGACCAGACCATGAACCTGGTCGCACACTTGTATTTTGACCAAAGAGACTTGGCTGTTATTTTTAGAGAATTTTACTGAATGAAATTAAAAAGGTAAGACTGGTGACATGAATTTAATAGCTTCTAAATCTGTAATAGCCAGTTGAGATTGTCATTAGTGGTGCTTGCTAAGTGCTCGAGTATAAAAGGCTGTTTTGATTTTATTTGCATGCAAAATACTGAATAACAGCAAAAACAACCACAGCACTTTCCTAACACATACTGTGCACTAAATAATTGTCCTGATGCATAAGGTCATTGGTGAAAACTGAGAATCTATGAAATTCACATATATTTTTATATAAAAGGTGGGTTGATGATGTTTGGTTTTGGTGTTAAGCAACATTATTAGTAATGTTCAGTAACTATCTAAATACATTGATAGTATTTTGCAAAGAAGTTAATGCAAATGAATGAAAGACTTATCAAATGCATGCATTAATTGGTTAAATTATAATTTTTCCTCCTTGTGACCTTTTATATTTTCTCACATTTTAATAAAAACAGTATTTCAACCAGTTCTTTTTGCTCCATTAAAATTGCGTATTTTTGTTTTTGTTTTTTGCCGTGGCAAGCACCAATAATGAAAGTAAAAAATAAAAAAAAAGATATATGAAAATGGCAAAGACAAATTATTGTACACACAGAATAAAATTAAGTAAAAAAATATTTGTAAGCGTTATGGTATGAAAACTTCAAAGAACGTGCTTAATGAAAGTTTACTTCAGATTCATGCTTCCTTTTTTTTTTTTTTTTTTTTTAAATCTGCTAAGGCACTCAAGGGAAAAAAAATACCTCGTCCGTATGGAGCCAACTTCACCAAACTATCCGCTTATGAGTCCAGTGTTGGCATAGCCGCCTACTGGCACCAGTCAAATCTGTGTGGGGAGGCGCAGTGTCTGCAGAAATCACCCACAAGAGTCTGAGTTTCATCTTATGCCTGATCAACTAACTAAAGCACTGAAAGTCTCTGAGGAGCAGTGAAGGTCAGGTGATGGACACCGTTTTTGTTAATGCCAGGAAGAGTATTCACTGCTTAAATCAACAAAGTCTTGTGCTTTTTAAAATGGCAGAACTGTAAAAAATAAAGCAACATTTTCTGGTGTTATTTATTTATATTTTCTTTTATGTTGCACTTTAAAAAACGTACTTTTGGAGTACCTTGTAAATGTCATGGTATCAGTAAACGTTCAATACCAAGGTATAGGGGAGAATGGAGCTAGATGACACTATGTCAGTAACTTTTAAGATTTTGAATCAAAAGTTCAAATACTCAAATGCTTGTTTTCTCTAGCTGTGTTTTTTTTATGTTGGATCTCTTTTTTCTTGGCATGAGCTTTCAAAATGTTCAGTAGCTTTTTTGGGTAAAAAACAAACAAACTTACTCTTTATTGTGTTGCTCCCCAACAGACATTCTATTGACTATAAGTAACTTTGCAAGTACATGTCACTTATTCTAACCCTAACCTTACCAGTCTACTAATACACTACTAACACTCTAAAATGTTAAAGGTACCATCAAAATAAAGTAAAACCCTTTTTTGTAGTCAAGACTTTATGGTGTGTGTTTATTTAATTTAAAACATAATAGACACACTCTAAATATTCAATGGAGTACCATGTACCATGGTACTGTTATAGTACCGTGAGGGTAAACTTGTAGTAGTGTTATATTTTATGGGTTTGCAACTGGTTTACAGTATATGATTGCTTTTTGGGGTAAATTGACTGTTTAAGGTTATAATAATTAGGGATGCACTGATATAAAATGTTTGCCCGATACCAATAACTGATAATTCTTTATATTTGTAAGCTGATAACCGATATATTGGGCGATTAAATCTAAATTCATTTTTACCAAATTTTCTTATCAGGCCGATAACGATAACATTGAAAATCTGTATATATATATATATGTCAGACATATATATATATATATATATATATATATATATATATATATATATATATATATATATATATATATATATATATATATATATATATATATATATATACAATGCATATATATATATATATACAACGCTGCTGTGTGAGTGGAAACAGTTGGTCTGGGACGATTTGCGTTTCACCTTATAGGCCTAGTTGTCCTCAGAGGACTCTCCTTCTATGCTTGCCAAGAGAGACTGCACACACTTTTGTTTGTTTTGCTTGGCTAAATAATTATCTCCCACAGTAAAGTACAGTACCGCTGGAAGCAGTGGAGATAAAAACACTATGGAAGTTTACTGGGAAACGGAAATCTGATTGTTAACGTCAAGTTGTATGTCTAAACATGTCTTTGGAAAGACGCACTTTAAGCACTTAGCATAATTTAAAATACATACAAATGGAGTTTCTAACTTTATGGTGTAGTGATTAAAAAAAAAATTATCATATGAATAAATATTGCAATGTTATTGTATTTGGTCTTAGCAGACTATATCTGCTATGCTGCTGCTACAGAACAAGCATGGACTTGCTACTGCTAACAGATACCCAGACACCGTGTTGTAAGCATAGATATATGCTGCTGCTGCTGCTGCATAAATAGACATACATAAATCCCACAGCAGATCTAGGCAGGTGGAGCTGGGGGAGGTGGAGGGTTTCAGAGGAACTGCAGGACTAGCCTACAGCAAACACTGAACCAGACTATTTAAATGTTGAGCAACCTAATTGGCTGGCGGATCAGCAGAGGCTAATCAGCTTGTGTCATGCGGTAATCATGTTCTTGCAGATTGCATGTAAAGGATCAATCAGCCTGCGCCCTTTAGAGTTTCATGACTGAACTCTGTATATGGCCAAAATATTGTTCAGAAATGTACCTTTTGTATTTTACAAAGGACCCATACAAGTTTGAAATTAATTTTTCGGTGAACTATCCCTGAATGTTTCCAGCTGTTTGTTGAATGAACATGGAGAAAACAGAAATGAAAAAGGGCTGATTTGATGTCCTAATTGCCACTTACGGCATAATTCGTGACAGAACCTTTTATAATATCAGGCTGGAAAAGGAAAAGATAATAAATACCTCATTAATATCAAATTAATACCTCAAAAGGGTGTCAAAGAGACTGAATATGTTTAGTCAACATTTTTCAAGCTATCCATCAGTGCTCAAATACCCCAGTGATTAAAGCAGCCCAGTTCTGACAGTCTGGGCTGGATTTAAAAAAGAAACTCATTATATAAACAATCCAGTTTTGTAGCCAATATCTGTCTATTCTTTGTGGAAATCTCTCGTCTCTTACTTCTGAACATGGGCCGCACTTGGCACTGAAAACAAAGCTTTGTGTCTATGCTGTAAACAATGAATTAAGCGAAATGTTAATCACCACCAACTCTCACTGATGACATAAACCTGCATTCTAATTCTAACAGTATCCATCTCATATGCAGGAAAAAAAGGAGTGTTTGAGGGGAAGATCTGTTATTCACACACAGCTGTCAGAGTCAAGCTTCGCTCAGCTCTAACAAGACCAACTCAAAGATTTGTGCCCAGAAATCAATTACTTTAGCAAGAGTGAGAGAGGAAGGTGGCAAAATTTGAGCCCTGCTATTGAGGAGATGTGTGCCTGACAGATGTTTTGTGTGTTCTCACATGAATAAAGCAGTATATGCAACTACACACTTTCAATTATGACATATTTCACTATTTACTAACCTTTAAACAATTACAATTTGACTTTGAATTGTGATTGTTTACTGCAGCTATCTGTCTTCTAACCTTGCAAATCTCACATAGATTTCACTCACTATGTTGTAAATGATAAACACTAGTGTTCAAATGTTTGGGGTTGGTAAGTCTTGTTTTGAGTAAGTCTCTTACATCCACCAAGATTGTATTTATTTGATAAATAACACTACATATTTAGAAATATTATTACAAATGAAACGGCTGTTTTCTATTTGAACGTATTTTTACATGTAATTTATGTGATGCATAGCTGAATTATCAACATCATCACTCCAGTCTTCAGTGTCACATGATCCTTCAGAAATCATTCTAATTGGCTGATTTGCTGCTCAAGAAAGATTTATTATCATCAATGTTGAAAATAGTTGTGCTGCTTTATATTTTTGTTGAAACTGATTTTTTGAATCTTTTGTAACATTATAAATGTCTTTACCGTCACTTTTGATCAACTTAATGCATCCATGCTGAATAAAATTATTAATCTCTTAAAAAAAAATCATACTCACCCCAAACTTTTAAATGGTAGTGTACATGATGCATAAAAACCCTAGCAACCGCATAGCAACCCACAAAATCCTAGCATTGTGGCTGTGCTTTTTAATTTTCCTTATTATTCATGTCTTATTTACAGGTGAAACTCGAAAAATTTGAATATCGTGCAAAAGTTAATTTAAGTAATTCAACTTAAAAGGTGAAACTAATATATTATATAGACTCATTACATGCAAAGTGAGATATTTCAAGTCTTTATTTGTTATAATTTTGATGATTATGGCTTACAGCTTATGAAAACCCCAAATTCAAAATCTCAGAAAATTAGAATATTACATGAAATCAATAAAAAAAAAGGATTTTACATACAGAAATGTCAGCCCTCTGAAAAGTATAATCATGCATGTGTACTCAGTTCTTGGTTTGGGGCCCTTTTGCATGAATTACTGCCTCATTGCGGAGTGGCATGGATGCTATCAGCCTGTAGCACTACTGAGGTGTTATGGAAGACCAGGATGCTTCAATAGCGGCCTTTAGCTCTGCTGCATTGTTCTGTCTCATGTCTCTCATCTTTCTCTTGGCAATGCCCCATAGATTCTCTATGGGGTTAAGGTCAGGCGAGTTTGCTGGTCAATCAAGCACAGTAATCCCATGGTCATTGAACCAGGTTTTGGTTCTTTTGGCAGTGTGGGCAGATACCAAGTCCTGCTGGAAAATGAAGTCAGCATCTCCATAAAGCTTGTCTGCTGAAGGAAGCATGAAGTGCTCTAAAATGTCCTGGTAGACGGCTGCGTTGACTCTGGACTTAATAAAGCACAGTGGACCAACACCAGCAGATGTGACATGGCTCCCCAAACCAACACAGACTGTGGAAACTTCACACTGGACTTCAAGCATCTTGGATTGTGTGCCTCTCCATTCTTCCTCCAGACTCTGGGACCTTGGTTTCCAAATGAGAATGAAAATTTGCTCTCATCAGAAAAGAGGACTTTGGTCCACTGTGCTTTATTAAGTCCAGAGTCAACACAGCCGTCTACCAGGACATTTTCAGAGCACTTCATGCTTCCTTCAGCAGACAAGCTTTATGGAGATGCTGACTTCATTTTCCAGCAGGACTTGGTATTTGCCTACACTGCCAAAAGAACCAAAACCTGGTTTGGTTGGTATATATATAATATAATATATTAGTTTCACCTTTTAAGTTGAATTACTGAAATGAACTTTTGCACGATATTCTAATTTTTCGAGTTTCACCTGTACATTACAGCCTATAAAGGACACAAGATAGAGCAGCATGACAGTGTCTAGGCACTGTTTTACCGTTATTTCCTTTCTTCAATGATTTAAAGATGATGTAACTTTCTTATTAGCATGTCATGAAATTAATTTGACTTAGCTTTACATTGAGTGAAAATGTATGTGTGCTATTAAACATGATAGAACACGCAAGACTAAAGTCTGTTGAAAACATTAGCCGTGATTATTATTCAGGCTTTTCTCGGCTTTGAAGAGACTCGGAGAACCACAGCTGAGAGCCGCCACAGCTGCCAAAGGCACCGCGAGCGAAAAAAACTAAAAAAACACACTATTTTTATATAACTTGCGCCCGGGCCAACTGTATTTGTGGTTGGAGGAAATTTCTCCTCGCTTGAGTCATTGAGATCACTTGCTCTCGGTTGTTTGCCCCTTTGTGCTCTTTGATCCGCCTTTTCTTGCCTTCGCTCTATCTGTCCCTCCTCTATTCTCTCCAAGCACTCAGACGGATGTAAAGCTCTCTTCCCTGACCCACACTAACACCGCAATCAGGACCAGATCCAAACACAGTCTCCGTAGGCCTCGCTGCCCGGCCGTAGTTCAGAGCTAACGCTGCTGTGTGAGCGGAAACCGTCGTTCTGGGGCGATTTGCGTTTCACCTTTGACCTCTAGTTGTTCTCAGTGGACTCTCTTTCTACGCTTGCCAAGAGAGACTGCACACACTTTTGTTTGTTTGTTTGGCTTAGTTTCGACTAAATAATTGTCTCCCACAGTACAGTACAGTAGCGCTGGAAGCAGTGGATTTAAAAACACAAAGTATACTGGGAAACGGATGAAGATCTGATCGTTAACATCAAGTTGTATGTCTAAACATGTCTTCGGAAAGATGCATTGCACTTAGAATCATTTAAAATACAGAAAATACATGCACTTTACGGTGTAGTGTTGTGCCATGCTGTCTGGAGTGATTAAAAATAGCCAGATTTAACAGAAGTGTTTGTCATCGGCCTTTCGCAGCTTGTGTAGTTTGAGTGATTCATGCTCACAAAACCTTTACACTTCTATAAAACTACACAATTCCAGATTTATATTAAGACAGACATTTTGGATTTGCCTTTATCAGTTGACTAAAATTAAATAAAAATTGTTGTAGGCTATATTATTTATTGTTTGTTTATATATGTATTCTGTATGTATGTTTTATTAGCCTAATGTAGTTTAACCTTTTATTTTATCTATCCTGTTGAAAAGGCCTATAAGAATTCTTCCAGAATTCTAAAACATCCAAAGTATTTTTCTCTCAGTCTGAAGTACTTTGCAACAAATCCCTCTTGATTTCCACCATCGTTTCTGCCAGGATGTAATTGTTCTTAATTTCCAAAACCCTTCAGCTCAGATTTAGCTTCCATTTTTTCAAGAGTGTCTATTTCTTCCATGTGTGGCCCAGATTCCTGCAGCGGGGTCTGTTCTCCTACTGTATGCAAGCGAAATGTTCCTCTTCCCAGGTAATTTCAGCAGCCCTCTCTGTTTTTCTGTGCTTTTGTTGAGGAATGCCTCTGAGACGCAGTCACCTTTGAGTAATTACCTTCTCATGTTTCATGTTGAAAGAGCTTCTCTGTTTTACAGTTATAAAGAGCAGAGTGAACGGTGTCCTCAGTTCTTATCAAGAGGACGGCTGTTTCAGAGCCGGGGCGTTTCGGATTTTTCCCTTCATGTAGAAGTTAACCTCTTGCAAGATGAGCACTGTCTTGAGATCGATCTATTCTCCTGCTCCCTGTCTTCTTCTACAGTTTTCTTCAATTAGTGTTCAGCTGGGACCACGTAACTCACTGACTGTGCTGTGTTCTGGTCTTTATCAAGACATTTATGATTAAAGTTCGAAAATGTCTATTTAAAAAAAATATTTTGAGAATGCATAAAAAGTCATTATATATCAAACTATAGAAATATCAAAGAATAGTTTCAGTTTAGATTAAATCTGACATTTTGAGAAATGTCATTGGGATATTTGCTTATCATAATATCTGTCTGTCTGTATGTCTGTCTATCGTTCTATCTGATCTACCATCATTCTATCTATCTGCCTTTCTATCTATTGTTCTATCTGTCGTTATATTGTTCTCTTTATCATTCTATTGTTCTATCATTCTATCATTGTTCAATCTGTCTCTATCTATCTATCGTTCGTTCGTTGATTCGCTCGTTCTGTCATTTTATTGTTCTATCATTCTCTCTGTTGTTTTATTATTCTATCATTCTATCTTATCAATATAATTTATTGTTCACTCTGTCGTTCTAATGTTTGTTGTTGTTCTTCTTTTTCGACTGTAAAACAACGGGCCAGGCCTGTTTTGTTATTTTGTGGACCAACCAATTAGTGCAAAAAAAATTAAGGCATATGCTCAAACTGAGTGTATAGAGTTTGCACGTATTTGCACACACTGTACACACCACACACTGTATGCATATCCTGACGAAGCATACTTACGAAATGTACTTTATACTGTAAGATTTACATTTGAAATTGGCTTCTTAAAACGACACTATTTCAGAAAAATGCAAGTTTTAGATATTTATTTTTATTATGTTTTAATGTTTTTATGTGCTTCAATTTCTTCGTTTTTCACCCTGAAAATCTGCCGTTTTTTGGTGTGGAAATCAGAAGCATGTGTGAGGTGAAAAGTTTAGAGCAGGATGGATTTATGTAGCAATCATTAAAACACCATCTGATGCCGATGAGCGAAGGATTTGCTTGTTTTTAGAGAGCCTGAATTTGTCCCGAGTCGCTGATCTGAGATCCGTTGTGCTGTGGGCTGTATGACGGGTTAGACGGGGACGAGCTGGCCCTGGATCAGTGCTTCAGGAGGAGGGGTTGAGGGGGTCAACACGAACAGGAAATCATCAGCGCTGTGGATAAATATGGCAGTGTGCCTCGGGCCCGTATAAAGAGTCACACACACAAAGAGCTCTTGTGTCTAGACTGACCGCTGCATGTGGCTTGACTTTCAGTGATGAACGAGTGACTCGCAGGTTAAAAGACTGTTGGTAGAGGAGGGGTAGAATAACTTCTTTTCAAATCATTCAGCCTCCTCTCTTCCTGCTGTCATTAGAGAAATCAAATGAAATGTGTGTAGACCTTAGGAAGGTTTGTTTTAACTACAATTCTAGTAGTTGTATTTCTGAATGTTAGAATTATTTTAGTATTATTCAAATAATATTATAGTATTTATATATTATAGTATAAATTATATTGTAGTGTTCATATTGTAGCATTTATTCATATTTTGAATTAGCTTTTATTTTTTTATATTTTAATTTTTTTTATTTAAATTTAAGTTTGAGTAATTTTGTGTATTATATAATTTTTTATATTTCCATTTAGCTTTATTTTTTTAAAGTTTTTTTAGTATTAGTAATTTAAGTGCGTAATCTAAAACTTATTTTATTTCAGTTAATTGCCTAAGTTTTGTTCAATCTTTTCTAAGCTTTTTATCTAATATTTGATATTTTATTTCAGCCTCATTTCAATTAACAAAAATTATTTTTATTATTTGTATTTTTACATAACAATAACAACACTGATTCTAGCATACTACTCTTACGATTTCTTCTCTTACCATATTTTCTATTGCAGAAATAATATATACAATTCTAAATTCAGTCAAAGACTGTTTTTAAACAGATAGTTCTGCCCCTAAACTTACACCATTGGTTTCTTTTTGGAGAATCGTCCTAGAAATGGCTCACTTATATATATATATATATATATATATATATATATACAGATTAAGATAGTTTGCTATTCCAATGTGATGATCCAGTATTTTCCTATATACTAGCTTAATGTGGATTGACAACTATATTGTAAGTGATCCATCCAAAAGACAATTCTGCCAAAAAGTGTGATAAAAACTGTGGCACTATCAAAACATTGTTCTGTTTGTTTGAGCATCACAACAAAAAATGACATTGCAACATTGGTTCAACCAATGGAATACATGTGCGGTCATCTGTTTGTTCTGACCAATGGTTGATGGGGAGTGTTCAGAGAAGTTGTTTAAAAACATCATTGACTCAATTCGCAATAGCATATATTTGAAAAAGTTACACACTTCACCTTTTTCACCATATTGGAAGAAAGTTATGTATAATTCAGAAAGGGGTGGACTAAACCCTGACAGTTTGATCTTGTATCACCCAGAAATGGTTGACTTTGTGAGTACAACTTGATAATTGTACATCAGTTAGCTTATTGTACTGCTACTTACCAAATATATTACTAAATGTGAATACAATTTTGATTTGAGTTTGAAATTATTTATGTGAGAAGAAAGAGACCAAATGGGAAAACAAGATACATGGAATTAGCAGAGATATGTAGGAAATCAAGTGCTTGGTACAGTCAAATATACAGTTTGACATTCATAATACAGAATACGGAATATTCGACCATGGATTGTCACAATTGACCAATCAGAATGAAGGATTCCTGTTTTTCCAGGAGTTGATTGGATGCTGTGTTCTAAACTAGTTCTAAACTAGTCTGTGTGTTCTAAACTAAAGAGACGGTCTCATTTTCCCATGCCTCAAAGCATCTGCGCAACATCCTGCCCTGAAAAACGTGTGCCATGATCCAGACATATGCAAACACTTACAGAAAGAATCATACGATTCCTCAGATGAGCAATTTATCAACTGTATATCTCGCTTTGCATTAACATCCCTTCCGTTTTAAATGAATGTATCAGCTTTAATGTTTTGCTCATTTGACATTGTATACATGGTTTATTTTTCTAACCATGTATAGAAATAGTTAATTAGTTCTATAGTTTATTTTTCTATATAATAAACTTTTTGCTATAATAAACCTTTGTGAGTCGATCCATGATGTCATGCTCTGAATGCACAGATACTGATCTCGTGGGAGAGATCGACCCAGCGAGTCAACACCGCCAGGACCCTCAGACTTAAGACTTCATATGGCCTGCGCTGTGATTACCGTTAAGCCATTTTTATTACCGTCTTTACACCCTCCAGGTGTTTGCTCATGAACACGATTGCGAGTCTGTCTGGAATTGGCCCTTAATAAGCCCAGCCTGTGACAGAAGCTCTTGACTCGTGGCTGGTTCATTGACTGAACAAACTAACCTCTCGAGTCGGGGGCTCTGCTCTCGTGATGGAAACACTCTTGGACCTGATGTAATTCAACTGAATGGGATTCGAGGGGCAAGTGAAATGTTCTTCCTGCTGAGCCACTGAAATGCTTCATTCAGTCAGTTTTTATATGAATGCATCTCCTCCAGGTTACTGCCCACCAATCAGTCCCAAAAACTGTTCAAATTTTTACCACTCTCATCCTCTCTCAAAATGTATATAATTTGAATTTTCTTTTATTTTAAAAACTTAATGTTGCTTTCTGTCTATTTTTAACTTTTTCATTCTTGACCTGTGGTTTTAAATTTAGCTGGAATGATTTTGGCCCTGTTTTTGGTATTAATTAGGTATCCGGTGTTAAGATGCGTTTTGGTCGATCGAATCACAAGTAGACGAGGCAGACATATTCCCGTTTACACCTGCTTTTTTAATCCGTCTCTTTTGTCCACTTTTGACTACTTCTGTCCTGATTTCTTCTAAAAGAGGGTCTGTGGGTGGGTAAAACTATACAGACTTTTTCAGATCTTTCAATAATTGATGAAATAAGCTCACGCAATTTACATAGGAACGCGCCCGGAAACGATGGAAAAATACAGGGAGAGCATCAGCTTTCCTTTCTGCTCTGATAAGTTCGTAGACTGAGAGTAGATGGTCTGTTGTGGTCCACATGAGCGTCTACACTACGAGAACAGTCCGGTCGAATGCGTTTTTGATTCCTTCAAGCTCAAATGCTTTAGACCCCATTTACACCTGTATTTAGCGTCATGATCCGATCCACCAAAAAGAATCTTAATACCAGGTGTAAACAGAGCCAGAGAGTAGCATTCTAAAAACATTTAAAATATTATTTTGTTAATGCCCAGGGGCTACTTCCCGAAAATAAAAAGGCAGCTATATATTTTCATATATACAGACCTGTTTTAACTGTCTGAGAAAAAACAAACTGTGATATTATGAAAACAGCATGTTGTTTTCACAATAACATTAATGGATTCTATATTTTTACTGCACTAAAGAAGTCAAAGCAAAATGTTAAAATATTATCTGTAACATATTTATTTTATTTTATGTATAAAAATCTATAAAAGTTTGTGCTGTCAATAGATTAACAAAATTAACTAATTAATAAAAAAAATTGTAATTAACCGAGATTAATAAAATCTAACATTAAAGTTTTTAATAAAATTTATATTGTAATAATTCTACATTTAATCTCCAAATTAATACAGAAACAACATAAAGCCAGTAGCCTATATTGTAAATATTTGTTTAATGGCATCTTTTTATGAAAGAAGGCATCACCGATACCAATACTTCTACTGATGTCTCTACGAAATAGATTTTTTTCTCTCAATTTTTGTTATTAATTATATATTATCATTAATTATAGTCTTTCAGCATTACAGTATAATTTAAAGAATTATAATAAATGTCAGATTTACCTGTGCCTTCAATATATCAGGGCTCAATTTTTTCTATTGGCCCAGTCAGACCGGTTCATTTTTCCTGGCCCTGTCAAAATGCACAAAAAGTTATTGTTTTCATTGTTTTTGACCCACGTAAACATGTAAACAGGGCTTTAAGATTTTCAGGTTGGATATATACAGAAATTTAATATATTTATCAAACACTTCACAGTCACTGCATACATTTATGCAGATTAAAAATAGATTAAAAGTTGTTCAGTCAAGAGCAGTCTTTTGTTCTTTGGTTAACATTGATAACAGACATCACAGCAGCAGGTTTAATAGGCTGATGTCACTTTAAGACCTGCTGTGCATGACGCTGATCTGACACACATTCTATTTTCTCACAACTCTTTACATTCTTACTTACATACATACTTACTAGACTTAATTTAACTCCGTTAACTGTGCTTGCAATGATACTTGACAAAATGAGCATTTTGGTATAATTTTGTGTGCTTTTGTCCATTCAAGCACTGTCTGAAGCGGCTTTGTGCGCACGAGTCGTGTGTGTCACACAATCAGGAGGTTCACAGACGTGCGTGCCAGTAGTAACACACTATCTTCTCTTTTGTGTCTTATCGCGCATGAATGGTTTAAAAGCATTCACTTGAGCAAGAGTGTGATCATATTGTAATGCTATCCAAAGGATGATGAAAAAAACGGATGCTGCTTTAATTGCGTTAAATATTTTTACTGCGTTAAACTGGGAAAAACAATTATCACGTGCGTTAACGCGTTAATTTTGACAGCACTATAAAAAAAAATTTTTTTTTTATATTATTAATATTTTTTATATTCCATTTATATTCCACAATAAATATCATTACATTGCAGCATGTTAAATTTGTGTATATTTAAAGTTTTAACATACTGATATGTTGTTGAAATTTGTTTTGGTTTATTAAAGATGAGTTTGAACCCAGGCCCACACGAGAAAAGCAAAAATCACTGGACTACTTGTTTTGTTTATCTTCTAGTAGCTTCTTGTGACTAAGTACACTTTTGTTAGGGATAGGCCAGATGGCCAGATGTCATATCACCACTAGAATTTAGGGTTCTTCTATCACAGCACTATTGCAAAAGTTCTTGAAAGTATGTTTCTCTTTCCATCACAACGTGCACAAACACATGCTTCCACTCTTACCCACACAACCTCCCACCTAAACGGGCACACACAGGGGCCTTTGTTATGTCGGGAAGCCGTTGTATAAATAATAATGTTTCATTTTTTTTTAACAACTCTTTTTATGAGGTTTAAAATCCTGTGTAAAACAGTTTGACTGGTCTTTTGAATGCAGCTTAGTTTAATGTTGTTTGTATCTCTGCAGGTATTGGTGGCATGGAGGAATTCATTCTCAAGTCGGCCACCATCTCCACATCTCCTGCCTGCCCACCCTTCACGCCAATCAACTTTGAAGCTACGCCCATCGTCAGAGTAGCAATCGAGCCCAAACATCCAAGTACGTGTTGATGAGCAAAAGCAGCCACATACAAACACTCATTCATTCGCATTCAGCTTGAGTACTATTTTGCATTGTGGTGCAGCAGGTAGGCTTAAGCATTGCAGAAAATCAGATACATAAAGAAAAAACAACTGATAAACAAAGAAGAGTGCATTGACTCATTGCAGTGACTCAACCGTATAAATGAACAAGCAGTTATTTTTTTCTCTGCCCTGGGGCAAGTTCTGAATGTAATAGAAACTTTTTTGTAGGGTATATATTTAGTAAGCTTAGTTTCTTTTTTCAAGTGTGTGTGTAATGATTAAGTTACAGAATGTAGTGAGGTGTGTGTGTATAATTTTTAATTGTGATTATTTGCACCCTTTTGAGCTAATTATCTTGATAGATCACACATTTATTGTGAAATTAAGCATACGCCATTTATCTTCTTTAACACGTTTATTTTGTCATCATTTGTCAACACTTAGTTTCTTTCTTCAAGTGTGTGAGATGATTAAGTTACATAACGTAGTGAGCTGTGTATGTGTCTATGTATGTGTGTATATATTGTAGCGGGAAGAGCAAACAACAGACAGTGGTGTCAGGCCTCGGAGAGGCATTTATTAACATAAATAAACATCAAATGTTCAAAAATGGGGGAAATAAAAAAAAACAAAGTGGGATCTGGTGTCCTCGTTGTGCCAGGGAATCGTGAAGGATGGGTAGTGATCAGACTTCGGACTCTCTTCGGTCTGAGGCGCAAGGAGCCGCGGCATAGCGGCTTGTCCTCTTTAGGCCACGACAACTGAGGGGAATAGTGGCCGGCATCCTAGCCTGTCAGCAGCGTCACGCATGATTCTCCATTCAGGACTGCGGGTCCGGCGACTCGCGTCTTCGGCAGCACAGGAATCCCACCGCACTCCCTTCCTGGACCCACGAGGACACCAGCGTGCATGCATGGAGAAAAGACCGGTCTCTCGAGGAGAGGCGCACTCAGTATTTAACAGAGGCGGTGATGAGGCTTCATATTCTTCAGGTGTGCCTCTTCAGCGCCCCTTCTCTCCAATCACACCCACTCCAGTCGGGAACCTGGAGATGCCAAACAAACCCTAAACCAACCACCTTGACCTGATTGCATTATAGGACTACTACAGTACAGGGATCCATTCAGAATTATTAAACATAGCAACATACACATGACAAGTCAAAACATTATCCTGAATGCGAGTGGAAACAACGTGAATGTACTAAATTGTGTCTAAATAATCTAATCTGTGTGTCGAGAGCGCACATAGATGGTTTGCTTGCGCATCATATTTCACACAACGTGAGGGCTTGTGCTCTTCAGAAACAATCACAGAATATGACAGAGCTCATGTTTTGAATAAACACACACTGGAATGAAAAATTCATGGAAAACCTAATGTGAGTCGCTCTTCTCTGTGCCATCTCTGATGTAATCAGCCTGGTTTTCTTTACATTAGCGTTTTTTTGGACTGATTGTTTGAATGAGTTTGCTTACTGGATCATTGGACTGAAAACTTTGTCAGAGTTTAGAGGCTAAAAATGATCTGATCACAAACAGAGAAGGGAAATCGTGTTATAGAGTTAGAATAGAAATTTCCACCTACACCAGCGTTACAGGTGCTTGCGTCATTGCTATGCTCAGTGTGATAAAGTCCCGACTTCTACGGTCATCTAACTTCATGACGTAAATTTCGTTAAAGACGCAAATTCTCTTGCTTCAGTAATTTATCTGCGGTATGTCCCTAAACTTATTTTAACGCATTAATTTTATCCTTTATTTTGTTCTACTTTTTGAACTACATTTTTTGGTGAATACTGCTTACAATGGCAGCTTACAATGACTTACCATAAAATAGATGCATAAGCATACAGATTAAATTGTCATCTCTAATGGGTCTCTAAGGTGCAAATATCTCTCAAAAAGGTGATTTAATGGTGACCTCTTCAGGTTCACTCAGAGGTTATTCTCATTAGCTGTGTCAATGATGGCATGGAAACCCCGGCCATCTCAAAGCATCACACTCGCTCATGTGGGACGCATTAGTCACAAGCACAGCTGTAATGAGGAAGTTAAATGTTTCCCAGTTTAGCACACCAAAGAACTGTCTGATCTTGATCACACACACAAACACAATATCTCATTGTGAGGGAGATCACTGTCCCAGAGGGCTGTTTCAGAGTTTAGTTTCATAACCGTAACTTCAGCTGCCTTCAGGTCAGGAGAAGCCATCGCTGGTGAAAACTCACCATCTTTTTTAAAAAGCTCTCATAGTCATAGTGTTACTGCTGTCAGTACAATATGTTCCAAATGAATTTGCTTTGATGTCAAACAGCACTTTTATTTGAAGAGAGAATGAGAGGCTGCTTTAAAGGGATCATATCATACATGTTTTATTATTTTGCCCCCACCCCCCCGAGGTCTGCTTCTAATGTTAGTGAAGATTTGAACAAGATTTTGATTGAGTTTAACAGGACATTTGTTGCTGCTTTATATTTTAGAATAAATAACAATTTTTGTGCTCCAACATGGGCTGAGGGTTTGCTTTCGGGTCAATATAGTTTACGTGCATCCTTCCACAGCTTCTTGTCAAGTCAAGTCTTGACACCAGTGTGTAACATCCACCTGGATGATGCGACGGCAGCCATATTGCGCCAAAACGCCCACCACACACCAGCTTATTGGTGGAGAGGAGTGATGAAGCCAATCAGTATATATGGGGATGATTAGGAGGCCATGAGGGCAAATTTGGTAAGGGTTGCGGGGTTAAACCCCTACTCTTTTTCCGAAGGACATCCTGGGATTTTTAATGACCACAGAGAGTCAGGACCTCGGTTTAACGTCTCATCCAAAGGACGGTGCTCTTTGACAGTATAGTGTCCCCATCATTATACTAGGGTGTTAGGACCCACACAGACCACAGGGTGAACACCATATAGTGCTTTATACAACACAGATTTCAAAGCAGCTCGTAATGAATTCATTCCTAGTGAAACAAAAGGTGTGCATGTAAACATATAGCCATTGATAACAGGACAATTATACATGGAAAAAGAGTTAATTTCGGCTGTCCAGCAGCTCTAAAAAGAATTATGTCAAAAAAGAAATGCTCACACAAGTGTGTATGTGTGTTTGCAGGTGAGATGCCGAAGCTGGTGCGGGGTATGAGACTGCTGAACCAGGCCGACCCTTGTGCCGAAGTGTTGATTCAGGAGACTGGAGAGCATGTTCTGGTCACTGCAGGGGAAGTGCACCTACAACGCTGTCTGGATGACTTGAGAGAGAGGTGAAGAACCACACACATACTGTATATACACATCATTTACACAATAACATAAACAGTACTTAGGCCCATTAGTATTACCAAAAAAGAATGGTTTTAAGCCAGCTATTTATACCTTTTGCTGTAGTGTGTCAGTAGGAAATATCAGTTTACATTTCCAAACATTCTTTTTGCCATTCATTTGTTAATTTATTTAATTTAATTAACATTAATTTATGCATACAAAAATCTCACTGGATTATTACAATTAATGGCAAAATTAATGTTTGGAAATGGAAACTGATGTTTCTTACTGACACATTACAGCAAAAGATAAATAACTGGCTTGAAACCTTTTTCTTTTTGGTGAAAATACTACGTGCCTAAGACATTTGCACATTACTGTATATGCATACATATATACACACCACCATTCAGTTTGATAGTTTAATACTTTAATTCTTTAATTCAGTAAGGATGAATTAAATTGATTAAATGTCACAGTAAAGACATTTAAAATGTTACAAAAGATTTCCATTTAGTACTATAGTATTGGTAAGCCAGAATGTTCACAGACAGGAGATTTATATGATGTAGGCAGCGGCTCTATCAGCTGCTTGTCTCCTTCGCTGAACACGTGAGGAACTGTGATGTCAGCAACAGATTTACATACTAAAAGTTGATTGTACAGCTACTCTCACATGAAACCCATGCAGAGCTTAAAAAACTTTTCTTTTCTTTCTTTTTTTAACAAACCTTATTATAGATGTGTTGTCAGATTTGAGATTAACCATGGTGCAAGTGCATGCTGAACCGTGGGTTGAGAACTGTACGGTTCGTTTTTTTACAGAGCTGTTAAACCCCTGTTTTTATCTAAGAGCTTTCTTTCCCTCCATTGACAGCTACGCAACTGAAACTTTGATGCTTCAAACTAATCCATATGAATTGAGCGGTTTAGTCAAAATATTCTGAAAAGACACTATCGCTTTATATGATGAACAGATTGAATTTAGGCTTTTATTCAGATATAAACATTGATCAGCGAACATAAACAAGCTCAGAACCTGCTTGACTCGCTTAGAACAAACCTCAAGTGTGCTGCGTAACACGAGAATGAACCTCATTGGTTCTTGCTGAAGCTCAAACATGATGCGTAACACGAGAATGAACCTCATTGGTTCTTGCTGAAGCTCAAACATGATGCGTAACACGAGAATGAACCTCATTGGTTCTTGCTGAAGCTCAAACATGATGCGTAACACGAGAATGAACCTCATTGGTTCTTGCTGAAGCTCAAACGTGCTGCGTAACACGAGAATGAACCTCATTGGTTCTTGCTGAAGCTCAAACGTGCTGCGTAACACGAGAATGAACCTCATTGGTTCTCGCACGTCAAGCAAACATGCATGAGCTTCTGATTACCTCAACTGATGTGTGAGTTGAGTGTTTAAATGTGAATAAAAGCCTAAATTCAATCTGCTCATCATATAAAGCGATCGTGTCTCTTCGTAAAACTAATCCATATGAATTGAGCAGTTTAGTCCAACATTTTCCGATCTCTTTATGAACTTTTTGAAGTGTCAAAGTTTCAGTTGCGTTGCTGTCTATGGAGGGACAGAACGCTCTCAGGTTTCATCAAAAAGAGCTTCATTTGTGTTCTGAAGATGAATGAAAGTCTTACGGATATGAAATGACATGAGGGTGAGTAATTAATTACAGAATTTAAATTTTTGGGTGAACTAACCCTTTAACAGGAAATAATGCAGCTTGGTTGAATTGTATTGGGAAAAAATATTATTTGGTTAATAATATATTTTTTTTACACTTGCATGGCAAGGTCATTTCATAAGCATATAATGTCATTGCATTATGATGAAAAATTATGAAAACAAACACTTTCATTAGAATTATGTGCACTGGTGAAACATTTACAACACAATTAATTTGTCAATTTTGATTTCCATATTTTGCTATGTGATAGCAAAATATGTGTGGGGGGTACATTATAGTGTTAAAGTTGGATTTGACACATACCCTTATAATTAAAATTTTGAAGATGTTTTCTCCAACTTTAATAAGACACCAGGGTACATTTGGCTTGCCCTTTGGTTTTGCATTGTATAAACAGCATATCCGCATAAATTAGCTGCACCATCTGCTAAATATTGGTTGGAGTGTTAGCTGCTAAATCCATCACATCTGCCCTCGCATATCAGTAGCTGTACCTTTCCTTCAGTATTTTCTAACTCCTTAATCTAGGTCAGACTGGGTTTTAAAAAATTGTCAAAATTTGCTAGCCACATAATGGTGAATTTGGTTTGTCAATTGAAAAATTGAAATTTTGTGGAATTGTATCTGGTTATGTCCAGTGTAGGTATTTACGTTTACTTAGGCCAGTTTTATGAAGAAATATGAAATATGCAAGTCACATATAAAAAGGTTATATTTGTAGTGAAAATGTGCATTGAGCTACATCAAAGTTACATACATTCTTGGTCTTAAATGTCGCAATACGTCTACTAAATGTTATTCAAACGGGGAGATTACATATGAGAAATGTGCTATACATTACTGTACATCTTCCTGAGAAAGCGGACATACAGCAAAATATTTGAGCTGTCAGGGTAAAACATTCAGTTTAGAAATGAGATCAGGACAGTTGACTTTTTCATACTCCATTGGGTTCATCTGGATATCAACTGGACCAAAAATCATTTCATAAATTCATTACCAGTATTAATTTGAAGAAGGAAAGAAAATCAGTGTGTTTGTTTTGACGCGCAATGCAAACTGTCACCTAAAATGCAAATGAAACAAGTTATTCTTTGATAACTCCTGGCACTGTTTATGCAACTGCTTGGTGCATTTTAAATGTAAATTATGTGACTAGTAATTGTTAAGCTCTTCTGTTTTGCTTGAAAATAAAATTGGCCACAATAAATGGAGCCCCACCAGAATGGCTTTTTGTTGTGATTTATATGTGCCGCTACGGTACAGTGTTGGCCTAGTGTCATGGTTTGTTATATTTTTGTTGTTCCAGAAACTGTCCTTCATCTCATTGATAGTACTACAAAATCAGTTTGAGTTAAGACCTGCGAGAGATGCAGCGAAGAGACGAGGGGCAAATCAAGTGAGAAATTGTCACATTAACGCAAAAGAGCGGGAAGCCAGAGAGGGATATGTCATGTTTTGTGGATGTAGATTAAATTTGACGATTCTGACTTGGCTCTGCTAGAGCAGTGATTGGCTTGTGAAATCGCACCAGCGTTCCATCGCTAAAAATGTAATGGTGTAAGGAGACACAAATGAGCTCTTATCCACTCCCCATCTGGTGCTCTGCCTCGAGCTGCGGGCCTGTAAATTAACACAAGTCTCTCGCAGTGTTATTTTGTCCTGTTTTCAGGCGTTGTGAAAGAGACTCATCAATTTGTTTTTTACATTTTCGCCAAAGCATTTTCAGCTCAAGCGTGGTTACTGGCTGTTGATGGGGCTAGAGATCCCTCAGGTGTAATTTGGCTGGGCTGTAATAGAGTCCGTCTTGTCAAGGTTTGGAAAAGCTCCGGCTAAAGCATGAGATAAAAACATACTTAAAGTCCCCATTGATTGAGATATGTTCCTGTTTATATTCACCTTGTTTTCTGTGCCTGCTTTCTTTCATTCTTTCTTTACTCTGCTCTTCCCACCTGCTACTTTAATAGAAGGTCATATAAAAGCCATGTTTAATAGGCCTGTTTAAGATTTCAAAAAGCCTGCAAGGTTTGCAAAATTAAATGTTAATTAGCTTTTCAAAGACTGTTTAAATTATATAAATGAGTATTTGCTGAATGCTGATGGTAGATGAGAAAGGGACTTGGGTATTCTTTTTCACATATCATTTATTTTCTTTGTTTAACAGTTTTATCTAATAAAGTATTAGACATAACTGTTAAACCGAGACTTTAAACTAATTAAGTGTGCTCAGGCGCTGTCGTTTTCAACGCTGTCAAAATAAAAGTCCGCCGGGCCATCTAAATAAAAGTCACGCTTACGACACATCAGTCAAACCGAAAACTTATTGGCCGACGCCGATAATCAAAAAATAAAAATAAAAAAAATTATATATCCTTCGACCACTACAGACAGGTAGTGCACTGCATTTCACATCGATTTTAAGATCAGCTGTTGTAGAGGGAACGAGGTTCACTGTTTTGACAGCACCAGTGTGTTAGATCTCGTTAACACCTGGTATTAAGATGCATTTTGGTCAATCGGATAACAAATAAACAACGCTAAATATAGGTCTAAAATGTTTTGAGCTTGTCCAGTTTCAACCACTTCCAGAGGGAGTCGAAAACGCATTAGATCGGATTGCTTTCGCAGTGTAGACGCTCATGTGGTCGAATGTGTTCGAACAGCCACTAAAGACCGTCTACTCTCCGCCTACTGACCTAACACGTAAACATTATGGGAAGCGCGCTAGCCAGACGGGATTCAAACTTTGTCAGCTGAAGACCCAAGTGTGGTTTGAAGATGAAAAACGTACCAAGCACAATGTTCTCTAACCATTCCTGATTTCTAACACGCACTCACGGCGTTCGGCGTGTTCTTGTGTCTATCAGAGCAGAAACGAAAGCCGCTGCTCTCCTGGTGTTATTTTGCTTAAATTGCGTGAGCTTATTTCGTACATTAGATCGAAAGTTCTGAAAATACTCATACATTTAACCGCCCATAGACCCTCCCCTCAAAGAAATCAGGACAGAAGTGGTTGAAAGTGGACAAAAGAGACAGATTAAAACACCAGGGGTAAACAGGTATGTGTCTGCCTCGTCTGTTTGTGATCCGATCGACCAAAACACATCTTAATACTTGGTGTAAACAGGGCCTAAGTTGCAACACTGCAGGTGAAGTCCTGCGATTAGTGCTCCTGACCTCTCAACACATCTGCCTCCTCCTACCTCACTAACGCTATCATTTCTGCAACTGGAGGAGAAACCATGACATTTTGCTGATGGTTTAGTTTTGTAGTAAATAGCCTGTTATTCAGTCATAGCTCTTCCCCCTCTGGTCAGAAAGAAACCGCAGTATGAGAGGAAAGACAGGGGTGAGGACCCATCAGACCCTGAGCTGTAGGTTTGGAGTCTATAAAGGTCAACCATGAGGTCAGGAGAGTCTGAGGTCAGGCCGCCTGCAGCGTTTACTCCACAGTCTGAGTGGCGTTTAAAAATATCCTGTCAGACCTCTGTGTCAAAGCAGTTCAGCGATAGCTTGTCCAGACCTCTGGCGCAGCGCCTGTCCTCAGGCCATTTAGAACGAGGTCATGCCATGCCCTTAGTCACGGGATGATGACATCACATCCTCAGCAGAAAATGGGTCAACTGCCAGAACACAGAAGAAAATGAGACTTTGGCGTTAGCCCACTGATGTTAATTATTGATTTAGTTAAAGGAAACGTATTGCTTGAGTTTGTTTTGCCTATTATTAGTGATTTTGTCATTGAAAAGCTTGTTAATTATGCCGTTTGTATCAATATGCCACATAAAATGCAATTGAATATGTGCATCTAAATAGAAACTAGAGGATAAACAGTGGGCCACTAATTGTTGACTCACTTACTGTCAGCAAATGTATCTAATCAATTAAAAGCCACATAAAATTGATTGACTGGCTAGTTGACTGTTTGAACCAGATACTGTGACAGAACAGCAGACTATTGTTGAAAAACAATGAATTTGAACATGATATGTGATGATTTATCGTGAGCCAATGATGGTAAATGGTAAAACATCTAGTTTTTCATTATATTATAAATATTATATATGTTTTAGCTTTTTGGCTGTCCTCCAAGTTTTATTCTTATACAGTTCTTATAAAAGTTTTATGTAGATTTGTTTTGCCTTTTTAAATTATGTAATGCCTACCAAGGCTGCATTTATTTGATAAAAAAATACACTATTGTAAAATAAGCTGTTTTCTATTTGAATATATCTCAAAATGTGAATTATTCATGTGATCCAAAGCTGAATTTTCAGCATCATTACTCCAGTCTTCAGTCACATGATCCTTCAGAAATCATTCTAATATGCTGATTTGCTGCTCACGAAACATTTCTTATTATTATCAGTGTTAAAAACAGATGTGCTGCTTAATGTTTGTGGAAACAGATATATTCTTTCAGGATTATATGAAGAATAGAAAGTTCAAAAGAACAGCATGTTTTTACTGTAAATTTTGATCATTTATACTTTATTTGTCGTTTATACAATTTTTCTTATTTACTTCCCATCAAATATTTCAGAATATTAAACTAATTCTGTAAGTAGTTTGAGAGGAAGCTACTTGGTAAGTGTTTACCCACAATACTGATTGTTTTAGTTTAAAAGTGTTTTTTATAATAATGGCCATTTTAATTGTCAGTGATAACAGGAACACATTTCTGGTTTTGAAGCCCTACTGATGGGACTGAGGGAGTGCATTAGACAGTACAGGTTGAGAAACACTTGAGTTAGGAAATAACAATAAATAATGAGGTTGATGAAGCATCCAGTGAGAGGTGATGGTAACTGTGTGAAACGTATCGCACCTGGAGCTGCCGGTGTTGAGACAGCAGCGCCTGCAGATGCCGAGTCACGGCTCTCTGGAGGTTTCTGGTAAACATTTTCCACTGGATTATCTGCTTCCCAAACCGTTCTGTGGCTGTCTGGATCTAACTGGATTACTGAATGTCTCAGCGAAGACAGCAATCATGTCAACCGTCTGCTCCACTTAACAAAGCCTAGTGACCCATGAGACCCAAGTGTCCAGCTGTCTCCATTAACCAGTGACCCGGAGTGTGTTGGTTCCTCATTAGATTTAAGCCATTATCATATATCAAAACAAGTAGTATGTTTAGCTACATATAAGCACAAAACAAATTGAATTACCCTGGATTGTGACTCTCTGGCTGAATATGCATATTAAATATTTCCGGCAGAATGTTTATGTCTGTTTCCTCACACAGACAGAAGGAGATTAATGTGTATTTTAATAATTTCTGCATGAATGGCCCATTGTAAATTAGATTTTACTGTGCAATAACGACTTGCTGGAGAATCAGTGTTTGGCTCTTACTGTTGGCTGAACGCCAGTCTTGAGTGTCGGCAATAATTTTCCTTCATGTCCTCCCAGTTAGTTTGAAAAATAAGCCTTTTTGTTCCTCTCCGGGTAGTTACTGTATTTCATGCGCTCTGGAGTTGTGCTCTGCACAATGAAAATAAAGTTGAATCTAATCTAATCTTTTGCAGTGATATAATGTTTTTTAGGGTTGTCACAATACCAAAATGCAAGTAGTCAATACCAATACCTGTGATATTGGGATTTTCATACTCGATAGCTGCAAGTCAATTTAGATTGCATTCTCACAGCAAGGCCCAATGCACAAATGTAATATTTGTTTCTTTGTTTTTGTTTTCAAAAGTACCTGTTGTTTGGTTTGTTTCTTGACCCTGCATGTTTTATTGTGTTTTATTCTGTTTTATTTATTGTAGTTATTATTATTGATATTTATCATTTTTCTTGTTTCTCTAGGTTTGCTAAAATTGAAATCAGTGCTTCCGAACCAATCATTCCATTCCGCGAGACGGTGATCCGGCCTCCCAAAGTGGACATGGTGAACGAGGACTTGGGGAAGCAGCAGAAAGTCGCTGTGATTCACCAGGTAAAGGACGACCAAACAAAGTATCACGAAGGGGTCCAGGTGGATTCCACCGGTCTGGTCACGCTCACCACCTCAAACAAGATGGCCACGGTCAGGGTGCGGGCTATCCCTCTTCCTGAGGAAGTCACCCGCCTTCTGGAGGACAATGTGGAGCTCATCCGCACAATAGAGCAGTTCAGCCTGTTCGCCTGGGAGGGCAAGACTCTGGAAATCAACCAGAAAATTCTGGAGAACATCCAGGACTTCAAGGTGAAATTGGAGAGCACCCTGCAAGGCCACAAATGGAGGGGTGCCGTGGAGCATATCTGGGCATTTGGTCCACGCCGTTGTGGGCCAAATATTCTCCTCAACAGAATCGAGGGATACCGGAGACCCTCAGTGTGGCAGTGTCTGGAACGAGAGAAGGAAATTGAAAAGGCTGAGACCACCGCATTTAGAGACTTTGACAACAGCATTGTTAGTGGCTTCCAGTTGGCCACACTCTCTGGTCCCATGTGTGAAGAACCTTTAATGGGGGTTTGCTTCTCTGTAGAATCCTGGGACATGAAGATTTCCACACCTCTTACTCAGCAAGACGCAATAGATGAGGAGTCCCACATGCAGAGCCAAATAGGTGAATATTCTGACGTTCATATCTCATCCACAAGCTCTAACCGAAGCAGGAGCAGAGCGGAGACTGCTGGTGGTTCACTGGACTGTTATGGGCCGTTCTCAGGACAGCTCATTGCTGCCATGAAAGAGACCTGCAGATACGCTTTCCAAGCTAAACCTCAGCGGCTGATGGCTGCGATGTACACCTGCGAAATCATGGCCACTGCTGAGGTCCTGGGTAAGCGTTTATTAAATTTTTGTTGTGTGTTTTTGTTACTGAGAGGAAAACGCCCAACACATATTTACATATTCTAATCTAAACGTCGCCCTCAGAAGCATGGGTTACATTGGGGTGTTCGTTAACAGTATATCTCTGCAAAGGTTTTTCCAATGTTTTTTTTTTTTTTTTTACTTCTAAGTGAAGAAACAAAAAAAAGAATTCCGCCTTGAGTATATTGGGACCTTGAATCATGTTCAGTCTCTCGTACGTTACGTGTGCACGAATGCGAGCGTGCCACACAAGTCCTGATTGCGTCCTGAAGGCATCTCGATCGCCCCAAGGTGGTTGGTCTCAGTATAGGCCATAAACCCCGCCCTCCCCATGAAGTCTAATGGGACGCGATGGAAACTAAACAGTCAAATTACACTTCAAATAAATTTTTTCCAAAGATGTTTTCACTGATGTACGTTTAAGTGTTATTTTTTTTAAATAAGTTTGGTCTTAGTTAGTTATTTGAGGCTATAAAAACGGGAATGTAAACGAAGTAGTCACTGAGGCACCAACAGACTTTTTGGGGGATTTTCGGGAGGAGATTGGAGCTTCAACTTTAATTTCTACAGGTCCATAACTGTTTATTTTACACAAACACAATGAGTTGCTCTGCAGTAAACTGTACTAACCGTTTCTGTGGGAGTGTGGGCAGGACCTTGATATCGCAACTCCACTTCACGCTCACTACTGCGCAGACTCGGGTCCTGCGTTCACTACTGCGCAGAACCAGGTCCCGAATCAGCGCAAGATGTCAGCGCCATATTAGGACTTTGGCGGCTTCACTTTTCACCAGTCATCGTCCATCTTTTTTTACAGTCTATGGTGCAAACACAAGCAATAAGTTGCTGGCTGCAGTTCACTTATTGGCCAACGGTGTCACTAATAATAAGGGTTTCTTAATTCTACATATAGCCCCTTTAACTAATATTTAGATTGCCTTTTATTTCAGCTTTATTTAAATTTTTGAAAACAAATTTTAATAGCTTTAGTATTATTTTTTTGTTAGTGTTAGTCAACAATAATAACACTGTTTCCAGTTAAAATATGTAAAAATCCCTCAAACAAGATAATTGTTGTTGAGAAGCAACACTGCATAAGATATACGATTTATTTATTTTTTATTTGAGTGTATCTTTAATTGTAATTTGTCTAACTGCACTGGCAGATTTCTTTTATTACTTTAAGTATAAAAAAAAGTTAAAAACAAGTGGAAAAAAACTGCCACTACCGTAATACAATTACATCTCATTTCAAGATAAAATCAAGAAAATTAGTCTTGTTCAAGTACATTTTTCTTGTTTGAATAGAAAGTACTCAAACAGAGCAAAGAAAAACCACATGAAGGGCCACATGAAGGGATTGTTCTCCCAAAAAATGGAAATTAGTCATTATTTACTCACCATTGTGTTGTTCAGAACTGGTGGAAACCCAGATCAGTGAATAATGACCTACATGTCAGTCTGTTCCCCACACGAAACTATCATATGATTTGGAACATATGAGTCATGAGATTTTTATGGTGCTTTTGCATCCTTTTTGAAGTTTGACAGTCCCAGTCGTCATTCACTTTTATTAAACTTAAGACTGTGGCAAAGATTTAGTCAAAAATCCGCTTTTTGTGTTCCATAGAAGAAAGAAAGTCATGCTGGTTTGGAACGACAAGGGGGCGAGTAAATGATGACAGAATTTTCATTTTTGGCTGAAACGTTGCTTTAAACATTTTTAAACAGTAAAGCACATGCCAATCAACCTGTATCTTAAATAGATCCACAGTCTCTTCACATGGAGAAAAGGGGCCATATACCGTGCAGAGAGGAAATAGTTCTCCCAGGTCCTTCCTTGATTGAAAGCTGATGTGAAACAGCCATGTACCGGTGTGATGTCATCATAGCACCAGGTTCCAGAACAAAAGCTAAATTGTCTGACCAACATGCCTGTGTGAAATGAACCCAGTTGAAGAAGTAAGGGAATCCTACCCCATGAGAACCAAAACCTCTGAGAAAATCAGTTGGCCTGGGCCAAAGGGGAGAAAATCCGTAAATATTTTAACAAATGGTGCAAATTACCTTCCCGACCACTTTTGTTCGCCCAAGAAAAGGGTTTGAAATCTGTAAATGAGGCGCAGACATTTAGTTTCCATAACTGCGATGATAACAAAAGCATTTGGGAGCACAGCTGGAGTGTATTAGAGGAGATAATGGTTCTGAATAAAAAAAATATATAAATTTCATTTTTCACTTGCAGGATGTTTTCCATATCCAGATAACTAGTCACACTGTTGATATCCAGGTGTATGTATTACAGATGTTTCTAGATGTGATAAACGACTTACACGTATACATTCAAGCTTGTAAAGGGTCAACATATATATGTGTGTATATATATATATTTAACCCTTTAAGTCTCAGGCAAATACAGAGAATTAATTGAGTTTAGTTCAGTTCATTTTTTACTTTTTGTATTATAATCAGAATTGTATTCTGTAATATATTGCGGTGTTCATATTTGCCTGTTCAGGCACAAAAGGTGGTGTTTTAGTGACGTCCGCTGTCACTGCGGGAAAAAAAACATTCATCTGCTTGTGTGGTGTTGAACATGAACATTGAACATGAAAAGTGATGTTATAAAAACATAAAAATACATCTATAGATAGATAGAAGAAAGATTTATTTTTACGAAGGGAACAGATACAAATAGTTTAGCATTTATTTATAAATCTGATTATGTTGTTATAAGTCTGAATATATAAATTTAAATCCTTATGTCTAAATTTATTTAAAAAAGCAAATAGATTCCTGTTTTTCATTAAATGTCCCCTTTAACTGCATCAATAACAGTTTTACAAAGTGACATGACGTGAAGGCCAAGTGTGGTTAACCCATACTTGGAATTTGTACTTTGCATTTAACCCAATCAAGTTAGTGCACACACATTAGGAGCAGTGAGTAGTGAACGCACACCCGCACACACACACACAGCAAACCGTGTTATACAACATTGTAACACAGAGATGAGTGTTCATGGCCCAGATGTGCAGAGGTCATGACCTTCTATAGATGTCTGTCATCGAGTATTATTGCAAGAGCTTCATGCTCGTCTACAGTGTTAACAGGTCGATGGTCTCTGGGGCCGAACTGATAGATACACAGGCACAGAGTTTCTCCCCCGTCACTTCCATGTATTCTCGTATAAGTGTGTATGTGTGTGTGTGTGTGGATCAGCTGCTGTTTGTGTTAGTTAAAGGATAAGGATGTCCGCCACAGATGAATTTTAACAAACTGATTGCGTGTGAGTTTCTGCCTCGTGATGATGGATTTTGTGTGCATGTGTGTTTCCAGGTCATGTCTAAATCCTTATGTAATAATGTCTGTGCTTTTTTAAAATGTATTTATGAGTGATTGTAGATAATATGCATTATATTTGTTTTGTTCTGTACAAGTGTTAATGTTAACTAAAACTATTAAGAATTATGTTTCACTAATTGAAATAAAATAAAAGTGTTAGATGGGGAAATAAAGAAAACTAGAAATGTTGCCTTGGCAACTAACTAAAATAAATAGGTTCAAGTTGAGGTACTAAAACTAAAACAAATTAAAAAAAAATAATGAAAAGACTAAATAGAAGTATTTAAAAATAAAAATAAAATAAAATCACAAAATCAAATAACAAAATGACAAAAATTAAATGAAAACGTAATTCAAAGTTAATTCAAAGTATATAAATAAATGCTGTAATAATAATAATGTCTTCATTAACTGCCGAAGGAGTAAAAGTTCACAGTTAATATTTTGTTTGTAAATATGACTGTTATAGGTCGTGTGTATGCTGTTTTGTCCAAGCGGGAAGGACGAGTCCTACAAGAGGAAATGAAGGAAGGGACGGACATGTTCATCATTAAAGCTGTACTTCCTGTTGCCGAGAGCTTCGGATTCGCTGACGAGATCAGGAAGAGGACCAGCGGCCTGGCCAGCCCACAACTGGTCTTCAGCCACTGGGAGGTGAATGAATGAATGACTGTGTGAATGAATGAACGAACAAACAAACAAATGATTGAATGCATGACCGAATTAATGTTTGCACAGTTATTTCATATGTTTTGGAATCCTGTAGCTTTTATGTTTGGATTTCTCTGTCCCACTAAGAAAAAACACTTTCGGTATGTATATAACGAATCAGTGCAAATAGATTTTAAAAACTGGTCAATCATAAATGGTATATTTTCCTGACAATCTAATACCGGTCGACCTCTTAAAGAATTGATTGAATGAATGAATGAATTGACAAATTAGTAAACAAATAATTGCAGCAATTGAAGAATGAATAAATGAATGAGAGTAGATGAATGGACAAGTGAATGAACGAATAAATGTTTGTATGAGTATTGACTAAATACGTAAATTAATCAGTGTAATTAATGAAGAAACAAACAAATGAGAAATAAATAACTTCAGCAATGGAAAAATAAGTGAATGAATGGTTGAGATGATAAAAAAAGTAAATGCAGGAAAGAATTAATAGATGAACTATAGTGAGTTAATGAAGGAAATGTGTGTGTGTGTGTGTGTGTGTGTGTGTGTGTGTATATGAGTGAGTAAATTAGTGAGTGAGGAATGAATTAATGAATGTGTGTGTCTGTCTGCACATTAATTATAATTTTTAAATATTACCATTTAAAATAACTGTTTTCTAATAATAATAATTTATTCCTTTGTAATAAAGAATTTTTTCAGAATTCTTTAAATAGAAAGTTCAAAAGAACAGCATTTATTTTAAATAAATAAAATTGAACAAAAAGTAACATAAAAAGTATTGATTTCTTTCAAAAAGGAAAAACTTGTACCATATTTTTAACTTTTATAATTAGTGTATGAATGAACAAATGACATGAAATTGCAGAATGAATTAGATGTTTCTCCTTTGCTCTTTGACTAGGTATACGTGTGTGTTCAGTTATCTCACCGTCAGTCAATACTTTCCTCTGAACACAGTGTTAGTTTACTGGACCGGACAGGACAGGACACCTCAAAGATACAGACATGTCTATACAGATGCCTGATAATAATATGTGATTATGCCTGGCTGGAAAACTGTACAGTCAGGCCAATCTATTATATCCAGTCATATTGATCTGCTGTCAGATGCTAGTATTGCTGATCAGGCAAAAGCATATTTACCTTGAGAGTGAGTAGCAGTCAGCGAATGAGTCGCGCGTATGTGTGAGTGAACCCAGAGAGCTCGCTAGATTGATCTGTGCGTTACAGACATGAGGAAGAGACACGTCCACGGCGTAGTACTGGAGGAACGTCTCATAACCGCTTACAGTGAAACTCAACTTGAGCTGTATTCAGAGTTGAGTTAACAATGACTCTGTTTGGATGGATGGATGGATAGATAGATATAATTGCAATACTAGCACCTAAACATAAAAAAAATAAAAATTCCACGGTACCTTTTTGTTAGTGATTGGAGGTGCATAACTGCACAGAAGTAAATGGAGAGGTTACATTAGAAACTATTTGTCTGGACTGCACTTCAGTTATGAGAACAGATGGATGGATGGATGGATGGATGGATGGATGGATGGATGGATGGATGGATGGATAGATAGATGGATAGATTGCCAATGCTGTCAAATAAGTTGTATCACTGAATTGAAGTGCACACTGAAGTGTTGTTATTAAGACTGTAAGTCATCACTGATCTTTTAAATCAATGGAGTGGAGGCTTTCGGTTGTGTGATGGTGTTATTGTGTATTTTTAGCAGATTGTTCCTCACGTGGGAGTTCATTGTGAGTTAGTTGAGCATTCCTGATGCTGTGTGTGTGTGTTTGGTTGGGGATTGGCGTGAAAGAGGATCAAAGGCTGTAGACGCCACGTGTGCCGTCTTTAACCCGACGACTGGCTGGGTGCGCTCTCTCCACGCCGGGGCTGAGTGAGCGGGACGAGTTCTGTGGCCATATGGCGCTACTGTCAGCCAGAATGATGGGTCGAGTTAACCCTGACATGATACACACACAAAGGGCATTTAAGGTCGTCTGATACTTCACAAAACAGTTGCGCCACATTTTCATGCTGTGACTCAATGCTAAAACCTTCATCTCATACACAAACCACCCACAATCCAGTGTAACCAAGTGTGCTGGTATACCACAGTATTTAATGATTTAGCTGAAATGTTGGTGATTAAAATGAAATTATGATTCATGAATCATTGAAGTTTGCACTTACAACCACTTTCACTAAACTCCCCTTTCACTAAACTGTGGCTTAAACCATTACTGTTCCAGTCAATCCTACATATCATCTGACAGTTGATGAATTTAGGTTGAGATTAAGGCCTTATTTTGTCAATCCTGATTTTGTAATACTGTTAATTATGCATGTCTGGATTTCTTTATTCTAATTAGTCAATCTTGGCATTTTGTGGTCAGATATTTTTTGTTTTTTTGATTGCTTAGCTGCTTAATTGGCTCAAGAAACTGAAGGTATCATATTGGATCACTTCACAATCTCTTTCTTATTACATAATAAAATAATTTAGACTTAAAAAAATTATTATGAATTTATTTATTTGGTTAACAAGTAGGTTAATGCATAATTCATCCATTCATTTATTTGTGTATTAATTATTTGTTTATTTTTTAACATTCATTTATTTATTTTATTTATTTTTTGGTACTTAATAATTAGTAATAATACATAATTTTGTGGCCAAAAAAGTAGGTTAATTTATTTATTTAATATATTTTTATGTTTTTAATCATTCATATATTTTAAAAATATAGTTTTTTTTTTTTTTTGTTTTTTTTTTAAAGGTAATATTAGATTTTAGGATAATACAATACATTTTGACTTGTTGTATTGACTACAGTACGTTTTAATCTTTGATTTTTTCGAGAAATAAGCCATGAATAATGTTCTGTATCTCTACTAGGAGAAGACCAGTTAATAGTCTTCTTCGCATGAGGATTCGTGTGCTTAAAGTGTTTGAGTACAGTGTATCACACAGACACACACACATGACTCAAATTGGACGCCAGTCTTGGTACTTGCAGATTGTGTTTGCCTTGCTGGAGGAGGGTAATTCAATTCCATGTTTAATTCAAACCTTGCCTTTCTAGATTTTGGAGCCTGCTGCATTTTCAATTCTTCTAAATGTGGCCTTTGTGTGAAGAGAAAAGACTAAGACATTGCAAAGCACTGCAACCCATTTTGTCTCTCTCTCTCTCTCTCTCTCTCTCATTCTCTCACTCTCGCAAAATGTACAAAATGTCCCCACAAGGATGGTAATACCAGAAATCTTTGACACGGTGGAAATTGTTTGGTCCCCATGACAAAAACAAATATAAAGTTTTCTGTGAGGGTTGTGTTTAGTGGTAGGAGACGGGGTAGGGTTAGGGTATAGAATATACAGTTTGTACAGTACAAAAATTGTTATGTCTATGCAAAGTCCCCATAAACAGAAACTGTGTGTGTGCGTGTGTGTGTCCTACAGCTGAACTGCTGCTGTTTTCCTTTCTGTGGACCTTTTATGGGTCTTGAGATGCTTATTTTGACTGCAGGACTTCTACAAATCTGTGTTGTTTTGAGAGGCCTAAAGAGTTTATAGCAGTAGTTCACCCAAAAATGTAAAATCTGTCATCATTTACTCACCCTCATGCTGTTTCATGTCCCATATGACTTGTGAAACACAAAATATGATCTTCAACAGAATGGTTACTGCTCTTTTCCATTTCACAAAAAGCACAGGGGTCAATAATACTTTTATTCAGCAAATATTAAATTAATCAGAAGTAACATTGAAGACTTGCATTGTTACAAAAAAAATATTTCAAATAAATGCTGTATGCTGTAAAAACTTATGCTTTTAACTTTATATTCTTCAAATAGTCCTGAAAATATGTTATCACCATTTCCATGTAAATATTAAGCAGCACAACCATTTTCCAACATTGATAATAAGAAGAAATGTTTCTTGAGCAGCAAATCAGCATATTAGAATGATTTCTGAAGGATCATGTTACACTGAAGACTGAAGTAATGATGCTGAAAATTCAGCTTTGCATCACAGCAATAAATTACATTTTAAAATATATTCAAATAAAAAGGACCATTTTCCTCTTCTTTTTTTTTTTTTTTCAACTCCAAATGATTGAAGGGTATTGTATTTCTCCATATTTATATATTTTTTAAATATCATCTGAAGTAATACAATATCTTCTGAGGAACAGACTTAAATTCAGTGTTCACTGAAAAAATGTAGAAAGACCTGGCACATCTGTCAAAACTGGCACATCTTGACGAATATGATGAATCTGAATTTAGATGATGTAGTGTACATCATATACATTTAGATTCATCATATTCGTCAAGATGTGCCAGGTTCTCACATCTCTTGACCCATTATCACTGATGTCAAACCTGGGTTGACTAGCATCTTGACACGCCATAATTAAATGTATACAGAGAGAAAGATTTTCAGTGAAAGATATATATATATAGAGAGAGAGAGAGAGAGAGAGAGAGAGAGAGAGAGAGAGAGAGAGAGAGAGAGAGAGAGAAAATGGGTTGCAGTGTTTTGCAATGTAGAGCTTGACAGGCCTAGTCCCCATTTACTCTCATTGTATTGAAAATAACACCTTGTACATTCTTCTTAACATCTCACGTTGTGCCCCTCATAACATCATACAGGTTTGAAACGACATGAGGGCGAGTAAATAATGATTGTTAACTGAATTCACCATCTAAGTAGCATTTTGACTACATAAATAAACTTGTGACTTGACTTGACTTGGATGTTATTTGTGATGTGGAAACATTGCATTCGAGACGGTTATTGATATGTGGTTTTGCGGTTGCACATGTGTCCGCCTGCTAAAAGCATTAAAAGGATCCGTTTCAGGGTGACTGATACGTCAGGAAATGAAGTAGGGTGAATAGGAATTATAACTGACAGGAGTCTTATAAAGTTGGTCCGGATAGCGTTTCCTCATCGTTTTTGTTGTTGATCTCTCACCTGTCTTTGTCTCTCTCTTTCTCAGAGAGCCGCAGAGTTGAAAAGGCGCCAAACGCAGGGCGCTGCACCATTAGTGTGAAAACTCACCCGCTCGCTGCCACATCTCAGAGAACCTACACACTCCATCTGACAGCCTGCATGCATGCATGTGTCTGAATGCGCGTGTGTGGGCAGATGTCAAGCTTTGACAACAGCACTTCAGTGTGTGTGTGTGTGTGTGTGTGTGTGTGTGTGCATGTGTGTTTGTTCCCTACTGTGCCGAGGGCCCATTAGACACCATTAGACACATATGCCAGGGCCTAGAATCCACCCTCGATCTGCCTGCCAAGCGTCTGCCCGCCCCTGCCATGAGGCACACTCACACACACACACTAATCAGCACCAGCCATGAGCAAGACGCATGCAGGTCAACATAATCTAATTGTGTAAGATGGACAAAGAAACAGACTAATGAGTTACACTGGACCCTTGTGCGATTCTGACACACAGTTAGTGTCATTCAGTGTTAGTGCTGCTATCAAACACACACTCCACCCTGACGTGGACAGCGGCGGACGCTCGCTCATTAAAACCTTCCGTCTCACTACAGTTCCATTCACCGGCTTTGTCGTTTATAATGTAACAATTATCAGATTCTAGCACAATCGTGACCAATTGAACAACCTTGAAAACTGTTAAATGGTGGCAATGGCAAATGTGTATGTGTGTGTATATATATATATATATATATATATATATATATATATATATATATATATATATATACACTTTTATTCAGCAAGGACACATTAAATTGATCAAAGGTGACAGTAAAGACATTTAAAATGGTACATACGATTTCTCTTAAATAAATGCTGTTCTTTTGAACCTTCAATTCAACGAATCTTGAAAAAAAATCACGATTTACACAAAAATATGGCCAATATTTGTCTATTTAAACTGTAAATAAATACATTTAAACATTACTGTTCAAAAGCTTTCAAAATGTCAACAGAAAAATGTCTCTTTTGATCTCCACGGCTCCATTTATTTGATCAAGTATACAGTAAAATGGTAATATTTTGAAAACTGTTTTCTATTTTAAAGTATTTCAAAATATAATTTATTCCAGTGATGCAAAGCAGAATTTTCAGCATCATTACTCTTCAGTGTCACATGATCCTTCAGAAATCATTCTAATATGATGATTTGCTGCTCAAGAAGCATTTCTTATTATTATCGATGTTGAAAACAGTGTAAATTATTTGTGGGAACAGTGGTACATTTTTATTTCAGGATTCTTTAATGATTCTTTGAAGTTCAAAAGAACAGAATTTAACTGAAATAGAAATCTATTATAGTATTTTCTATTATTACTATTAGACATTATAGATGTATTTTTATTTTTACCAATTAAATGCATCCTTGCTAAATAAAAGTATTAATTTCTCTTTAAAAAATCTTATTAACCCTACTTTTTTAAACTTTAAAAGTGTTTGTAACATAGTAACATCAAATCTGTTTAATTTAGTACAGAAAAGTAATTATTATATTTAAAAAACGGACTATTCTAGTCAATATTTGTGTGTTGCATATCTCTATTAGAATACTGTATTTTTAGCTACTAACAACATGCTAACTCTATTTGAATCAACAGTAATTCGGGTCTCTCATGCAGCTTGTGTGAAGAACGCTCTTTGTGAGTTGCAGCTTATGTAGAACGTTCCAGATCAGTCATTTATGAGGTTTCAAGCCCTATTCGCACGGGATAAGTATTACCTGGTGCCCTCTAGTGATTTGTAATAATTGCGGAGGTTGTCTGTGATCTGAATCCCGTGCGAATCGCCCATGTCTGTAATTTGTAAAGTAAAAATTCCCCCGCAAATGACCTACCATATTTCGCCGAACACCGAGGTCCTGTGATAATATTAGTCCCATGTGAATCTGCATCTCTGTGATTTGGTGGGGTCATTTATCATTCTTTCAAGGTTTTTGTTTCCTATGCGCTTTTTTATCCGTCTTTCGTGAAGAATGGAGGCTGCGTTGGAGTGTTTTGATAGTATTTTGGGTGCTGGGTCATATCGCTATACACCATACGATACAACTATACAATTTGCAGAAAGAGAAAGCTGAAAACCATCAGAAGAGCAAAAACAAAAAGAATGATTAGATGGAGATGGATGACATGTATAACAGCATGTGGTAAGGAACATTCTTCTGTTTATGATATATCATACAGTTAGACCTATAATAACGACAAGACATTTCCAAGCAATAGCCTATTGACATCATATCCGGGAGATAAGTCAGTACTTTCGAGTAAAATCACAGGCTTCGCTTATCCCGTCCGAATGCGCCACATGAAATTCAGATGTGGATGGGTAATTTCTAAATCACACAAGGTCCCCAGATAAAACTAATCCAGTGCGAATAGGGCTTTAGAAAGGCAGAGCTTGTGTGTGTTTGTGTACGCATGGCAAACACCATGATAAGTGCCCTGTCACTTGTTGGGTTGTGCTTGAATGAGTGCACACACACAAGACAAAAGCTCTTTGGTGGAGGAAAAAAGGAGGGATAGTAATCCAAGCTGTCAGGTCAACAGAGAGAGAGAGAGAGAGAGAGAAATGAGAATAAGAAAGCAGATATGGAATCAAAGATCAGCACTCAGGAAGCTCTTTGCAGGTTAAAATGCTGTTGTCTTCCACAAACGCACTGATCCTTCAGTGATGTTCGGGCGCAGATGCTCTTGAAGCGCTGGACTGCAGTCGATAACTGTGTAAATCCAGCCGTTGTTGCCATCTGTCCCGAGGTAACGGAGCCCACGCCGTGGGGCCTCTCTGGGACCAGGTGCAGGGGCCCCGCTGGACTCTTACAGTAATTGTACCACTCGTGCTATTGTCTGAGCATGAGGTCATATTGTGTGGAAGTGTGTGTGTATGTGTGTGTGTGTTGCTGCAGGGATTGCGTCATCCGCCCAGCACCTGCTCCCATTGCTGTGTGTGTTTGTGTGTGTGTGCTGGTACATGCTCTCGCTGTGCCTCATATAATGACCATTATGTGTATCTCTTCACAGCGGACAATTGCGTAGTCTACTTCTGCCCTGGAACAACTCATTTTCTTTTTTTTTTATGATGAGTGCGGTAGACAAAGGGATTGAATATTGTGGTGCCAATTCTAATCTGAACTCTTATCTGACTGACTCACAAATGAACAGCATAGATGTGCATTACTTGTGAGGAAACATTAGATCTTAAATTGTTTAAGTCAGTAGCACTTTACAGTAGGGTGTGCATTACATATGGCATTAGGGGTGGATGGTATGACCCAAATCATAGTGGATTCACAGTATCAGTCTCACAACATACTTCATTTTGCTGGCAATTAAATGAAAAAAGTTTGTTTAGTTAGTTAGATTAAAAAGGATTAATCTATATTAAATGAAGTGACTGAAGTGTATAATAACTTTTTATTAAATTTCTGTATATTTCCCAACTGTTAGATCAAATGTTTAAAATAACTGTCTTTATGTTGTTATTACATTAATTTGGAGATTAGCTGAAATTATTATAATATAATAATATATTAAAAACTTTAATGTTAGGTGCAATTAATCACGTTTAATTACAGACAAATGTGTGATTAATGAGTAATTTTTTTAATTGATTGACAGCACTAATTATTTGTTTTGCCTATTTTAAAAAAAAAGATTAGTTATATTAAAAATTAATATAGAATTATTTTATATTCTAGATAATCCAGTAAATGAAATAGATTTAAATATATATATATATTCATTCATTAAACATTAAATACTCATGATAAAGCCCATTTGGGGAATCCATTAATTGATCTAATTTATTTTCATTTTCATTTGAAAGTTTTTGAAGTTCATAGAAAACACTGCCTGTTAGTCATTGACTGACTGGGCTGTCAGCCAGCACTTCTGGGATTCTGTATTGACCAATCAGCATCCAGGATAACAAGAACAATCTTTAAATCAGTTTTAAAAATCAAATGAATTGACATATTAGTAAGTGTTCATTAATTGCATTAAAGTGTTGCATGCAAACCTCTAAACACAGCACAGACGTCATTAACATTGTGTGTGTGTGTGTTTTAGGTTATCCCTAGTGATCCATTCTGGGTGCCGACTACCGAGGAGGAGTATTTACACTTTGGAGAAAAAGCAGACTCAGCCAATCAGGCTCTGAAATACATGAACGCCGTACGAAGACGCAAAGGCCTCTATGTGGATGAGAAGATCGTCGAACACGGGGAAAAACAACGAACTCTCAGCAAGAACAAATAAAGCGAATGATCCTCAGTTGTGAAACACGAGCAGAATGATTTTGTGGAAACATTTTTATGTAAATTGTTGAATTAAATTCAGTGCAACAATATAATAATGGGTTTGCAGTGCACAGTTGTTTTATTTATTGAATTGTTCTGCTCTTGCTTTATAAAAGAGGTTCACTGACACATTTGATGACGCACAACCACTCCTTCATTTGACTAGTATCAGTCTCTAATGACCAACCGATTGGCTGAAACTGACCGGATAGTGATTCAGTCATTACCTCCAATCAATTTCTAACAGTCCATGGTTTCATTTATAATGGATCTCATGATTTCACATAGCAAATTGGTTGAAAAAACAATGTTCAAAATGTTAATGGATTCAGTGACTGAACCTCATTAGCTAATATCAGTTAAATCTGGTGAGATACTTCAACTAAAACTGAACATCAAGTCTTTATTCTACAGTATGTTCGCCTGCGCTAATCTATTGTAAAAATGTGCTGCTATTAAGCAATTAAGCAATTGCAGTGCACTCTGGAACCTAATGTTGTAAATATTATACAGCAATTGAAGTCAATTACACAGTTCGAGACTTTATTGGACCAGACTGAAGGAGTAGATTGTCTGATTTGCGCTGTTGCGAGACTGTTGGTGCACACAGATCTTTGCAAATTACAGTGAGTCACTTGACTTTTTTCTTCTTTTTCCCCTTCACATGTTCCTAAACAACCATTCCTTCCTCAGTTATTTGAGACCGGATTAAACCCTGCAATTAAAGGACATGCTTTCAAATCATAGCGTATCTCCTTACGTGTTTGGGATCTTGTGCTGGGGTCCTGCGGGGCCCTGCGTTGAATAATTTAAGAGTCCTCTTGAAATACAGTTTCAATTAGTTTCAAGTGAAACGGCCTTGAAATGAATTCCTTCATCGCTCCCTTTTGGTTTACACAAGTTTAAACCCTTGATTTAATTTGTGTTGAACACAGCTTTAATGGCATTTGGAGAAGGATTTGAATTCTTTAATAAGAAGCTCCCAGAATACTGTCGCCTGCTGAATACTACACGTGTTAGAGTGCCATCATGTCAAATCACTACCGAGATTTTGGAAATAAACTTGACTGAACAAACTGTCGCCTTTGTTGTGCAGAATATGTTTTATGTTTGTCCATTCTGGTTTAACATGATCGCTTTGTGCCAATGCGTTGTAATCATGCTTTAATTTTCCGACAATCGGTATTTTTTATTTAAAATTAATATTAATTTATGTTAGAGAATTATTTAGATTTAATAATAGTAATAATTACAATAATAGGTTTTAGGGCCAATTATAACAACTATAATTAATATTATTAATAAAAACTATTATTTGTATTATTATGTTATTTTAGGGTAGGCTAATTAATGAAAACTGCAACTTGATATTGACATTTAATTGATTGATTGAATTTGATTATTTATTTATTTTTAACCCCATGAAGATCTAAGATACCATGCCTCTGATTTTATATATATATATATATATATATATATATATATATATATATATACAGTGAGGAAAATAAGTATTTGAACACCCTGCTATTTTGCAAGTTCTCCCACTTAGAAATCATGGAGGGGTCTGAAAATTGTCATCGTAGGTGCATGTCCACTGTGAGAGACATAATCTAAAAAAAAAAAATCCAGAAATCACAATGTATGATTTTTTAACTATTTATTTGTATGATACAGCTGCAAATAAGTATTTGAACACCTGAGAAAATCATGTTAATATTTGGTACAGTAGCCTTTGTTTGCAATTACAGATGTCAAACGTTTCCTGTAGTTTTTCACCAGGTTTGCACACACTGCAGGAGGGATTTTGGCCCACTCCTCCACACAGATCTTCTCTAGATCAGTCAGGTTTCTGGGCTGTCGCTGAGAAACACAGAGTTTGAGCTCCCTCCAAAGATTCTCTATTGGGTTTAGGTCTGGAGACTGGCTAGGCCACGCCAGAACCTTGATATGCTTCTTACAGAGCCACTCCTTGGTTATCCTGGCTGTGTGCTTCGGGTCATTGTCATGTTGGAAGACCCAGCCTCGACCCATCTTCAGTGCTCTAACTGAGGGAAGGAGGTTGTTCCCCAAAATCTCGCAATACATGGCCCCGGTCATCCTCTCCTTAATACAGTGCAGTCGCCCTGTCCCATGTGCAGAAAAACACCCCCAAAGCATGATGCTACCACCCCCATGCTTCACAGTAGGGATGGTGTTCTTGGGATGGTACTCATCATTCTTCTTCCTCCAAACACATTTAGTGGAATTATGACCAAAAAGTTCTATTTTGGTCTCATCTGACCACATGACTTTCTCCCATGACTCCTCTGGATCATCCAAATGGTCATTGGCAAACTTAAGACGGGCCTTGACATGTGCTGGTTTAAGCAGGGGAACCTTCCGTGCCATGCATGATTTCAAACCATGACGTCTTAGTGTATTACCAACAGTAACCTTGGAAACGGTGGTCCCAGCTCTTTTCAGGTCATTGACCAGCTCCTCCCGTGTAGTTCTGGGCTGATTTCTCACCTTTCTTAGGATCATTGAGACCCCACGAGGTGAGATCTTGCATGGAGCCCCAGTCCGAGGGAGATTGACAGTCATGTTTAGCTTCTTCCATTTTCTAATGATTGCTCCAACAGTGGACCTTTTTTCACCAAGCTGCTTGGCAATTTCCCCGTAGCCCTTTCCAGCCTTGTGGAGGTGTACAATTTTGTCTCTAGTGTCTTTGGACAGCTCTTTGGTCTTGGCCATGTTAGTAGTTGGATTCTTACTGATTGTATGGGGTGGACAGGTGTCTTTATGCAGCTAACGACCTCAAACAGGTGCATCTAATTTAGGATAATAAATGGAGTGGAGGTGGACATTTTAAAGGCAGACTAACAGGTCTTTGAGGGTCAGAATTCTAGCTGATAGACAGGTGTTCAAATACTTCTTTGCAGCTGTATCATACAAATAAATAGTTAAAAAATCATATATTGTGATTTCTGGATTTTTTTTTTTTAGATTATGTCTCTCACAGTGGACATGCACCTACGATGACAATTTCAGACCCCTCCATGATTTCCAAGAGGGAGAACTTGCAAAATAGCAGGGTGTTCAAATACTTATTTTCCTCACTGTATATATAATTTGCTCCTATGTACACTGTAAAAAAAAAAAAAATTTAAATTCTTACATTTTTAAGTACAGTTAATTTGGATGTTTAAATCATTTCAACTTAAATTACATTAAACTTAAACTGGCTTAAAAAATTTGGTGAATCTTGTATTTTAAAAAGTGCGTAACTTATTTTGATGATTTAAAGCAATGTAAAAACATGTCATAACTTATTAATCATATCATTTTTTACAGTGTATATATTACTATTAAATATATACATGATCATAATGAAATATTTTGAAGTCAGATGATTTGCCCATTGATTGTGATGTCATCACAGGAAGTGTAGTTAGTATTTCTCCACATCAGCTGATCTGAAGCTTGTTTTGCTGTTTTTCTCACAGTGCACACCGCTGGTATTCCAGTAGCGAGGACTGATCCCAGATCAGATGGCATTGAGTGCAGGGGTCAGTTCTACAGAGGAGCTGGTGGGTAATGACCTCTATGTTGCATTAAGCTAATGGGGCTAATTTAGTGGAACGAATGGCTTTAGTCAGCAGAACAGACAAAGCCTTCAGATGCTGTAGATAAAACTCTTAACCAATGCAAATGGCAAGTTCCACTCAGGGCTTCACAGCTATTAGACTCCAGGGCTTATTTACGGGTTCAGACTGGTCACACTGGCCATGTGGGGGGAATTAGGAAGATGAGGTGTTCGCTAGCACTACGCCAGCATTGTCTTTAGAGGAATTTTCTAGCATTTATTCAAGGTTGTTTTGCAGGTCTGACTGGTTTACTTTTAATGAAGTAAAAATTATGTTCACTTTCTCCATATAGTGAACTTGACTTTTAATGGTATTGGATCTTTTTTTTTTTTTTAAGACAGACTTAATATAAACTCTAAAATTGTAAAGTGATGATATTGGCTTCTGCAGAAGGCAAAAGTCAGTGTGATTTTATATGTGTGAAAAATTACACTACAGATCATTCTTAAGAGAGAATCACCAATCAGTTGCTGTTACCATGGAAACAGAATTGGTAGTAAAATAACTCACCAGTGACCGCCCATTAAGCATTGCAAATGATGTAATCAAGTCCGATTGAAAGTAGTGTCTTAGGCTTAATAAGGATGCATGTATTTAATCAAAAATTGTGAAATAGTATTACAATTTAAAATAACAGCTCTCTATTTGAATCTATTTTAAAATGTAATTTATTCATGTGATGCATGTGATTTTCAGCATCATTACTCCAGTCTTCAGTGTCACATGATCCTTCAGAAATCATTCTAATATGATGATTTGATGCTGGAGAAACGCTTCTGATTATTATTAATGTTGAAAACAGTTGTGGTGTGTAATATTTTAGTGGAAACTGTGATTCAAAAAAATCAGGATTCTTTGATGAATAGAAAGTAAAAAAAAAAAAGTGTTTATTTGAAATAGAAATCTCTTAACATTATAAATGTCTTTACCGTCACTGTTGATCAATGTAATGCATCCGTGTTGATTAAAGTATTTATTTATTTTTATTTTTTAAACCATCATACTCTCTCCAAACTTTTGAACAGTGGTATCCAAGTATTTATTTATATTATTATTTATCTAAGTATTTGCAATACACTTTAAATATTGTTTTCATACTTACAATAAAGACTTTAATATAGGTATAACATACCATCGTTTTTGGTTTATGGAATACATAAATCTTTGCATTTGTCTTTTTTTCTCCTCGTTTATAAATACCTTTTTGCTTTGAATCAGAATTTGCATTGTAATTCGTCTTGGTTGGTTAAAACTCTTAATTTAATAATGTTTTAAATACCTATGGAGAAAATAAACAGGAAAAATACTTCTTGATCCAGTTCTTGTGCTCTGAACTGTGAATGAATTTGTGCTCTGAACATGTGTATGGTGATACAATAATGTGTGGTTTCTTTTGTATTAACCTTTTGAAATCTAGAAAATGTGCATATCAGGAATTTCATAAGGTCAAAAGTTGTATTTTGTAGTGACGTCTTCATGTGTACAGCTAGAAAATGACACAAAATGAAATGACAGTGTAATATAGCTCATTAGCTTAAGCTTAGACTGTTTCCAAGCAACACAATGATCAAAGTTCACTGTCTGTAGCAACTTGAAAATTAATGTTGAATTCAGTTGACGTGCGGTCACAAGTGTTACATCTTACAATGCATTCCAACATCTCTTCCAATCAGATTTTGGAGCTCAAAGCATCCATTTTTAAAATATGATCTATCAAAGCGGTTTTATCTCCAACTGAGGAGCAGCTGTTTGCTGAAAATCATATCTTATAATGTTGATAAACTTATGAAGCCCTGGCTCTTCAGACCGTCAGTGCATATAAGCTGCAGCTGATATCAGTGCGACTCAGTTTCCATTGTTGTGCAAAAGTAGGCTACAGTCATTCTGGGTGGTATGACGACGTCATGTTTTATAATGTTACTTTTACTGTTTTGAGGCATTTGTTTTGAATTTAGGTGTTATATAATTTGAGATTTTGATCACTCATATGTTGATATAATTCAATAATCTGGGACCAGTTGCATAGTCATTATGTTAAGACTGTGTCTATGAGAACTAGTCTGACTTGCAGTTAGCCACGGGTTAATCAGTCTTTAAGCTCTCAAATTTGACCAATCTAAGTTTTTTCTTCTTTTTAATTAGATGACAAACTTGCAAAGTGTTATCATTGAGTAAAACTATTAATTTGTTTAGAGAATTCGGCACTCCATTAAAGTCACGTCACGTTTATTTATATACCAATTGTACCATGGACCAATACAGTTTCTGGAAAGTTCGCTTCGGCAAGCTGTTTCGACTTTCCGAAACGAACACAAAACGAACTTCGTTTTGGCCTGATTTTGTTTTTTCGGGACCTTTAAACTAAATGGAAAAAAATAGAAATGTTAACTGAAATAAGTTTAAAGAACAAAATTACAAACTGAAATAAAACTATTTTTTAGGATGAATGTTTTTTTTTAAAAAGACAAACTAATAAAAATGGCAAAAGCACATAAAAATTACTGAAAGTTAAAATATCTAGTTCAGTCATGAAACTCAAACAGGCTGATGGGTCCTTTACATGCAGTCTGCAAGTGATTACATTATAACCGCATTGGAATAAGCTCCGCTTGCTCAACATTTAAATTGTCTGGTTCAGTGTTTGCTGTAGGCAAATATTTAAGAAAAAAAAACTTTTTTTATTCTGTGTGATCTGGTTTGCACGTTTTCTTTTTGGGTTGGTCTTGTTGAGCCCGTCTTTAGACAAGCTTAAGATGTGTCTTTGGGAGAACAGGAAGGATGCTGAAGTGCGATTATTTATCTGCTAACCGGACAGAAATACGGAGGAACAAATAATACTTGGAAACTTGATGGAAAAATACACAGAAGGAGGATTCCCCCGACTAAAGTAAGCGTGCAATTTGAGAAGACACACAAAAGCGGTTAAACTCCCTTGCCGAAGAGTGGGTTTGCTTAGAGTGACTGATAATTGCCTGTTATCTTGATTGATGAACTAACCAGGTGTTTCTAGGTCTTTCTAAAAGAAAGAAAGAGTTCTCTTGATGGCCAGAGGTTGAGAACAGTTCAAGTTTACCTGACTTCTTAAGACTTCTGTCTGTAATATTTGCAACTAAAAATAATGAATGCTTATGAACAGGTTTCACACAATCGCCCCATTCTCCATTGCTCCAGCCAATTTTGTTATATGTCTGGCACCAGTCAGGCTACTTAAACAAACCCTCCTACATTCTGGTTTATAGTGTAGAAATTACACACAACGACTTTAAAGACAATTAGTAAAAATATAGGCCGGAACTTGATTTATCTGCCACAAATTTATTGGATTGTGAAACGCTGGTGTTTCAAAAAGTAAAAAGGATTTGTGATGTCATCTAAAAACATTTTCAGCAAGTTTTGTGATTTTAAATACTTTTCAACAAAGAAACATGTTCAAGAACATGTAGTAAGAATGTAAATAACCCTCATTGGTTCTTTCTGAAGCTCAAACGTGCTGCGTAACACGAGAATGAACCTCATTGGTTCTTGCTGAAGCTCAAACGTGCTTCGTAACAGGAGAATGAACCTCATTGGTTCTTACTGAAGCTCAAACGTGCTGCGTAACACGAGAATGAACCTCATTGGTTCTTACTGAAGCTAAAACGTGCTGCATAACACAAGAATGAACCTCATTGGTTCTTGTTGAAGCTCAAACGTGCTGCGTAACACGAGAATGAACCTCATTGGTTCTTGCTGAAGCTCAAACGTGCTTCGTAACACGAGAATGAACCTCATTGGTTCTTGCTGAAGCTCAAACGTGCTGCGTAACACAAGAGAATGAACCTCATTGGTTCTTGCTGAAGCTCAAACGTGCTGCGTAACACAAGAATGAACCTCATTGGTTCTTGCTGAAGCTCAAACGTGCTTCGTAACACGAGAATGAACCTCATTGGTTCTTGCTGAAGCTCAAACGTGCTGCGTAACACGAGAATGAACCTCATTGGTTCTTACTGAAGCTCAAACGTGCTGCATAACACGAGAATGAACCTCATTGGTTCTTGCTGAAGCTCAAACGTGCTTCGTAACACGAGAATGAACCTCATTGGTTCTTGCTGAAGCTCAAACGTGCTGCGTAACACGAGAATGAACCTCATTGGTTCTTGCTGAAGCTCAAACGTGCTGCGTAACACAAGAATGAACCTCATTGGTTCTTGCTGAAGCTCAAACGTGCTGCGTAACACGAGAATGAACCTCATTGGTTCTTGCTGAAGCTCAAACGTGCTTCGTAACACGAGAATGAACCTCATTGGTTCTTACTGAAGCTCAAACGTGCTGCGTAACACGAGAATGAACCTCATTGGTTCTTGCTGAAGCTCAAACGTGCTTCGTAACACGAGAATGAACCTCGTTGGTTCTTTCTGAAGCTCAAACGTGCTGCGTAACACGAGAATGAACCTCATTGGTTCTTGCTGAAGCTCAAACGTGCTGCGTAACAAGAGAATGAACCTCATTGGTTCTTGCTGAAGCTCAAACGTGCTGCGTAACACGAGAATGAACCTCATTGGTTCTTGCTGAAGCTCAAACGTGCTGCGTAACACGAGAATGAACCTCATTGGTTCTTGCTGAAGCTCAAACGTGCTGCGTAACACGAGAATGAACCTCATTGGTTCTTGCTGAAGCTCAAACGTGCTGCGTAACACGAGAATGAACCTCATTGGTTCTCACACGTCAAGCGAACATGCTTGAGCTTCTGTTTACCAAAACTGATGTGTGAGTTGATGAATTTTATGTGTGGATAAAATTTTATGAATCTAAATTTAATCTGTTCATCATATAAACATTTTTTTGTGTTCTGAAGATGAAGTCTTGTGGGGTTTGAACGATATGATGGAGATTAATTAATGACAGAATTTTCATTTTTGGGTGAACTATCCCTTTAAACTCTGCTCAACTTTGTTGCATCGCCAGCAGTCACTGTCACTCATGTTGCCTCAAATCACCTGCTATTTTTTCTGCCATGCTTGACAGATGTAATTTTGAAATATTGCACATTTTCCACAGAGTCCCAGAGGTTTTTCCCTTTTTTGCTCTGATGTAGCACCGTGACAAAGATTTCCACTAATACTCTGTATAAAAAGCAGAACACACACCCTCACACGAAATCATCAAGAAACAGCCTGCTTGGATTTATATTTCCAGAGGTCCTATTTCTATATTTTATGTTGAACGGCACCCGTTTGTTATTCAATAAAAGAAAACACACATACGCCATACAATGGCGCCGTAGAAACGTTAGACAGGCCAGAGGGAGATGCGGCATGAATTATGGATAAGGCTACAGAGTGGTGTCTGATGCAAAGGCTCATGGGTAAAATGATTGAGTTGCATGCCTACTGTAAGGAGAGCCAGGTGGGTTTTGGTTGCGTGTGTGTTTGTATATATGAATATGTCAAGCTGCTATCTCAATATCATCTCATAAAATCCTGGTAACTGTTAAAGTAATAGACTTACGTAATGTTGGACCAGAGTGAAAACACATTCAGTGATCCTGTGTCGAAATCACAAAGGGATAGTTAACCCAAAAATGAACATTTTGTCGTCATTTACTCATGGTCATGTCGTTTCAAACCTGTTTTACTTTATTTGTTCTGTGGAACATAAAAGAAGATATTTTGCACAATTTTCATAAAGTTGGTTTTCATTGTCAAGCTCCAAAAATCATAAAAAGCAGTATGAAAGTGTCTATTCCAAGTCTTTTAAAATCATATAATAACTGTATTATATATTTGCAGAGTTGATGAAATAGTTGATGATAATTGATCAAATGTTGTGTACACAAGCTTGAGCTTCTGTTTACAACAACTGATGTGTGAGTTGATAAATGTTTATATGTGAATAAAAGCCTAAATTCAATCTGTTCATCATATATAAAGTGATCGTGTCTCTTCAGAAAATTTGGACTAAACCGCTCAATTTCACATAATCATATTTGCAATCGGCATTCAGATAATAAAATTAAAAAAAGTGGTTTCCACAAAGAAATGAACTGTTTTCAACATTGATAATAATCAGAAATGTTTCTTGAGCAGCCAATCAGCATATTAGAATGATTTCTGAAGGATCATGTGACATCAGGTGCTATTTTTGTAGGGTTTTTTAAGAGCAGCTTTGACTTAAACATCTCCTTTTGTGTTCACACACAGTAAATGATTGTAGAATTATTGCATTTACTAATCCCTGTCTTTATGTTTCTCTGTTGTCATTTTTAGGCATTGTATATTGAAAAGAAGAGTTATTGCTGACTCCACGTTTTGCTCCTTCCCCAGACATGACAGTACTGTGTGTTTGTATATTAACAAAGAGGCACAAAAAACACATTATTTTCATTGCTCGGAAACAGTGCATGTAAATAAGACTCGTCTGCCCCTCTTGTAGTCTCTATTTGAGGCGCGTATTATTTGCTGTCCTTTGTCTTTGAGCAGAAATTAATTGCCTTTGTTTTCAGAGGCTTTTGCGAGGCATTACCTCATCGATCTCTCCCGTTCCCCCCCAAAAAAGTAGAAGGCCCAACGAGCGGATGAAAGGAGAGGGGGGTCTTCAGCGTCTGTGGTCACGCTGACTTGGCGCTCGGCTCACCGTTGCAGCAGATGCTGCTTTTCTCTCCACTTCACAAAAGCTTTTTCCCTCCTTTTTCTTTAGTATGCTCTTGAAGCCCTGAGGGAACGCAGCCGTGACCCTCACCTCAACGAGCCAGGCTTGTATTTCGCTCCTGCGTCTGGATTGTTCTAGACTCTCTCTAGTGATTCATCAGAAACAGCCAGGAGTATGCTGAGACAATCGGCAGCTAATGCGTTTCCCAGAGCTCCTGCGCAACAATCCCCTCGTCTTTTCTTCCCTGCATTTTCCTTCTCTTTTTCCCCCCCCCTCTCCGCTCTTAAAGAGCATTTAGTGAGTTGTGCGAGGGTCCCGCTGTGAGGCAGAGAACAGCTCGGCTGCTGAGGATGTTAACAGGCTGTTGGACGTCTCAGTGGTTGTGTGGAGGTGGTGTTTCCCCGTGGTTCTGTGCCAGGCTGGCGGCCCCCGTTGGCAGTGCCCACTTAAAGGCCACGTTATGTGCTGTAGGTGCTTGGAAGTCAGAGGCTAAATGCCAGCTGAAGTGTGCCAGGGCTAATGGACTCGCTGCTGGACTTTGTCCACGAGTATTTGACAGTGAAATCTACTGAGAGTCATTTTGTGTTGTGTATCCAGAATAAAAACTTAAAAAGGGAGGATAGGCCTACAGTTAAAAGACGCAAGGAAATATACTGTAATTTTTTTAACATTTATTTTATGGTAAAGCTGAAGTTTCAGCATCATGTATGTGAACACAAAAGGATATATTTAGTAAAATGTCAAAACTGCTCTTAAAAAAAACTACAAAAATAGCACCATAATTGTCATAATATACTTGTGCAGTACACTACTATTCAAAAGATTTTTTTAATGTAATGTGCAAGTCTCTTGTTCACCAAGGCTGCATTTATTTGATCAAAAATGCAGTAGAAAAAAATGTATAAGATGCAGTCGAATATATTTTTATAAGTATTCATTACTCTAGTCTTCAGTGTCACATGATCATTTAGAAATCATTCTAATGTGTTTACCCTTTATTTCCATAGTCCACAGTCAACACTACTAAGTAACTTAGCAACTGCATGTCAACTAACTCTCATTAGATTGTTAGTTTAACAAGATGAATGTATTTACTGTCGGTTTTAATCAATTTAATGCATCATTTCTTTTTTTTAATGATTGAATTTGAAAGGTAGGCCTTTGTGAAATACTTCAGATGCTTTTTTTGTGCCATTTTATTTCTGTAATTGCTGTATTTCTCAGTGAAATGGGATATTCAAGAAGGAAAAATGTAGGGCAGGACTAGATTTTATCCATCATGAATTTAATTGATTGTGAGAAGTGGGCGTAATGTTCTAGAATAGAGGCTCGTGGCTGAAGAGCTGAAGCACTCGTACATTTTATTACATATTGATAAAAGACTATGAAAGCATTTTTTTTTTTTTAAAGAATAATGCAAACTGATCTGCCATGCCTAATAAAACCAGGAACATGCATCAAGGAAGTAAACAAGGTCAATGATGATGTCATTTTGACTTTTAATTATATAAAGCTCAAACTGAGAGCAAAAAAAAGAGCAACTTCCTTTAAGAGTTCAAACATAAATGTTGACATTTAAACACATTTAAAGGGTATTTCACCCATACAATCTGGTACAAATACAATGTGAATCTCAACATCAAACGTGTTTATACTAAATACAACTACTAATAATGTATTCCAGTGATGCAAAGCTGTATTTTCAGCATCATTACTCCAGTCTTGAGTGTCACATGATCCTTCAGAAACATTCTAATATGCTGATTTTCTGCTCAAGAAACATTTCTCATCAATGTTGAAACCAGTTCATATTTTTGTAGAAACCAAGATGCATATTCTTACGCTTCAGCACATACATTTATTCTAAATACAGCTAATAAAACAAAAGCAAAACAGGCAAATAATATTTCTCTATTCTGCTGAAACGCACTGTAAACCCGAGCGAGCGAGTGATGCTCATGCAACGCATGACATATTGTGCGGAAGGGAGGACTTCATTCCTGCGTGTGGAGATGCTGTTTTAATGGCCCAGGGCAGCGAGCGGCTCATGAGATCACTGGATCTCTCCAGGAGCTGTGAAGCCACATTACCAGCAGACTCGATTTGTCATAAAAATAAGCCGTTTCCTTTAGCAGTCATGTGTTTTCTCTGGCAGTGCCATTATGGCTTTGGCTGCCTGCCCAGCCTCATTTAAAGCTGCTTGTTGTGTCAGCCGTCCCTTCAGCGTTTGAACAGAGGCCTCTGATGCCCGGCAGAACCACACGCGACACACTTTCAACCCCAGTCGTGGTGACTTCAGAGTGTGTGCAATACATTTATGAACATGCACTAGATTGACTGCCAAATATAGTGATTTCCTCTTCTATATATATATATATATATTATTTTTTTTTGCTCTATAGATTTATGCTTATATATCTGGCAGATGCTATAACTTGAATTATAGTGCTTTCAAGATATCATTTTTTATCCCTACTTGAAATGTCTGGGAATTGAGCTACCGCGATGTTCTTGAGTTGTTTATGTTGTTCCTCGGGGGTTAAAAGGTTCCTGGTGTAACGTTAAAGGCTTTAGATCATTGTATTGGTTCTAGGTGTCATCTATCAACAAAGGAAAAGCAAAGTCCTTCTGGGTTCATTGAAGTACAGATGGTTTTCTTAGGAACTTTGATGAATAGTAATTTACTTATTATTTACTCATCCTCATGTCATTTCAAGCCAGTAGGCTGTTGTTATTTTTTCTTCATGACTGCTTGCACTGTTCAAAAGCTTGAGGTCAAAAGATTATTAAACTTGCAGTAAAGACATTTTTAATCTACCTTTGAACTCTGAGATTGAGAACTTGAGATTTTTTTTTATCACGGTTTCCAAAAAAATAATATATATATATATATATATATATATATATATATATATATATATATATATATATATATATATATATATATATATATATATATATATATGTATATACAGTGAGGAAAATAAGTATTTGAACACCCTGCTATTTTGCAAGTTCTCCCACTTAGAAATCATGGAGGGGTCTGAAATTGTCATCGTAGGTGCATGTCCACTGTGAGAGACATAATCTAAAAAAAAAAATCCAGAAATCACAATGTATGATTTTTTAACTATTTATTTGTATGATACAGCTGCAAATAAGTATTTGAACACCTGAGAAAATCAATGTTAATATTTGGTACAGTAGCCTTTGTTTGCAATTACAGAGGTCAAACGTTTCCTGTAGTTTTTCACCAGGTTTGCACACACTGCAGGAGCGATTTTGGCCCACTCCTTCACACAGATCTTCTCTAGATCAGTCAGGTTTCTGGGCTGTCGCTGAGAAACACGGAGTTTGAGCTCCCTTCAAAGATTCTCTATTGGGTTTAGGTCTGGAGACTGGCTAGGCCACGCCAGAACCTTGATATGCTTCTTACAGAGCCACTCCTTGGTTATCCTGGCTGTGTGCTTCGGGTCATTGTCATGTTGGAAGACCCAGCCTCGACCCATCTTCAGTGCTCTAACTGAGGGAAGGAGGTTGTTCCCCAAAATCTCGCAATACACGGCCCCGGTCATCCTCTCCTTAATACAGTGCAGTCGCCCTGTCCCATGTGCAGAAAAACACCCCCAAAGCATGATGCTACCACCCCCATGCTTCACAGTAGGGATGGTGTTCTTGGGATGGTACTCATCATTCTTCTTCCTCCAAACACGGTTAGTGGAATTATGACCAAAAAGTTCTATTTTGGTCTCATCTGACCACATGACTTTCTCCCATGACTCCTCTGGATCATCCAAATGGTCATTGGCAAACTTAAGACGGGCCTTGACATGTGCTGGTTTAAGCAGGGGAACCTTCCGTGCCATGCATGATTTCAAACCATGACGTCTTAGTGTATTACCAACAGTAAACTTGGAAACGGTGGTCCCAGCTCTTTTTTATGTCACAAAAAAGAACTTTGAATGGCTTCAGAAGACTCAAAATGTAGTGCATGAGTCATGTGGAATATTTTTATGACAACTGTTGAACTGCCATTGTATGGAAAAGATCTGCATGAAGATTCTTCAATTCTCCCTTTTTTACAGAAAAAAAAAACAGCATGCAGGTTAGTGAGTAAATAATAACAGAAATATCATTTTGAGTGAACTATCGCTTGTAAAAGCTGGTCGTACAGTGTCAGGATATAAAAGCCTTTATTATTAATAGTTTCAGCTGTGTGTGTGTGCGTGTGCACGAGCGTGTGTGTGTGTGCGCGTACGTGTGTGTGCGTGTAAAGGTAACGTACTGAGAAACACAACACGCAGGCCAAGACTACACTTAGTCCTGCCCTGACAGCAGGTTTACTTCTCTAATTCAAAACTCACCCTTGTCATAAAACATAATAAGAGTCTGGCAAGAGATCCGTTTGGCTGATTTTATGTGGACGTTAATGATTTCCATGCCATTACAAATAAAAAACAATGCCTCCAGTGTCTACAGGAGCTGTTTGCATGTGATGTATTATGAAGCTTTAGCACATTCAGATCCTGTTGGACAGTCTTGGCATGTCAGTCAACATGTCAGATTCTTTACTCTGACCTGAAACACTTTGACACCCATTTTACCCATATTTAAAGGCCCACTGAAGTGCTTTGAAACGTGCAGCATTATTCAATGTAATTTCCACTGAAACAGGAAGACAGGGCGGGACATCTCAAACAGCTCCTCCCCTTTTTAAAATAGCCAATAGCGTTTAGTTTATATCACAGCTCGGCCAGAGCCGTTGAGCTCGGTAAAGCCGCAGTTCCCTCCTAATCTCCTTCACATCGCTTTAAAATATAACATTCTGTGCAGAATTCTGCTATAACTCGTGCATATGATCCGCTCTGTGCTGTCGTGTCTCTGGACCGGATCAGACTGTGTGTGTGCTGCGGGTGTTCGCGTGACACTAACGTGAAACCAGACTTCGTTCGCCCCAATGGAAAGCATATTTACACTGAATCGTTCCCTATTCCCTATATAGTGCACTGTGTGCCATTCACCATTTTGAAAATAGTAATTTAAAAAAAAAAAAAAAAATTGTAGCTGCAGGTTCAGCATCTATTTATAGTGTAGGGGGCGGGACGCTTTAGATTCTAGAGAGCATTTGATTGGACAGAAAATCTGATGAGAATCTGAAGTGTAGCGTGATGTCATCAATATCATTGCTAAATGTGAATTTTGTCATTGTTTTGGAGCACACTAGCTTATAGATAACTGTATATATAACATATTCATAATAAAAATTCAAACTTCAATTTTGATTTCATGGGGACTTTAAGTATTTTCAAGTGAGTTGCACATAAATGAAAAACTTCTCCTTTAAATTCCCAAAGGCATCATGTCAGATTGATTAGAATATTCATCTGTCAGCTCTTAATCATTGGTCTCATTCGTCCTGCATGACACAGGACATCCATGAATTTTTATTACAGTGTTTGAGGTTTTTGAATGCATAAGCGGTTTCCCGTCTCACCCTCAGAAACTCATCATGAAACCATCATCTGTTTAAGAAAACATCCCATCTTAAATGCTGCTCTCAAATGAGGACTAATCCTGGACTGTCAGGCGTTTTCATGGTTATTCACAACTGAAACTGGATTTTAGTTAAATACATAATCTCTGCTGGACAGTAATGACTTTTACAGTATTCTTTGTACCTTCACTCAAGGATATTTAATTCAACAGGTGGATTTTAATAGTTTGTGTTTACATTTCATAAATTCCGCATAAATTTACTTTATGAATGTTTAATTCTACCTTTTTGCTATATTTAGCCCCATTCATTATTTTATAATAAATGAATAAATAATGCATTTAAATA